>NC_088381.1:53090530-53393560 GCF_037993035.2 Macaca fascicularis
ATTTGTCTGATAAAATCTGTCAGAACGTGGGACCTTATGCGTCCTAGGTAGTGAAGATGAGAAATCACGGTGCTGGACATTTGCTAAGGTGTTCTTTATAAAATTACTCATGGCTTCAGTGCCTCCACCTTCTTCATGACCCCAGGCAGTTTCCCCATGTCTTCATCCTACTGCCTGGCATCCTGTCCATCAAACTGTTTTTAGAGTTATGTGTTGATAAAATAAAAATCATGGGGGAGTCATTTACACCCTAGTGAGAGTCATCTAAGATTCCCTTACCTTCTCAGACCTTTTAGCTGAAGTTGGTTATGAGAGAGGCCGGGGAGGGGGAAAAGGGTCGGGGCCAGCACTCTTGGAGCTTGCACTGTTTCTTGCCGATGCCCTGGCACAGTGTGAATATGTCAATCTAAATGGAGAGCTCTATGCATGTTCTCCTCTATTCCCTTTGTCACCAATACCAACTGCCAAGGCTGAACCCCAAGAGGACTGGACTGAAGGACCTGGAGGTAATAGGAAACAGCTTGGCTTTGGATTTCAGGTCAAGTTCCGCTGATGACTTGTGTAAAATTAGACAAGTCAGTTCACCTCTCTGCACTTCAGTGACCTCATCTGTAAAAGGCTGGTCTGGACTAGATTAATGATTTTCTTTTTTTCTTTTTTTTTGAGACAGAATCTTGCTCTGTCACCCAGGCTGGAGTGGAGTGCAGTGGCACAATCTCGGCTCACTGCAACCTCTGCCTCCTGGGTTCAAGAGATTCTCCTGTCTCAGCCTCCCAAGTAGCTAGGACTACAGGCGCATGCCACCACACCTGGCTGATTTATGTATTTTTAGTAGAGACAGAGTTTTGCCATATTAGTCAGGCTGGTCTTGAACTCCTGACCTCAGGTGATCCACCCGAATCAGCCTCCCAAAGTGCTGGGATTACAGGCATGGGCCACTGCACCCAGCCTAATGATTTTCTTTAGGTTTTGCAATTGTTTTTTGTTTTAACATTATACTCAATTTTTCCTCCAACATTATTAAAGTACAATTGATAAATAAAAATTGTGGGCCGGGCGCGGTGGCTCAAGCCCGTAATCCCAGCACTTTGGGAGGCCGAGACGGGCGGATCACGAGGTCAGGAGATCGAGACCATCCTGGCTGACACGGTGAAACCCTGTCTCTACTAAAAAATACAAAAAAACTAGCCGGATGAGGTGGTGGGCGCCTGTAGTCCCAGCTACTCGGGAGGCTGAGGCAGGAGAATGGCCTGAATCCGGGAGGCAGAACTTGCAGTGAGCTGAGATCCGGCCACTGCACTCCAGCCTGGGCGACAGAGCAAGATTCCATCTCAAAAAAAAAAAAAATTGTGTATAGTTACAGTATTCAATGTGGTGTTTTGATATATGCATACATTATAAAATTATTAAATCAAGTTAATTAACATTTCCATTACCTGATATACTTATTATTATTATTATTGTGGTAAGAACATTTAAGATCTATTTGCTTAGAATAGTGTTTACTAGAGGTGAGGAAAGATAAGCAGGAGAGAGTAGCCAAAGGTTGGCTAACAGGTTAACAGATACAAGAGTACATGGCTGGTCCAGGCACGGTGGCTCATGCCTGTAATCCCAGCATTTTGGGAGGCCAAGGCGGATCACTTGAGGTCAGGAGTTCGAGACCAGCCTGGCCAACATGGTGAAACCCTGTCTCTATGAAAAACACAAAAATTAGCTGGGGGTGGTGGCTCATGCCTGTAATCCCGGCTACTTGAGAGGCTGAGGCATGAAAACTGCTTGAACCCAGGAGGCAGAGGTTGCAGTGAGCCAAGATTGTGCCACTGCACTCCACCCTGAGAGATAGAGTGAGACTGTGTCTGAAATTAAAAAAAAAAAAAAAAAAATACATGGCTGAGATCAGTGGCTCAGGCCTATCATCCCAGCACTTTGGGAGGCTGAGGTGGGAGGATCACTTGAACCCAGGAATTTGAGACCAGCCTGGGGAACATAGGGAGATCCCATCTCTGCAAAAAATTCAAAAATTCGCCATGCATTTTTAGCTACTTGGGAGGCAGAGGTGGGAGGATCACTTGGGCTAGAGAGGTCAAGGCTGCAGTGAGCTGTGATTGCACCACTGCAGTCCAGCCTAGGGGACAGAGTGAGACCCTGTCTGGAAAAAAAACAGAAAAAAAAATACAGCTAGATAGGAGGAATAGTTCTAGTGTTCTTTAGCACTATAGGGTGACTATAATTTATGACAATTTATTACATATTTTCAAATAGCCAGAAGAGTGGATTTTGAATGCTCCCAGAACAAAGAAATGATAAATTTTTGAGGTGGTGGAGATGCTAATTACCCTGATTTGATCATTATACATTGTATACATGTATAAAAATATTATACTGTACCCCATAAATATGTACAAGTATTATGTATCAATTAAAAATAATAAAAGCAAAAAATCTACTCTCTCAGCAATTTTTAAGTATACATTATTCTTAACTGTAGTCATCATGCTGTACAACAGATCTCCAGAATTTGTAAGATTTTATTTATTTCTGATCAAAATACTACATACACAGAGTTAAGAACACAATGGTATCTGGAGCAAGAAATCCCCAGTAAAACAAAAAAAGAAGAAAAAAAAAAGAACAAAATCATAATAAAAGGCTTATATCAAAAAGCATTTCCTCTGCCCTTTCCTTTCTTGCCATTGAGTCCTAATTCCCAGAGGCCATCACTTTAAACTCATTTTGCTATTTCCTCTGGTATTTATAATCATATTTCTAAATAATGCTTATGTTGCTATTTCTTGATTTGTTTTCTTCAGTATCTGTCTACCTCCTGGCATAGCACAGTATAGGGCTTACCTCCCTTATGAGGTCTTAACCATTTCCTTGCTTCCAATCTACCAGTTTGATTGGATCATAGTCTTATGAAATCAAAATCATTTATATTCTTGTAGCTATCTAAATATTGTTCCCTAACCCAACTCCGGCACTGAAATTGTCTCATTTATTTCCTTTTTTTCTCTCAGAGTTAATAATTGCTTCGCATTTTTTTCCTTCACTTGTTTATATGTTTTTGTACCTATTACCTACCTTTTTTTTTTTTTTTTTTGAGATGGAGTCTCACTCTGTCACCCAGGCTGGAATGCAGTGGCACAATATCAGCTCACTGCAACCTCCATGTCCTGGGTTCAAGCGATTCTCCTGCCTCAGTCTCCTGAGTAGCTGGGACTACAGGTGCCCGCCACCATGCCTGGCTAACTTTTGTATTTTTTAGTAGAGACGGAGTTTCACCATATTGGCCAGGCTGGTCTCAGACTCCTGACCTCTTGATCTGCCCTTCCTCAGCCTCCCAAAGTGCTGGGATTACAGGTATGAGTCACTGCGTCTGGCCCACCTACCATTTTCTTTTCAGATGCTCCAACTGATTTATCAAATACCTAGTGATAATGATCCAAAAACTAAGAAACACCAGATACTGTATCAGACCTGTTATTTTCCTGGAGTCTTCCCTCTCTCCCTTGCCCTCCATCCTTCTGCTCCAATCTGGACTCAACTCTCAGCCCATGGCACAGCTGGCATCCTGGCATGTCTCTGCACTACTGTATGAATTTCCTGCTGCCTCTTCTGTGTGCATCTCGTGTTCCCCGGTTTACTCTCTCATTGTGTTGCAGCACATTTTCCAGTGGCTTCCTGAGAAAGAGTGAATGGAAGCCAAGCTTTCTGACCCTCATGTATTTTAGAATGTCATTGTTCTGCCCCAGCTCCTGATTATAGTTTGGCTGGGTATAATGCTCTAATTTAAACCTACCTTCTCCTCACATTGGGAAATATTGCTCTATTATTTTCTAGTTCCCAGTGTTGTTGGGAAGAAGTCAGTGTTATGCGGAGTCTTGGCTCTTTACTTATGACCTGTGTTTTCTCTCTGGAAGATTTTAGGATTTTCCCTCTACTCTTAGTTTTCTGGAATTTCCCAATGATGTGCCTTGTTGTAGGTCTTCATTCACTGTGCTAGTCACTTGGTAGACTCTTTTGAACTTGAAAATTATGTGCTTCTGTTGCAGGAAGCCACCAGCAGGTTCATGTGAGCTGGGTAATCACATTCTTTTCTTCCAAGGACAGAGGTATCAAGGCCCTGGGAACCTTATAAATGGATGTGGGGAAAGGAGGCCTGAGGTGAATCCAACAAAGCTGTAGCACCCACTGAGCTCATGTCCCAGGGCTGGGCTCCGCCTGAGGACAATAGACATGGGTGAGACCCACTTCCTCACCCAGTCCCATGGTGGGGCTCAGGACACACATGGTCCAGGAGGCCCCCGGCCCCCAGCTACATTTACATGCACCTACCTGCATGTAGCAATCAGTGAGCCCCAGGACAACGTAGGGGAAGGGGCAGCTCCAGAGAGCAGGATAGGAGGGAGGTAAATAATCATGGGGTGGGGAGTGGCCTTATGGGGAAGGGGCAAAGACAGGGCCGTGTGTGTGTGTGTGTGTGTGTGTGTGTGTGTGTATGTGTGTGTGTTGTATATTGGGGGAAATGGGGAGAGCATCTGTAGTTTTGTCTGCCCCCTTTTCTGGCCACTTTTTTCATGAATAGTTTTTCTTCCCATCATGGACTGAGTGTCTCTGTCTCCTCCAAATTCATATGTTGAAGCCCTAACCCTCTGCGTGGCTGTATTTGGAGATGAGGCCTCTCAGGAAGTCATTAAGGTTAAATGAGGTCCTAAGGGTGGGGCCCTGATTCAGTAGGATTAGTGTCCTTATAAGACGAGACACCAGAGAGTGCACTCACTCTCTCTCTGCACAAATACAAAGAAGAGGTCACGCGAGCACACAATATGGCAGCCACCTATGGGACAAGAGAAGAGGCGTCAGAATGAAACCTACCTTGCTGGTACTTTGTTCTTGGATTTCCCAGCCTTCAGAACTGTGAGAAATAAATGTCTGTGATTTAAGCCACCCAGTCTGTAGTATTTTGGCATGACACCCTGAACTAATACATCTCCCCACCCTACTTCAACCACATGACACTAGAGGGCTTGGCAGTTTGTGTCCCAGCTACCCAGCCAACCCAGACCAGACCAAGCAGAAACTTTCTTCTGGAATTTTCTGAATCGGAACTAATGGAGGGGAGCCCCATCCTTTCTTGGGGGCAAAGCCAGGAAGATGGAAGCCTCATGCTGCCAACAGCCTGACTCCAACCTTGTGGGGAAAGTTGCTCTAAGAGCACAAAACTAGTCTGCAGACTGAGGTGGAGACAGAGACAAGGGGAGGCGCCTGCAAATCCTAATAGCATTGGTGACTCAGAGTCCAGGTATTCCTGAGGCCCAACTGTTCCCTCTCTTGCCCGTGGCTAACTTACTAACCAATGAACTTCCCTTCTTGCCTAAGACAACTCGAGTGAATTTTCTGTCACTCACCCCCAAAGAGCCCTGACTGCAATGACAGGACATGGCAGGGCTGGGCTGGCTTGGGCAGAGAACAGTGTGGGTAGAATCAGCAGTGACAGGCACACAAGAAGTACAGTTATCGCGTGGCCTCCATGAGGTCTTCCTCCAGCCCCGACTGTGAGCAAGGCTGGGCTCATACGCTCAGTAGATCAGAGTGAGGGATTTGGTCAGAGATGCCATGCTCAGGGCCATCTTTCTATGGGCCAGACTCTTCATCATCAAAGGTTTTGCCATCAGAGACAGTTTTAGTCACGTCTTGGGTTCACATGATCAATTGCTGTTCTCCTGCTTTCAGGATCTGTACACTAGGCTGCCCCACCTGAGTGTTAGGAAGCCATAGGCATCCTGGCCAGAAGTCTGGACCCCAAAAAGGGCTCCTGCCAGCCTGCTAAGGGTTCTAGAGGGCAGGACCAAGGGGTAGTGGGAGGAGCCCAGCCTGGACTGCCAAGACATGTACACCACTCTTGATTCATCTCCTGGAGCTTTTCACCCATCAAGTTTAGGTTCCCAGTGGGGCACACATAGGAAAGACAATGCCCATGTCTTCGACTAGTTTCCCCATCAGCGGTGGTCATTGCACCAAGCACCCTCCTCCGTTAAAACCGGACAGACCAAAGGCCACTTTCCTAATGGATGAATCTTCTTGATCTGTCTCACATTCCCAACAGAACTCCCTCTGTGGGATGGGAAGGTGCCATCCCAGGGGAGCCCTTTTGATCCAGCCTGCAGCCAAAGCTGGTTCCCCTGCCAAGCAGGCCCTAGAGTTACACTGGAGAGTGACAGGCCTCATCTGAAGATTTCTTGCTGAGAATTGTCAGTTTCCTGAACAAGTACATCCTGGCAGTTTACTCATTTCTGAGTAAACTGTTTACTCATTTCCATTATTGGAACGCTAAGCTTGTGGAGTTATTTATATCCCACTGCTCAATGTCACTGCCAAGGTCTGATTTTTCACAAAAAAACATTTGCAACTTCTGACATAAATGGGTTAATTCAAATTAAACCCAGAAAGAGACTGCTGCTTCAGTCTCAACTGCTTGGAAATTGTGTTATGTAGAGCTTTTGTTTACTGAAAATTGTGCTTTCAGACTCTGTGCAGATTAACCCAATAGATAGAGCCAGTACACACATAGAGCACCAACAAAAGACAAGTGTGTACCTGTGTGCACACATGTAACAGAAAATCCAAAAATAAATACTTTAATTTCAGCTATCATGGAAGTTTTGTGTCATTTCTCCAAAAATGCCCATGTCAAATTTTATTTTATAATTTAGTCTTGTTTTTATTTAGAATTACTTAAGAAAAAGGGGAGCTGAGTGTGGTGGCTCATGCCTGTAATCCCAGCATTTTGGGAGGCTGAGGCAGAGGATCGCTTTAGCCCAAGAGTTTAAGATCATCCTGGGCAACATGGTGAAACCCCATCTCTACAACAAATACAAAGATTAGCCAGATGTCGTGGTGTGTGCCTATGGTCCCAGCTGTGCAGGAGACTGAAGTGGGAGATTCATCTGAGCCTGATAAGTTGAGGCTGCAGTGAGCTGTGATTGCACCACTATACGCCAGCCTGGTGACAGAGAGAAACCCTGTCTCAAAAAAAAAAAAGGAAAAAAGAAAAACAGAAAAAGAAAGGAAGAGGAAAAGAAAGAAGAAAGAAAGAAAAGAAAGAAGAAAGAAAGAAGGAAGGAAGGAAAGAAAGAAAGAGAGAAGAAAGAAAGAAAAAGAAAGAAAGAAAGAAAGAAAGAAAGAAAGAAAGAAAGAAAGAAAGAAACAGGAGCTCTGCACAACAATTTTGCAGTGTCTTAGGTCTCTAAAGATCTTAATGAGGACATAAACTCAGATTAGGCTGGGATCCTGGGCAATGTGGCCCCAAACACATTTATGGGAGGCCCTTCCAGTATGAGTCTAGACTGAGATAGAGTGGGTCTCAGGAAAGGGGCTGATATGCCAGTGGTTCTCAACCTGACTGCACCTGGAGAGCTTGGCATCACCTGCAGAGCTTGAAAACATTCTGATGCCCAAGCCCCACCCTAGAGATTCTGAGCTAATTGGTTGGGGGACGGCCTGGGCACCAGGAGTTTTCACAGCTCACCTGATGATGGCACTGTGCAGCCAGGGTTGAGAAATACTGCCCTTTGCTGTCTCCACATTGTGTCTGCTTTAGTTTCCCCATGTTCCCCTAGGCTCCAGGATCTGGGAGAACTATCAGAATTGAGAATTAGCCCTCCCACCCAGCTACTTTCCTCCCCTGCTGGGGAATCTTTGAGCCTTCATTTTGGCTATAGGCCCCAATATAACTCATCAGCCCAGGGATCGGGGGCAGAAGTGGGGCTCCTGGCAGACAGCAAAGAATGTGGGCTTTGTAGTTACACAGATTCGCATTCAAGTCCCAGCTCTGCGATGTTAGAAAAGGATCTGATCCACAGTTGGTTACCCTGCAAAGAGAAGAAAGTGTCCCCCTAGCCGGCAGGATCTCTTTGAGACTGAAATGAGAGAAAGCTGGGGCAACAAGTGAGTTCCTTCTGCCCCATTTCTGTGAACTGGCCCTGTAGCTTCTCCTTGGTCCTTTGAGTTCTCAGCTTTAGCTCTCTTGCTCCTGCTCCTTCTCACTCTCTCTCTTTTCCATCCTGGATAAGTGCCCTGCTTCTCTCCACAGGTTAACCACCCTCCCCCATGCCCAGTGGGTGATGAAAGTCTTCCCTGGCTGGGCCAGCATCTCCCTGATACTTCCTTTCTCTCCTGCATTCAACCATGAAGAAGCCCAGCACAGTCTTCCTTTCTCCTGCCCCATTTCCACTGCTAGGTCACTGTCAGTTCTTACACAGACATCCCCAGTAGCTTCCACTTTGCCTTCTTCCAACCAGCCATTCTGGTATTGCAACCATATTCATCTTTAAAAGCCCCATATTATTAAGTCACTCTCTTGCTAAATTCTGCAATGGCCTTGACTCACCCTTGGCCTGAAGGATCTGGCCTCTGTCTGTCTCTGCAGCCGCCTCTTGCTTCATTCTTTCTCTCTCACTCCCTCAATCACCTCAGATCCCTGAGGGTTCCCTCCCTCCTACCTCAGGACCTTTGCACATGCTGTTCTCTCTGCCAGAAATACTTCTCTTTGACAGTAAATGCCTTCTCAAATATCCCTTAATTGGGGTGTCAACTACCCACCTCATCAGATTAGGTCCCTCACTATATGCTCTTATATCTCTTTATACTTTTTCAATTAAATAAATTTTGATCATGTGATTTATGGCCATCTCCCCTACTAGACTATAAGCTCCATAACATCAAGGACCAGGTCAGTTTTGTTCATCATTGTAACCCCAATGCTTAGCACTGTGCCTAGCACAAACTAGGGGCCATTTGGACCAGTGTCTAGGCTGTGTAGACTTGCACCCCTGGGGAAGTGTGTGGATAAACATGAGAAATAGGATGACTGCCTCCCCAGCATGACTTGAGTGCTTCCTGGGTGTGTCTAGGCAGGTATCACATGCTGGGTGACATCAGAGAAGTGCCCTGTTTTCCTTTTATAAGAGAAGGAAAGGTTAGAGACTACAGTCAGCTGTGGGATCATACAGTGTCTGCTCTGCTCCACTGGGCTCAAGGCCCCTGGGGAATGGGGATTGGGGATATGGGACAGGGACATGGCACATGCTGCAAGTGGTTGTGGCAGGGAGCCTTATGGAGGAACAGCAGTGAGTCAGTCCCTTCTTGGCATGGGATGCAGCCTCTGCAGGCATGGGAGGCCATATTCCCCACTCTCACACCCAGTCAGCTGGGTGCTTCTAACTTGAGCTGTGGCATTTGGCATGTAAAGAAATGCATTCCTGGTTTTCCAGCTTGGATTTCATGGTAAATAAGGGTATGAGGTCTGAGGAGGATGAGTGTTTCAGTGGAGATATCTGGATAACTTTTAGGATAAGTATATCCCAAATATTGCATGGGATATACTTATACAAAAAACGATTTGCTGTTTATCTGATATTGTAGGTTAACTGCATGTCCTGTACTTTTCTTTGCTCAATCTGGCACCCCTAAGCTTGGGGCTTCCTCACTTCACCGTGGTGCTGTTGTGCCCTCCCTCCATTACACCACAGTAGGCTCTTGGGGTACACAGAGGAGTGAAACAGGACCCTTCCCTCAGGAAACTCATGGTATAACATAAGAGATAAGAATTTGAACAGAGATCGCCAAAGCAATGCAAACTCTATTTCTGAGAATTTGGGGTCCCTTGTTGGAATAGGACAGCTTTAGAATTTATAAGAGATCAGAAATCATGGAACAGAATAGGAAGTCCAGAAACAAATCCGAAGTTTTGTTTGTTTGTTTGTTTGTTTTGTTTGTTTTTGTTTTTGAGATGGAGTCTCACTCTATTACTCAGGCTGGAGTGCAGTGGCGTGATCTTGGCTCACTGCAACCTCTGCTGCCTGGGTTCAAGCAATTCTCCTGCTTCAGCCTCCTGAGTAGCTGGGATTACAGGTGCCTGCCACTGCGCCCAGCTAATTTTTGCATTTTTAGTAGAGATGAGGTATCACCGTCTTGGCCAGGCTGGTCTTGAACTCCTGACCTCATGATCCACCCGCCTCGGCCCCCCAAAGTGCTGGGATTATAGGCATGAGCCACCATGCCTGGCCACAAACCTGAATTTTTTAAGAACATATTGTTTTAGCATGTGATAAAGGTGGCATTAAGACCTCTTGAGCAAAGAAGAATTATTCAATACGTTTTGTTAGAGCAATTAATTAACCACCTGGAAAAAAATTAAGTTAGAATCATTACTGCTTTCAACCTCATGCCAGAAATGAATTCCAGTTGTTGTAAAGATGTTAACAAATAAAAGTATAAACATACTAACTAAGAGAAAACATAAAAAAAGAATATTTACATGATCTTGGGGATTATGAAGGATTTTCTAAGCAAGATGCTCAGTACTGTACAGAAGGTATAAAGAAAAATTGTTCTATTCATTACAAATTTGTTTTTCTCAATAATTTCTTCTGTCTTTTCATTTGTTTTTCTAGTGTTTTGTAACATATAGAAGTTTTGATTTTTATATAATGAAGTATATCAGTGTGAGTATTCCAACTATATAAAAGTACTCATCAACAAACGGGAAAAAGACAAACACAGTAATAGAAAAATAAGTCAAGGAAATATACCGGCAATTCAGAAAAGAAGAAATACAAATGGCCAATGAACATATAAAATAATATTCAATATCAATAGTAATAATAAAGAAAAAGCAAACTCAGCATTAGTGAGAGTATTAGTCCATTCTCACATTGCTGTAAAGAAATATCTGAGACAGGGGAATTTCTGAAGAAAAGAGGTTTAACTGGTTCACAGTTCCACAGGCTGTACAGGAAGCATGATGCTGGCATCTGCTCAGCTCTGGGAAGGCCTCAGGAAACTTACAATAATGGTGGAGGGCAAAGGGGGAGCGAGGCCTCTCACATGGTGGGAGCAGGAGCAAGAGGGAGTGAGGGGGCAGGTGCCACACTTTTAAATGACCAGATCTCATGAAAACTCACTTACTATCATGAGAACAGTACCAAGGGGATGTGCTAAACCATTTATGGGAAATCTACACCTGTCAGGCAATTATGTCCCAGCAGGCCCCATCTCCAACATTAGGGATTAGAAGTCAACATGAGATTTAGTGGGAACACAGATCCAAACTGTATCAGTGAGGGTTTGGAAAAATGAGCCTTTCATAATTGCTGTCCAAAGGTAAATTGGAGCAATTTTTCTAGTGGGCAATTTGTCAATACATATTGAACATCTTAAATCTGACCAATAACTTCTAGTATTTTATTATAAGGAAATAAAGTTGTATATCAGCTATGACTTAACTGGAAGTACTGCCTACAATGTAGCTGATCATATTTTAAAAGCTGAAAACTATACAGGTATCTACAAATAAGGTATTAGTTGAATGCATCAAGCACCATTCCCATTGTGAAACCCCATATGCAGGAGAGCCCAGGCTTGAAGCCATAGAGTATTCTTCCCCTTGCTGGGCTTACGGCCTTCCCCAGTTTCCGATATCCCTCATATTTGTAATAAGGCATAAACAATATACCTTAGCTTGAAAACAAAACAAAACAGTACACCTTTGCATTAGATCATTCTTGCATTGCTATAAAGAAATATCTGAGGCTGGGTAATTTACAAAGAAAAGAGGTTTAATTGGCTCCTGGTTCTGCAGGCTGTACGGGAGGCATGACACTGGCATCTGTTTCTGAAGAAGCCTCAGGGAACTTACAATCATGGCTGAAGGCAAAGAGGGAGCAGACATGTCACAGGGAGTGAGTGGGAGCAAGATAGAGGGGAGGTGCCACACACTTTCAAACAACTGGGTTTCAGAGAACTCATTCACTCATCACCAAGGGGATGGCGCTAAGCCACTGATGAGAGATCCAGCCCCATGATCCAAACACCACCCACCAGGCCGCACCACTAGCACTGGGGATTACATCTCAACATGGATTTGCTGGGGACACAGATGCAAACCATATCAACCTTATAAAAATAAGCATTTATTTCATTTTAAACAGTAAATGCAGAGTTTTCTTTTCTGGAAGATGTAGAGCAGTGAGCTAGAAGTAATACCTTACAATAGAATAGTTCTATAAAAATAGCTACTACCAAGTGGCTTCAGAACATTTTATTCTCCTAAAGGGATTAAATATCCCCCACAGAAAATAAAAAAGTCCTTACATCCACCCCTAAACTCATTGCTTACACAGGATTCTCCTTTGAAGTGTCAAGATAAAATATACTTCTACCTAACTTTGAGATTCTTCAGCATCCATGTGAGAGTAGCAGGACTCTGTGTGGCCTGAGGGTGGCCTTAAGTGCGTGTCAGAGGAAGGGCCAGGCCCTGGTGAGTAACCTGGGGTCAAATGGTACAGCCAACTTCTAATGAGGCCACCTTAGCCAAGTTACTCACTGTCTCTGAGCCTACGTGTTCTCATCCATGAAATGGGTTTAGTCACCCAGATTTGTTGAAACGATTAAAAGAGCAAATACCTGCAAGGCAACAGCACCATGCTAACGCAGAGCTGGCTCATCAGTTCCAGCTCTGATCTGTCCTCTCTCACCCTCCGATTGTGAGGACTCTTCTGTCCTTTCGCCACCAGCAGCAATGTGTTCCCTGGGGAGGCTACCTTCAGTTGCAAGTTTCTTTGCACTGTTTGGTATATTCCTTTCCCAGGCACCTGAGCAAGGGCCGCTGGTTATGATACACGCACTGAGGAAGAACCTTGAATCAAGAGCAGAGCTCTGACTTTGAGCTTTGAGTCCCCGGGTGTGACCTATGGCCAGTCTCTGTCTGATTTGTGCCCCTCTTTCTCATGTCCAAAATGAGAAGACTGAACCAGTTATTTCCAATGCCTTTCCTATGGCTTTAAGATGAGGTGTGTACTTCTCACTTGGAGGAGGGGTTGGCAAAACCACTTGAATTTTAATTTGAATTGAGGCATCTTGGCAGAGGTTGTAAAATGTCCACATGGTTCAAGGAAAATGATGCCTTGCCTGTACCTGGTGTCCCTTTCAGAGGTTAAAGGCCTTTCCATTATTTTGTGGCACTAAAGATCCTGAGCTGCTGCCTGCCTTTCTCCAGTTCCGTAAAAGCATCTTAATTAAGGCCAATTTCAGAAGGCACCAAATGGTCTTCAGTTTTGTTTCCACAGCTATCTCACACGGATCAAGACCAGCTTACCTGCTCTTGCAATTTGGTCTCCGTCTCATTTGTACAACAATTTGGGTTTTGTAGGTTTTCTCAGAGAAAGAATGCTGTGGTCATTTGTGTATGGGAGTGCAGTGGCAGGTTTTGGAGGGTGAATCATTTCAGGCAATGAAGCTGAACCTGCTCCATGTCAACAAGGCAACCATGGAGGGGAGCTGGGTGACCAGCACACAGTGAGTTACAGCCATGCCAAAGCTGGCAGTGCTGTGGTGCACTTGCAAAGGGCTTTGTATGGGGAGCTGCCAGAGGAGCTTCATGAAAGATAAGGAGGATGCTTTCTCCTCCATGGAAGCCCTCACCACCAACAGCAGTAGCAGCTAAAAGGACGGAGAGGGAGAGAGAGGCCTGAAATCCCAGAAAGGAAAATGTTCATGAATAAGGCTGCACATTGGGAGTTGGATTCAGCAGAGGCTGGGATTCCTGTGATGACTGGAGTGTCTGGTTTATATCAAAGGAAGGGATGACTCAAAAGTAATGAGAAAGGCACTGGACCGGAGCTCAGAAGATGCGAATGAATTTTGTCTCTTGTGTGACCTTGGGTAAGTCACTTCCTTACTCTGTTTCTCCATTTGTACAAGCAGACGGTTGTACTAGATCAAGAAATGCCAAATAGGTTTCATCTCATGGACTTCGATCAAGTGGTTGCTTGGAAAGCTATGTTAGAAAGGGTTCTGAGGTAGATGAGGCTTGTAGGGGAAATATGCAGCTATGGATTAGCACTGTCTGCTATGGGCATAGGTTTGGGGACTAGTGGCAAATGTTTCAAGAATTTGCTATCTCTGGACAAGATGATCTCTACAGTTACTTTTGGTTCTAAAATATATTTCGTGACCCTGTGAGATAAACAGACCTGAGTAAAACCTTGTTAAACCAACAGCTGATAACAAATTGGGGTCAAAATAAGTCAATTATCACATTTATGATGGATCAATTTTATTAAAAAATTAGAAATGTTGAGTGGCCAACTTGCAACCAAATTGTCACTTGCATTGTTTAATAAATTAGTATTTTGTTGAATTTTTTAAAAATATAACTTTCTGTAAGGAACAAGCTTCCCTTTGTTTCTGCTGGGTGCCAGAAGTGTGACTAAAATTCCCAGATGGGGATCTTCCTGGTTCAGCCTTCTCTCTGTAGCTTCTGTCTGCAATAATTTAAAGAAGGGTTCTTGAAGTCAGGACTATATGAAAGTGACAAAGGGAAGTTGTTAGGGGAGATATTGACATCTTGTCAATTTTTAAAAAGTTTATAATTTCCTACAGAGGATTTTGAGGTTGAGTGTTTTTCCTTTCAGGTATAGATAACTGGATTGATCTAATCCCTGGTTCATAACACATTCTCACCACTGGTGAAATGCAGGAGCATTTTAATATGTTTATTTATTTGTAAAAATGTAATAAGCACTATTTTTAAAGGGAACACACTATGCAAAATTAAAGTTAGGACATTGACAACTTATTATAGCTGGCGACACAGCACTTCCCCGTGTTCCTGACTCCCTATCACTTCCCCCTCCACAGGGAACCACTTTCCTGAATCTCATGTTCCTAGTTGCCTTAATAGTTCCTTTCTTCTTTTCAAAATTGTGGTAAAATGCACAAGACATGAAATTTAAGTGTGCAGTTCAGTACTAAGTATATTCACACTGCTGTGACTAGTCTCCAATAACTCTTTTCATCTTGTGAAACTGAAACTCTACACGCATTTATAACTCCCTGTTTTTCCCTCCTTCCAAGATGCTGGCAACCACCATTTTACTTTCTATTTCTGAGTTTGACTACTCTAAATACCTCCTACAAGTGGAATCATATAGTATTTGTCTTTTTGCGCCTGGCTTATTTCACTTAACATAAGGTGTTCAATCCGTGTTGCAGCATGTGTCAGAATCTCCTTCTTTTTTAATATTATTAAATAGTATTAAATTATTAAATACTATTAAATTAATAATATTAAATATGTTATTTAATATCTATTTAACATAATTTAATATTCCATTGTATGAGTATACCGCATTTTATTTATCCATTCATCCATCTATGAACACTTGGGTTGCTTTTGCAACCCAATAGCCAAAAGGTTGCAATAGACTTTTGGTGATTGTGAATAAATGCTGCTATGAAATGTGTGTACAGATGTCTCTCTTCCCCTAGAGTTCCTTTTCACACAGTTTTTAATTTTATCTTTATATAATCCTAAAGTATACGTACACATTTCTTAAAATTTTTACTTATTTCCTTATTATTATTATTATTTTAAGAGACAGAATCTCCTATTGCCCAGGCTGGAGTGCAATGGCACAATCTCAACTCACTGTAACCTCAAACACTTGGATTCAAGAGATCCTTCCACCTCAGCTTCCCAAGTAGCTGGGACTACAAGCCTGCACCACCACACCTGGCTAATTTTTCTAGTTTTTGTAGAGACAGGGTTTTGCTATGTTGCCCAGGCTGGTCTTCAACTGCTGGCCTCAAGCGACCCTCCTGCCTTGGCCTCCCAAAGTGCTGGGATTACAGGTATGAGCCACTATACCCAGCCCATACACATATTTTCCTTTCAGTTGTTTTTCAAGTTATAAAAAGTATGCTGTATGCATCCTTATAGGATTTTTTTTTTTTTTGCTGAATATTATATTGTTAAGATTCATCCTTGTTGTTTATAGCTGGTGTTCATTCTTTTTGACTGCTTGTGACACCACCAGAAGATAGAGATCTTGAGATCTTTTAAGAACTGCTGCTGGGAATATACATTGGTCTGACCACTTTGGAAAACAGTTTGGCTCCATCTCATAAGGTTGAATGTTCACACTCCTCACAGCCCAGGAATTCTACTCTACATTCAAGAGAAATTCTTGCCTATATAAAACAGGGGACATGTATAAGGAATGTTCCTAACAGCTCCATTCAAAATAGCAAAAACCTATTGCCCATCAATTGGAGAGTGGGTGACTAAATTGTGTTTTTTGTTCCTTTTGATTTCCTGTAGTCTTATCATGCAAGTGGCTTTCCTTGTCTCATTCCTGATTTTAGGGGAAGGCATTCAGTCTTTCATCATTAAGGATGATGTTATCTGTAGGGTTTTCATAGTTGTTTTCTTTTTTAATCAGGTTGAGAAAGTTCCATTCTAGTCCTAATTTGTTGAATGTTTTTATCATGAAAAGATTTGAGTATTTTTATCATGAAAACATTTAATCAAATGCTTTTCCTGCATTTGTTGAGATGACCATGTGGTGTTTGTCTTTTATTTTTATTTATTTATTTATTTATTTTTTGAGACAGAGTCTTGCTCTGTCACCCAGGCTGGAGTGCAGTGGCACAATCTCGGCTCACTGCAACCTCTGCCTCCCAGGTTCAAACAATTCTCTTGCCTCAGCCTCCCAAGTAGCTGGGATTACAGGTGTGTGCCACCACACCTGGCTAATTTTTGTATTTTTAGTAGAGACAGGGTTTCACTATGTTGGCCAGGCTGATCTCCAACTCCTGATCTCAGGTGATCTGCCCACCTAGGCTTCCCAAAGTGCTGGGATTACAGGCATGAGTTACCACGCCCAACCCTTTTATTTTATTAATATAGTGTATCACAGTAATTTATTTTTGCATGTTAAACAAACTTTACATTTCTGGGATAAATCTTGTACAACCCTTTTAATATGTTGCTGGATTTGTTTTGCCAGGATTTTGTTGCAGATGTTTGTGTCTATATTTAGGGAAGATACTGGTCTGTGGTTTTCTTTCCTTATGATGTTTAGTCTAGTTTTGTTATCAGGGTAGTAGAGGTCTCATAGAATGAGTTGGGAAGTGTACTCTCTTTTGTTTTTTGGAAGAGTTTGTGAAGAATTGGTATTACTTCTTTAAATACTGGGTAGAATTCAGCAGTGAAGCTATCTGGGCCTGGGCTTTTCTTTGAGGGGAGTTTTTTTTTTTTTTTTTTTGATTATTCAATCTCTTTACTTGTTACAGGTCTACTCACAGTTTTTATTTATTCTGAAGTCTGTAATAATGACCCTTCCTTTCATTTCTGGTTTTAGTAATTTGAGTCTTCCCTCTTTTTTTCTTGGTTAGTATAGCTAAAGGTTTGTCAAAGAACTTTGTTGATCTTGTTGAAGAGACAACTTTTGATTTCATTGATTTTTCTCTATTGTTTTTATATTTTCTGTTTTATTACTTTTTTCTCTAATCTTTATTATTTCAATGCCTTCTTTTATAGATGAAAACACTCTGGTTCTAAGAGGTAAAGAGAGTTGTTCTAGGAAATTAACTAATAAAACATTTGATCTTTCCCTTTAAAAGTAAGTCTTAAGCTTTGGAGTATAAAATTGCAATAAATTGGTACAGCCCAAAACAAAAGTAAAGGGAACAAGGGGCTCCAGTGAGCCAATGCCCTGGGTCCCTGGAGGCATAGATTTAAACCTGTAGGAAATAGCCATCATATAGATTAGTCTTTTCAAATGCTTCTGCCACTGGACTGAGTCCAAAGGACACCCTCTCCTGAAACATTATAAAGTTTACTGGGGCACTAGATCAAGAAATGCCAAATAGGTTTCATCTCATGGGCTTGGATCAAGTGGTGGCTTGGAAAGCTATGTTAGAAAAGATTCTGAGGTAGATGAGGCTTGTAGGGGAAATATGCTGCTATCGATTAGCAATGTCTGTCATGGGCATAGGTTTGGGGACTAGTGGCAAATGTTCCAAGAATTTGCTATCTCTTGACAAGATGTTAAACCTGTTGGTTTAACAAGGTTTTGCTCAGGTCTGTTTATCTCACAGAGTCACAAAATATATTTTAGAACTGAAAGTAACTGTGGAGAGCATTTACCATGTGCCTGATCATGTACTAGTGTACTAATTGCATGTACTATTTCATTTATTTATTTATTTATATTTGAGTTAGAGTCTCTCTCTGCTGCTTAGGCTGAAGTGCAGTGGCATGATTATGGCTCACTGCAGCCTTGACTGCCTGGGCTCAAGTAGTCTCACCTTAGCTCCTAAGTAGCTGGAACTACAGGCATAAGCCACCAAGCCAGCTAATTTTTTAAGAAACATTTTTGTAGAGATGAGGTCTGGCTATGTTGCCCAGGCTAGTCTGGAACTCCTGGCTTCAAGTGATCTTCCTGCCTCAACCTTATTATTTCATTTACTCCTCACCATCACCCTATAAGAGTGACTGGGGGTAGGTGCTCCACACAGTAGCAATGTAGCAACCTCCACTCATAGGTGACAATGAGACTCAGTGTAGTCAAGCAACTTCTTGAAGGCCACACAGCTGGAGAGTGGCTGAGCCAGGATGAAGACCTAGGACTCTAAAGCTGTTGCTCCAGTAAATGAGAAAATTCTCTGAGGGTTCAGGAGAGCTTCCTCCCAATAAATCTTTCTCCAAAGGTTCTAAAAACAATGACAGATCCATCTTTCATAAAGAAAACAAAACTAGCAGCCCCTTCATTTTAGGGAGGGGTGGGGTAAAGGTTAGCCAAGCTCCAGGGCATCCCATTTTAATCCTACATATTTATAAGGCAACCTGCGGCACAGCACCCCAAACCTAAAGAATCCTGCACAGCTGTCACTGTGGGGCATGGCGTGTCCATGGATGTAAAGGTTTTCCAATGTGTGCATACAGGCCAGTGGCATCACCCTCAGTCACAGGTTAAAGGGCAACTAGGTCTGGTCTGCTAGGCACCATCGTGAGAATCTGCTGAGCTTTCCAACTAGTTTATCTGTTGTTTGCAGTCAAAGATGCCCTGAAGAGAAGGGGATGTGGGTGGGAAAAGTTCTGATTTGAGGTCCTCTGATCCGGGTATGATCTCCTTCCCCAGTCTCAGGAATCAGGGGACTCCATCTCTAAACACAAGCTCAAGCCATGCCCCCCAGCGCCCTCTTCCAACTAGGTGCCACCCTCTGCCTGTCTTCCATAGACAGCCTCCAGCTGCCAGCAGTCCCTTAGGATCTGTGGCCTTAGCCTAGCTTAATTTTTTCCTCTCCAAAGAGCCATCTGTAGGGCCAGAGGCCAGCAAAGCCTAACTCATTACTGGACACGAGCTCCTTTGCCTGACTTTCAGTAATTCCTGCCTTACCCTGGGGTTTCATGTTTCTTGTCTCAACAATGTCAATTCTCATTCCTCCACAAGTTGAATTGCTCACTCCAGCTAATTGAAGCATGCTCTTCTTGACACAGATAGCTCTAGGCACATGGTTGGTGGGAAAAAAAAAAAAAGAAGAGCATTACGTCAATTTAATTGATCAACAAAAGTGATGGCTCCACTGCAAAGTAAAGTGATACTGCCTGGTCCTCTGAGTTCAAGAGTCTTCTAGACAAGGGGCTCTGAGCTGAAACATGAGCATGCACACACATGCATCTCTCTCGTTCTGATGAGATAATTTGGATACTTGGTTGTTATCCTTGAGCATTTTCCTGCCTCATTAACACACATGTAGCCAGCACAGTAGTAATCATAGCTAATAACGGCTAAAGCTGAGGACTTTCCTGAGCCAGGCAGTGTGCTTTAAAATTTTCACATAGACTCTCGCTGAATAATTTATATTTTTCAGATCAAGAAACTGAGGCTTACTATCACCTTTGGGAAGAAAGAAAGAAAGAAAGAAAGAAAGAAAGAAAGAAAGAAAGAAAGAAAGAAAGAACGAACTGAGGCCTAAAGCTGTCAAGTATTTCACAGCCAGCAAGTGGCTAAGTCAGAGTTGGAACCCAGGCAGTCTATCCCTGGGATCCTGTGCCCTTACCCGTTATCCAGTGTTTGCTACACAGAACTAATGGGTACATATTTTCAACTATAGTTTAAATAGGTGACACATTTTTCACTATATTTTAAGTGGCTGATTTTCAGTTTGGGGGTATTCTACTTACACAATCTATTGAGCTGGATATTAACTGAGAACAAATAGAAACTAATGAACTCTGAAAAACATAAAACATGAGCAAGATGACGTCACTGCAAAAGACAAATCAGCACATAGCCTTCTTGTGAATGTATTTTGCTGACAGTCCACAAGCTAATAATCAGCCTGAACTCAGTAGTGCTCTGTTCCCTTGGGAGACAGACAGACAGACAGACAGACAGACACACACACACACACACACACACACACACACACCCCAAGTTGGTGGCTATGCCACCTACAAGAACTCAGTAACTATCCTGGATTAATAGCTGACAAGGCACCTCATAAGGAACAGGGATCAGTTGGAAAATCAAACACCCGGATTCAGAGACCAAGAATGAAATAATGCAGTTAACAATGGCCGAAATATCCAGAAGCAGAGAAAATGCAAAGACAGCAAACTTGTATCAGGTGGTACAGAAAGACAAAAGGGGAGCCACTGGGAGAAGTAAGCTTGCTTCAGGCAGGTGTCCCATTGGGTTAGTGACTTGAGCAGGGCCAGAGAATCAGGCTGGGACTAGGGTCTAGGTCTCCTGTCTCTTGCGTCCTTGCCAGTATAGCATAAGCCAAGATGCAAAATGGAAATGAGGAAAATACATTCAGCACAGATGACAGGTTTGGGCATCTTAATACAAATAAGGCATTGAGGAATAGCTGATTTGGAAGAGGGGAGTTGCCATGGTTTCCATGCCCACTGGACTCTCCATAGAGGAAACTGAGGAATCAGATGTACTCCAGCTTGCTCTTCTGCCCCAGAATGGGGTTAAGAGCACAGATGCTGGAGCTAGACTGCCTAGATTCAAATCCTGGCTCTTTTTACTGCTGGCGGTGTGAACTGGGGCTATTCCCCAACCTCTCTGTGCCTCAGTTTCTCCATTTATAAAGTGGGAATGAGGCCGGGCGCGGTGGCTCAAGCCTGTAATCCCAGCACTTCGGGAGGCCGAGACGGGCGGATCACGAGGTCACAAGATCAAGACCATCCTGGCTAACACAGTGAAACCCCGTCTCTACTAAAAAATACAAAAAACTAGCCGGGCGAGGTGGTGGGCGCCTGTAGTCCCACCTACTCCGGAGACTGAGGCAGGAGAATGGCGTGAACCCGGGAGGCGGAGCTTGCAGTGAGCTGAGATCCGGCCACTGCACTCCAGCCTGGGTGACAGAGCGAGACTCCGTCTCAAAAAAAAATAAAAATAAAAATAAAAAATAAAGTGGGAATGATAACAGTATCTATTTGGGGGCATCACTGGAAGTATTAAATGAATTAACACATGTTAAGAGCTTAGGACAGTGTATGGCAGCGCATTGAGTAAGCCCTTTCTAAGTCTTAGCTATCACTGCAATCATCTCTGCTCCTTCCTGAATCTAAACTTTGTTGCTTCTTGCTGTTTTTCCTCTGGCTTTTTTAATCAAAACCTTTTTACTCAAAACCTTCTCAGTCATTCCTTCATTAGCATGAAATTTCTACCTGATTTATTGCAGGATAAAGTCAAGCTCTTGGCCTGAGGATAAGATGTCTCATGATCTGAGCAAGCCCAGCTGTCCTGCCTTACCTGCTTGCATTCTGTGTTGTCATTTGGCTTCTGTGCCTGCCTGGACTGTCACCTTTATCCCCACTCTCCACCGGCCTGTCTCCTGGTCTATTGTTCTTCCCACATTCCTCAGTTCAGACGTCACATTCCCAAGGAGCCATTTTATCCCCTTCCACCCCGACCCTGAACACCCAGGCTGCATTAGATGTGCCCTGGGTTAGATACATATTCCTATAGCACCCCAGTTTTCTTTCTGTCCTGTCACTGATTACACTGCCTCTAATTGTCTATCTGCCTATGACTCCACAAAATAACTGGCATCTTGGGACACAAACTGTGGCTTTTATTTTGATCCTTGTGCCCTCCCAGATATACCTTCTCCTGTCCTCCATCCTGCCCTCTGTCCTGGAGGTTGACTTGTAAGGACTGCTTCTATAGGGTTCCTAGGCCCTCTGGCTTCTGATTGGTTTAGGCCAATGAGAGAAAGCCCCAGTGGGAGACTGGAGGGAGGGGAGGGCAGTCAGGGCATTTGTTCCTGAGGCTCCCTCCCTAGGGGATGGCTGTAGGCTAGCAGCATCCCTCATGGAAGTTCACAGGAGCATTCCTCAGACTATCTGGGGTGAAGAGCTGGTTTGTTTTATATTATCTCCAATGAAGTGCACCATAGTGCTTTTACAAAACACAGTGAAACATGAATTATTAAAATATTAATTATTAGAAAAATTAAAAAGCAATAACTTGCAAGATATAAGATAGATTTCTATTCCTACATTTAAAGTCATAAAGTCATATCAAAAATAGAAAATCAGGAAAAAAAGAATTACAAAAACCTACATATGTTGCTCATTGAAAGTCTGCATATAGGTGATTAACATAGAGAATTGTTGCTACATGGCTAAGTTCTTGCAGGTTTATAATCATATCTAAGTAAAAAATGATGACAATATAGTAATTGCCTACATTAAATGCCCACAATACTCTCAAAGAACAATACATATATCAATATTTTAAGTTTTTGATGTGACAAATTGCTTTTTAATTTACCTAATCTAGGTTGGATTGACAACATTGATACCCACGTAGTAAGATGTATATATGAATAGTTTCAACATTGAAAAATAATCACACTTACAGTAGAAAAATCAGTTTTAAAAAGTATGTTTTTATTTTTGTATCTCTATAAAAGTGAGGTGGGCCGGGCGCAGCAGCTCATGCCTATAATCCCTGCCCTTTGGGAGGCCGAGGTGGGTGGATCACCTGAGGTCATGAGTTCGAGACCAGCCTGACCAACATGGTGAAACCCCGTCTCTACTAAAAAATGCAAAATAGCCGGGCATGATGGTGGGTGCCTGTAATCCCAGCTACTCGGGAGGCTGAGGCAGGAGAATCACTTGAAGCTGGGAGGTGGAGGTTGCAGTGAGCCAAGATTGTACCATTGCACTCCAACCTGGGCGACAGAGCAAGACTCCATCTCAAAAAACAAATAAACAAACAAACAAACAAAAACAGGCAAATGATGCTATGTTTTCAAAATTTATCTATGATCATTTATTAGAAGACAGCATAATCAATTTATTCTATCAAGTGATACTTCTGGATCCATTCATTTCCTATTTGTGAATCTCCTTTTGATGAAAAATAAATTGAAAATGTTCTATCAGATTTGTAAGATGTTTGGTGTTAACTTTTAACGGATGTGCAATATCAGACTTATCACCAACTTCGCTGATAACTGTTAAGAAATGAAATGTACTACCCCAATTTGTAAAAATTCTGTTCTTCTAAGCTTGTATTTCTTTCTTGCATGAAAGTATTGACATCATTAAAATACTCAAGATCTCAAACAAGAAAATAGATCTGGCTGTCTAATTTACAGCCTAAAAAAGTGTGACCACACTGGTCTTCTATCCTGCAGAAGCACAGATTCACTCTAGCCTTCAAATCTTTTTGATAGAACTTTTCCCTTAAGTAACCATCATATGTCAGCATATAATTACAATTGTTTATGATCAGCATTCCATATTATTACAGAGTAAAGAAAACAATCTCAAACTGAACACATTAGCAAGTCTTTATAGAATTAACACTTTTTACTATGTCACCTAGCACACCGAAAGTTTAGCTGACATTCATTCATTCATTCATTTGTTGTTATGGGAGGTGGGTCAGGGAACCCAACTTTTCAAGAAGGAAAGCAGTGTATTTACTTGCATTCTGGTGCAAGGTTTTTTTTTTTTTTTTTTTTGAGACAGGATCTCACTGTGTTGTCCACTGCAGCCTCGACCTCCTGGGCTCAGGTGATCCTCTCACCTCAGCCTCCTTACTAGCTGGGACCACAGCTACAAGCCACCATGCCTGGCTCATTTTGTAGCAACAGGGTCTCGCCATGTTGCCCAGGCTGGTCTTCGAACTCCTGGGCTCAAGCGATTTGCCTGCCTCAGCTTCCCAGCCTCCCAAAGTGTTGGGATTACAGGCGTGAGCCACTGCATCCAGCCCTGGTGCAAGCTTCTCAATCTGAATAAGTGTCCCAGAATGTTTCCCTGTCATTTAAGCTGCTTTACCTGGACACATTCCTACACAAAACCTAAACTTCAAACTACATTTTCTGACACTAATCACACACTTTGATGTTATGGCAATGTTGAACTGTTATGAAAATTTCTAAACATCTTTCAATTGCCATACATATCTTATCATAGACTGACAACAGTGTGAAGAGACCTGCAAGACCTGCACAGGTGTGCAAATCACACTCTGAGTAACATTGCTGTCCCTCATTCTCTTATTCCAGCTTTCAGTAATCACTCCTTCCCCTCAAGTCTTTAAGCCTAGGGATGATAAGAGCTTGGTTGCTACTAGCTCTCACTTACTGCACTATTCCCCCAACGGCTTCGCCTTTATAAATTGTTATTTTGTTCATAAATCTCCTCCATGATTTATCCTAATCTGCCTTCTGAATTTATCTTGGGAAATGTTTTCTGATATAGCCTCCTAACATAGCATCCTGTCTGGCACAGACAAGATGAATAATCCATGTTTACTGAATAAATGACCTGACATTATTTTGGAGAAATAAGATAACATTTTTCAGGAGGTGAAGATGAGGAGAGGACCCACGGCATTATATGAACCCGTGCTTCTTCCTTACATGCTCATTATCCCCTCCGGATTTGGAGTCCTAGGCCAGAGCAACCAATAGCTCACGTAACACCTTTATGCAGATTAGAAAAAGGCCTGGGCTGTGGAAGGACACAGCCCCCAAAACACATGGCTTGGAAAATACAGTGTGGGCTGGCTCTCAGCCCCCCAAACCAGGTACTCTCTGCTTGAATAACACACACAATCTTACGCAGCTAGTCTGCCCTACGCTGAGCAAACTGGCAAGTCATTCAACCTTAGAAAGGTGACCAATTAAGTATAACTCTATGAATAAGCTCATTACAGCTCAGATTTTGTGGGAATGTGATATTTTTGTCTGCAGGGTGATCTTTTTGACACTTTTCCTCCTTAGCTTCCGGAATGTGAGAAGAGAGTCCTTGCTGGCATCATTCGAATAGGTAGTATTGTTATCCAATGGGGCCACAGGATTTCTGGGGGCAAATGCTTTTTGCAGTTCTTCTAGATATAATTGTGCTGCCTTGAAGAAGACCTTTAAGACCCTGAACTGTGTGGTCTGTGACTAAGAGTAGCCCAGGAGAGTGTGCCAGGGGTGGCAGGTATTAAGACCTAGCTCTTTCTGGCTAGAGCTGGCATCACTTGCATAGAGGGTGCACTGATCCGTGGGATGAGTTGGGGAGTGGGGATGGGAGAGTTCAAGGGAGTAGGGTGGGGAAACTAAACAACTTGTCAGTGACTCGTGATTCAGAGCTTCCTGTTGTAGAGAAGTGATTTTGTTTGACATGGATTCCCAGAATGCCTGACACACCCACATGTAAGCGAGCCCCGACCCATCCCAGAGCCCATGGTGAGTGAGTGAACTGAAGATTCGTGACAGCTTCTGCCCTCAGCACTATTCTCTGCTCCCATCTGAACAGGCTTTTCCCCAACAGAAGCATCACAAGAGCTTATGAGGATGGGAAACGTTCCAGAGACTTGCATTAAATTGACCCTATAATTCTCAGGCCTGAGAGGGGAAGCTACCTTTTTTCTAGAAGCTTGACACACCTTAACTTCTCTCATTTCTTGTTTTCATTTATTTTTATTTTAGATGGAGTTTTACTCCTGTTCCCCAGGCTGGAGTGCAATGGCGCGATCTTGGCTCACTGCAATCTCTGCCTCCCTGGTTCAAGCAATTCCCCTGCCTCAGCCTCCCAAGTAACTGGGATTTCAGGCATTCGCCACCATGCTTAGCTAATTTTGTGTTTTTAGTACAGACGGGGTTTCACCATGTTGGTCAGGCTGGTCTCGAACTCCTGACCTCAAGTGATCCACCTACCTCAGCCTCCCAAAGTGCTGGGATTACAGGCATGAGCCACAGTGCCTGGCCAACTTTTTTCATTTCTTAATCTCCCAAACACATCGGTCAACTGCAGGTTTGATAGTAATGACAGGGATATCTACTTTGTAACCAAACCAAAAGTGGTAAGATGGGGAGGATGTGGGAAAGGCGAATCAGAGAGCCTGGGGAAAGGTATTACTCTCCCTTCCAGAACTGGAGTCAACGCAGAGACACCTTTTCATGTGGTCACTGGGTCATCACTAAAAGTAACGCTCACTGCATTTTGGAAACTGAAGAAATCTCAGAGACCATTACCCCTTTGTTTTAAAGACTAGGACACTGGAGCGTAATTAAATGTATTATGGCTGAAGATTACCCAGGAAATGATGAAATCAGGGTTAGAACCCAGGTCTGTGGCTGCTACTCCAATGTGTCTTCTACCATGCTATGCGGCCTCTCAAAGTAATTATATTTTCTACTCATTCGTTCATTCACCAAATATTTGTTGGGCACTGTTATGTGCCTGGCACTGTGAGGTGTGCTAGCTAGATCAGTAGCAGTGAAAAAGAGCAACATTGTCCTCATGGGGCTTAAGGGTAATGAGAAGACACGTTAAACAAATTGTACAAATAAACGATTACAAATGTGATGAATGCCAAGAAGAATTAGAGGGTGCTATTAGAGCTTATAAAAACATGCCTTACCTAGCCCAAGTGGCAGTGGTGGTGGTGAGATCCAGGAAGGCTTCTCAGAGGAAATGACATTTAAGCTGAGACTTGAAGGATGAGTAGAAGATCGTGAGGTGAAGGGTCTGGGAGATGGAAAGTGAAATTGAGGCAGAGGGAACTATTATGGCAAAAACTGCCATTACTTTTACACCAGCCTAATACAAAGGCAGGAAAGAGACAAAGCTTTGAAATAACTGAAAATAAACCTGTGGCCTAGTATATAAATGGTCTAGGGGGATGCGATGGGTTGGGAAGCAGAGTCAGACCATTCAGAGCCTGGCAAGCTGTGGTCAGGATTCTGGACTTTATCCTGAGAGTGGAGGGAAACCACTGGAGGGTTTTTAAATATGGAAGTGTTATGACCAGATTTTTCTTTCTTTCTTTCTTTCTTTTTAAGATTGAATTTTGCTCTTGTTGCCCAGGCTGCAGTGCAATGGCGCGATTTCGGCTCACTGCAACCTCTGCCTCCCAGGTTCAAGTGATTCTCCCACCTCAGCCTCCCAAGTAGCTGGGATTACATGCATGCAGCGCCACGCCTGGCTAATTTCATATTTTTAGTAGGGATGGGGTTTTGCCATATTGACCAGACTGGTCTCGAACTCCTGACCTCAGGTGATCCACTTGCCTTGGCCTCCCAAAGTGCTAGGATTACAGGCATGAGCCACTGCGCCTGGCCGACCAGATTTTTAAAAGATCACTGAGAAGATTGCACTAGTGGGGAGCAAAAGGGAATGCAGGCAGTGACTTAGGAGGCTCCTCCGACATCTCAGGTAAGAGAGGATGGTGGCTTGGACCAGAGCAGGGCTAGTGGAGATGGGGAGAAATGAAGACATCCACAAGCATTTAGAAGGAACTTGGTACTCAGTGCATGTGAGAAATGGGCAAGAGAAGAAGGACCAAGAGTAACTGTCAGTGTTGGCATGAGAAGAGGGAAATGCGAGTGCATTCCTGGAGCTAGGGAATGCTCCAGGAGGAGCGGGCTCAAAAAGAGACCAAGAATTGGACATGTTAAGATTGAGGGACCTGGGAGACAAAGGGGAGAAGATCAGAGAAGGCAGTTGGATGTGCAAGACTTACAGTGCAGAAAGGAGATCTGCTTTATAAGTAGAAATGTAGGAGTCAGGTCGGCCAGGCACGGTGGCTCACACCTGTAATACCAACACTTTGGGAGGCCAAGGTGGGTGGATCAGCCGAGGTCAGGAGTTTGAGACCAGACTGGCCAACATGGCAAAACCCTATCTCTACTAAAAATACAAAAATTAGCCAGGTGTGGTGGCGGGTGCCTGTGGTCCCAGCTACTCGGGAGGCTGAGGCAGGAGAATCACTTGAACCCGGGGAGGTGGAGGTTGCAGTGAGCCAAGATCGTGCCACTTCAGTCCAGCCTGGGCAAAAAAGTGAAACTCCATCTCAAAAAAAAAAAAAAAAAAAAAAAATTTAGGAGTCAGGTCACAGAGATGTTAACCAAAGCCATGGGAATGGAGGAATCCATTTAGGGAGAGAGGCTAGGCCCAGAAGAAAAGAGATAAATCAAGAAAATAAGCATATTTATTTCAGGGAGCAAAATAATGTACACCTAAAAGCATATGACGTCTTTTCAGATCTGTGCTGGTTATTATGCTATTGTTTCTCAGTTTTTAACCCAGCCTTCTATTCTTGGCTTGGGTTGGCATTTCTTTTTTGCTTACAGGGAAGTAAGGGGTGCTTGAAGGAGACTGAAAGGCTGGAGAAAGGAGAAGGATTTTTTCTTTTCCTGTTTTTGCCCCTGTTCCCATCAGCATCACCCTAGCAGCAAGCCTTCATTTTGTTGGTGGCAGTTGATTCCAGGAGCTCGAGCAACTCCCTTTGCAGTATTTGCACAAATGTTATATGCCTCCTCAGCAGAAACAGCCTTGCTGCCCCCACGTACCTATATCTTCACCACCAGGCCTTCCTAAAGATCATTTTCCCTGAGCCTGGTGTCCTTTTCCAGGAATATAGAAAAAACCTGGCCAAATGCCTGCATCCTAGCTACAAGGGAGTGTAGAGATGTGAGTTCTGACTCCTGCACTGAGGAGGTGGGACTCCTCATATGGGAACTGAGAACTGCAAAAAACTCTTGGCACAAGCACTCCATTCAAACCCCTGCACCAAGGACTTGATCAAACTTTAACATGGCTTCTGGCAGTCTAAGCCGGTGTCCCTGGGACAATCTAGCCCCATTTTGGATTTTTATCTGGAAAAGCTCAGAGCTGTCAAAAAAATTTACTATTTGCTCTAGCCAACACCTGAGATAGGCCCCTACCTTTCTTAGTAGAGCATTTACTAAAAATGGCCTACAATTGTGAATGCTTTCTCTTTCTCTTTGAGGCGTAGATGTATTATATCTCCTACAACTCAGGAGTGTTTCTCTGAAGGACCCAAAAGCCATTCCTTTGAAATGTAATAAGCAAGAAGGACTGGACCTCTGTCTCCCAGTCTCTGTGGGAGGTTAGAATCCTAACTTTGATAATTGGCAGCTAGCAGGCACAGCTGGCCTACTCTCACTCACACTGACCAACCCTTTGTCATTTCTCACTTTAGTCCTTGTTCACATCCCCCTCTTACGCTCTCATTCTTTCTTTAAAGTACACATGCACCTCTGCACAAACTGGAATGGAGCTCCACTCTTTCCCCTTCTGTCAGTAGTTACTCAGTAAAACTTGTTTTTACCACTTTAATGAGTGGCTTTGTTTAACTTTGTCAGAACATTCCCCAAAATAAAGAGATGATTTAAAGCCTGATTGACAGCCACGAATATGGAAAATATCAATAACAGGGGTTTAACTGTTCTTTAGGTTTTTTTTTTTTTTTTCACTTGCTTATCTCTTTCCAGGAAGGGCACAAGAAGTCCTGCTAAAAGACATAATCCAATAAGAGTAATAAAATAGGCTAAAAAGGAAAAATAAAAACAGTACTGAGAGAAAGGGAGTGTGTTGGTTAGAGCACAAGCTAAGCTGATATAACAAAGAGACGCCAAAATGTAGTGTTTAAATTAGAAAGGAGATAATTTCTCTCTTACATAACAGTCAGGAAATACATTCAAGACCTGGAAAGGTGACTGCTTCACCAACATGTGGTTTCCATCACTGAGTCCAGGTTGGCTCTCTGGTCTCAGCTATTCACCAAAAGGAAGCAGGAAGTGGTTGGGGGTGTAGGAGAGTGTATGTCCCAGCTTTTTAAAGAGAAGACTTGGAAGCGGTGTGCATCCTTTCCAGGCACACCTTATTGTCTGTATCTTAGCTATTTGGTCATACTTATGGGCTGGGAAGCTAGAAAAGGTAGTTTCTGATTAGGTAGCTCCATGTCCACTGAAAACTCTTACTACGGAAGGGTACAATGGTTGGGGTTAGGGAGAATAACTGAGAGACCATGAACATCCAAAACTAAGCGTCAAAGAGATAACGGCCAATATTTGCAACCTTCTATCATGGGAGGTGTGTTTGGCATGCACAGTGCAAATTGGAAATGCCAAAGGGTGAATGCCCCCAGAAGCAGCCCGTCATCAATAACGAATGGGGAGTTGGGGAATAAACACATCAGCTTTCTCCTCCAAGATTGGGATAACTGACAGCCTATAACAGCCCCAGAGTTCCTTGGAGGGACTGAGCTCCAGTAGCTGACATGGTAAATTGTTTTGCTTCCCTGTCTCATATTCCCAATCCTCTATGAGTGTTTCCTGGGGTCCCCTCCAAAATTAATTATTTGCACTAGAATGTGTACCTCAGCATTTATTTTTAGGAGAGCTCAAACTAAGGATAGCTCTGGGCTTCCTGGAAATCTAGAAAGAAACTAAATAACATAACTGCTATATTTAGAAAGTAGAAAATAAATCAGTTCTTCAATTAAGACAAAGTATTTCTGCCTCCCCTGCCCTTTCACTCTCCAGTCCAAAACCAGACAGGCCCGCGGTGTGGCTCACATCCGTAATCCCAGCACTTTGGGAGGCTGAGGTGGGCAGATCACCTGAGGTCAGGAGTTTGAGACCAGCCTGGCCAACATGGTGAAACCCCGTCTCTACTAAAAATACAAAAATTAGCCAGGCGTGATGGCAGGTGCCTGTAATCCCAGCTACTCAGGAGGCTGAGGCAGGAGAATCGCTTGAACCCGGGAGGCAGAGGTTGTAGTGAGCCCAGATTGCGCCACTCCAGCCTGGGTGACAGATCGAGACTCCATCTCAAAAAAAAAAAAAAAAAAAAAAAAGGCAGGAAAAAAAAGTGCTACTTACCATCTGGTTCTCACATTGATCTTTTGTGGTGTTCATGTTTGTTCTGCCCTCACGCCTATAAGCTTCTTGACCTTTATTGTCTTTAGAGCTATGTGCAACTGCCTTTCACATTGTTGAAACTAAGCAAGTGTTTGAATGATGAAAATGTGAACCCTGTCTATCCAACACATCTCTTGACACACAAAGAAACCAAGGTTTCGTTATAATATGTTACTGGACACATGTTCTATAGGGAGTGACCAAAGGAGCCAGAATCAGCCCCCAGTTCCCCAACCACTTCTCTGATTTTCTACCACAAACAGTCTTTTTCCAGGTTTTATTTTCATCATCTCTAAGTGGAGCCCAAGGCTTTTAGCAGGAGAAGCATGTTTGTAAATGTTAAAAATATCCCCGTCTTGAGTGAGCCTGGTTATCTTCCCCTTGGTCCATTAGGTCTGAAGGACTGAGCTTGTTACACTTAATTTTTTATACCTTGCAAGATGAGACCTAAATGTAACAAGGGAGATGACTATAGATTCTAGGTCCCATGACTATTCAAAGTTCTATAGTGCATTAATGATTACAGTAAACTCCAAACACGAAACAAGCCTGAATTTCCATAAATTCCTCCTGCACATAGCACCACCTTGAAGCCCTGGAGGACAAGCAGGAGGAGGTCTTGATTAACACTGCAGTGGCTCTACAAAGAAGGACCACAGGCTAAATGAAAGACCAACAAATAAGCCAGAGGAGGAAACCCTATGTAAGACCTTGTAACCTAAACCCAAAGCATAAAAAGCCCTCACTCAGCTTGGTCTGGGGAGGAGGAAAAATGTTATTTTCCTAATGGAAAATAAAACATTAAAAGTGTCAGTTAAATTGGCTGTTTGTCACGGGGCCTGAAGTTTAAGTGTTTGTAATTCAACCTTGAGCGGCATATATTTTAGGTGTCTTTTTGTGATAGAAAAAACAACAGCCACATATTTATTGGGCCTTTAAAATTTCTTTGCAAAATTCCTCTCTGATTTACCTCTCTCTATCTTAAATGTCTATAAAACAATTTAAAGTCATATATTTATGTTAACTACATAACTAACCCAATACAAATATTTTAAAAAATATAAAGAAGCAGATAGAAAATTGAAATCACCTTGCTGACGAGTTGATGGGTGCAGCACACCAACATGGCACAAGTATACATATGTAACAAACCTGCACGTTATGCACATGTACCCTAGAACTTAAAGTATAATAACAATAATAAATAAAAAATAAAAAAAAAAAAGAAAATTGAAATCACCTAAAAAGTCACTACCAAGAAACGACCACTGTTAACATTTTGGTGTATCCTTCCAGATATATACATAATCTCATTTAATGACTGTATTATATTTCATTGTATGGTTGTACCAAAATGTATGGTACATCCAATTCTAAGACTCTGGGTCCTTTCTTTTACTATTATAACAATAGCTGGGACTGGGCGCGGTGGCTCATGCCTGTAATCCCAACACTTTGGGAGGCTGAGGCGGATGGATCATGAAGTCAGGAGATCAAGACCATCCTGGCAAACATGGTGAAACCTCATCACTACTAAAAATACAAAAATTAGCTGGGTGTGATTGCGCACCCCTGTAATCCCAGCTACTCAAGAGGCTGAGGCGGGAGAATGGCTTGAACTCGGGAGGCAGAGATTGCAGTGAGCCGAGATTGTGCCACTGTACTCCAGCCTCACAACAGAGCGAGACCCCATCTCAAAAAAAAAAAAAAAAAAAAAGTGAAATAAATATTTCAAGCAAATATTTGTGGTTTTATTTCATCCATAAATATCTCTAAAAGATAAGGACTCTTGCTTTTAAAATATGATAGTAATAACAGCCTGGGCATGATCGTCACATGAGCATTTTGGGAGGCTGAAGACTGCTTGATCCCAGGTGTGTGAGACCAGCCTGGGCAACATAGTGAGACCTTGTTTCTGCCAAAAAATATTAGCTGGGCATGGAGGCATGTGCCTATAGTTCCAGCTACTTGGGAGGCTGAGGTGGGAGGATCACTTGAGCCCGGGAGATCGAGGCTGCAGTGAGCCATAATCACACTATGGCACTCCAGCCTGGGTGACAAAGTAAGACTCTATCTCCAAAAAAAAAAAAAAAAAAAAAAAAAAGAAAAGAAAAGAAGATAGTAATAACCATACTATTGTCACATCTAAAAAATATTAAACAACAATTCCATATTATCATCAAACACTTAATGTTCAAATTTCCCAGTTGCCTCATAACTGTTTACTGTTGCCCTCACTCTGGTAACTAAATCTTGATGTGCATGCTTAGTTAGTTCTTTAGGACACATGCTTAGATTTGAAGTCACTGGGTAAAAGGTATATTATACCTAGATCTAGAAAGATCTAGATGTTCTCACTTGTACCTCTTAAACACTTGTATACTTGTTTGTAGCCTTAAACATTCCAAAAGAATGTTTTGTATAAATGTGACTGGAAGGATGAGGAGAAAATCTTTTATTTGAGGCTTTCATATGCTGATGACTGAGGATGTAATGCTCTGAAAGGTTCCTAGCAATTTACCACAGTAGACGCCAGGCTGATACCCCAAGCCCTCATCATCAGCATCACTGGAGTCAGGAGGGTTTCCCACTCGGGAGGAGCATCCTTTCTTCTCAGTAGCCCAGGTGATCTTCCTGAAAGTGCTGGTGTCTCTCACTCAACAATCAAGAATCTATCTGTAGAACCATGGATCTTCCTAAGAGGAAGATACATATTCCAATCCAGTGAAGTTCCTATGCCACCCTGCCCACTCAATGCTAATTTATTTGCTATTTTATATTTATCTATAATATTTACATTAAAAATTGTAGTTTATATAGAAGCAGCAGTGTGGTGGAAACAGACAGACCTGGGTTAAAAGTCTGGCTTTATCAGTTATTTATTGCGTAATCTAAAGCAAATTACTTCCCTTTTCTGAAACTCAGTTATTTAGGGGCATAATGGTAGTTTCCTAGGTTGCTACAAAGAAATAGTAGTTTAGGACACAGGAGGTGCTCAACAAATATGTGTTGAACAAATAAATATTTTAAAAGAGAATCCTATAATTTTTTTTTGAGCCAGAAGAAATCTCAGAACATACCCTCCCTATTCTGGAAATGAGAAAACTAAGTCCAGAGAAATTCTGAAATTTCTTTTTTTGTTCATTCATTTAACAAACATTTGTTATGAACTGAGTATGTGTCAGGCAAGTATGTGTTGACACTGAAGATGTAATTAGTAACATCTCATCACTGCTCTCAAGGGGTAAGGAAGGATGGACGCGGCTGTATCAAGCTGTATGTGATATTATTATAAAATGATAGAATTCTCTAGTGTTGTGCTAGATAATGGTAGGCAGTAGGTACCAATACGGTAGGCAGCAGTCACACGTGGTTACTTAAATTTAAATTAATTACAATTAAATAAAATCAAAATTCAGTTCCTCAGTGCTTGCTTAGGCAGCACATATACAAAATTCAGTTCCTTAGTCACACTAACCACTTTTTAAGTGCTCAGTAACCACCTGAGGCTAGTGGCTACCATATAGTGGCAGGCATAGAGCCTTTCCATCATTGCAGAAAGTTCTATTGGACAGTGGTGCTTTAGACCTTCTCCCCAGAATAACATTCATGTGCATATATGCCCAAAGCCATACCACTTCAAGGTGTTTACACCTTGGTCTGAAAGCCCTTCATAACACAGGCAAGAGAGAAATGATGAGTGTTGCTAACTAAAACTAAAATCAAAGATAGGAGTTTTGTTATAAGCCAGAGTCCACACTTGTGAAAATTTTAGCTTAGAAAAACTTTCTGGCTGAGTTGGCTACAGTTGAATAATGAGTCACTTGTTCATTTCAGCAGGGATGGGCTCAGTTTCCTATACCTCCTGGGTAGCGCTGTGGTTGTCTGGGCCTAGTGGCCACATGCTGATGTGTGCTCGCTTTAGACAGGGAGAGGTCCTTACCACTTCCCTGACATTTTGGTGAAACTAGATCACTTCTCTCACAATTTACTTGCAGTCTCTCTAAGTAAGGATGTTACATGGGTTTCAGCTTCAGTAGGCTATATTCACTTAATGATCATTTAGTGGGTGCTTTCTATGTCCCAGGAAGCAGGCTATGTGCTACAGACATGAAGAGGATTAAGACAAGATGTTCATAATCTCGCAGAGGAGACAAATGAGAAACCAGCTAGTCGTAACCAAGGCAGAGTGAAATAAGTGCTGTAACAGGCAAAGTACTGGGAAATTGAGGAAAAGGAGAGACTAAAATTCAATATAGGGGACTAGGGAAGGCTCACTGAAGAAGACAGCATTTGAACATGGCCTTAAAGAATATGTTAGACCAGAACAGCATGGAACATTTAATTGGGCATTCTTCCACATTTTTTAATCTTTTAGGTTCAGGAGTACATGTGAAGGTGTGTTACATAGGTAAACTCATGTCATAGGGTTTATTGTACAGATTATTTCATCACTCAGGTATTAAACCCAGTACCTAATAGTTATATTTTTTGTTCTTTCTCTTCCCATCCTTCACTCTCAAGTAGACCCCAGTGTCTTTTGTTCCCTTCTTTGTGTCCATGTGTTCTTATCATTTCGCTCCCACTTATAAGTGGGAACATGCGGTATTTGGTTTTCTGTTCCTGCATTAGTTTGCTAAGGATAGTGGCCTCCAGCTCCATTCATGTTCCTGCAAAAGACATGATCTCGTTCTTTGTTTATGGCTGCATGCATTCAAGTTCTTGAAATCTGAAATTCTTCCACTCTACAGGCTGTGGCAGCTCTCATTTTTTCCTCTGACACTGAACCTGCCCTGTCTTCCTGGAGACTTCCAGCCTCCCAACCCATCCTAGTCTCATGGTCCTTTATGCACTTCTAGATGAGACTCCATGCTCAGAATTTTCAAGCATATTTTTTTTAGCATTTCTTTGTCCTCTGGCTTCTGTTTTTATCTATCTTGCTAATCATCAATCTTGTTTCGCTGAAATTAATGTTATTTATTCAGTATGAGGTCTCTCAATAACTCTCCAGTCTAACTCAACATTTCTTTGTGTCTTCCCCAATTCCCTACCCTAACACAATCCTCTATGGAGAGGGCATTCCTTTCTATGAGTAACTCTTTATCCCATGTTTTCTCTTCTCTTCCAGGACCCAGTAGTATGCTTTTTCTCCTCTCTTGTATCCAGTCTTCATTGCCTGTTAATGGTTCTCCCCTTAGAGGCAGATCCAGGGTTTTCAGGTCCTAAAGCTTATTTAATCTTGGGAGTCTCTTAAAAAAAAAAAAAAAAAAAAGAATACAAAATTACAAATATCAAATTAAGGGGGGAAAGTTAATACTTACTCAGAAAGGGCCTGTGCAAGTGCAAGGGGCCCTGAAGCTTATTTCACAGTGAGCCTACCTCTGTCTGTCCTATCATAAAAACCAAACCGAATACAAAAGCTTCCCTTTGCTTTGCTATTGCAAACCATTGTTCCATTTCTCTTTCTAAACACCCTGAAACTTTTCAAGAAAGTAGGCTAGCAACATTCTCTTCACTTTAACATTACTTTGACCTCATGCCCATCATTCTATTGCAATGGTTTTCTCTGAAGCACCACTGACCTCCTAATCCCTAAAGCCTATGTCCTTTTCTTGGTCCTGAATTAACTTGTCCCTTCCATAAAGAATTCAACACGAGTCATCCTCTGACTTCTTCAAATGACTCTTTTCCCACTCAAGCACCAACGGTGAGCCTTCCTCAGGGTCCCGTCAACATCCCAGGTTGTCTTCCCTCCCTTGTGACTCAATGATCACACCTACGGCATGGCTTCCATCATCACCCACCTGTGTGGCTGACCCAATTATATGTCCTTTGCTCCAACTTCCCTCATAAACTTCAAACTTAAGATACAAACTCTCTACCTAAGTTCCATCAGCACACCAAATTCAACATCTTTTTCTTGATGTGTCAATGGCATCACTCCCTCCCTGCCACCTGCTCTAGAAATTTCAAAGTGTTACTTTAAACAAATTTCCTTTCTCTCCTTCTATACTCTCATTATCTCTAAGATCTAGCAGTTCTACTCCACACTGATTCCCTAGTGTGGTTCTTTCTACTTCAATTTTTCTCACTCTTGACTCAGACTGATCCAAAGGTTCTTCATTGTTTGCAGCTGGGGAGCCTCAGAGCTGGATATGACTTGCCCCATTAATTACTGGCAGGCCAGATTTAGAATCCAGGTTTCTTGCTTCTTTTTACTGGCTGCATACTTCTAAGTCTACTATAATCCATTTTATATACAAAGGCCAGATTAATCTTTTTTTTTTTTTTTTTTTTTTTTTGAGACAGGGCCTCACTCTGGTTGCCCAGGTTGGAGTGCAGTGGTGCATTCTTAGCTCACTGCACCCTCGACCCCCTGGGCTCAGGTGATTCTCCCACCTCAGCCTCCTGAGTAGCTGGAACTACAGGCACGTGCCACCATGCCTGGCTAATTTTTTGTATTTTTAGTAGAGATGGGTTTTTGCCATGTTGGCCAGGCTGGTCTCGAACTCTGGACTCAAGCAATCCATCTTCCTTGGCCTCCCAGAGTGCTGGGATTACAGGTATGAGCCACCGCACCTGGCACAGATGACTCTTAAAAGTGATTACTCCAGTGAAACCCCGTCTCTACTAAAAATACAAAAAAATTAGCTAGGCATGGTGGCGGGCGCCTGTAGTCCTAGCTGCTCGGGAGGCTGAGGCAGGAGAATGGCGTGAACCCGGGTGGCAGAGCTTGCAGTGAGCCAAGATCGCGCCACTGCACTCCAGCCTGGGCGACAGAGCAAGACTCTGTCTCAAAAAAAAAAAAAAAGTGATGACTCTCTGCCAGGCGCGGTGGCTCATGCCTGTCATCCCAGCATTTTGGGAGGCCAAGGCGGGAAGATCATGAGGTCAGGAAATCAAGACCATCCTGGCCAACATGGTGAAATGCTGTCTCCAGTGAAAATACAAAAATGAGCTGGGCACGGTGGTGCGTGCCTATAGTTCCAGCTACTCAGGAGGCTGAGGCAGGAGAATCACTTGAACCCAGGAGGCAGAGGTTACAGTGAGCTGAGATTGTGCCACTGCACTCCAGCCTGGTGATAGAGCGAGACTCCGTTTCCAAAAAAAAAAAAAAAAGTGATGCCTCTCACCAAATGAAACTATTATACTACAGTCCCTGACATGGTATTTCAGGGCTCGAAATCTGGCCAAAAATAATATCTCAGCTTTTTCTTTCTCTTGGCCCCTTGCTGTACTCTACAATCAAATGACCTCTTGAATATCCTCTGAATATGGCCCTACTTTCATGCAAATAATTCATGGAATTAGTTTCTTCCTCCCCTGAAATGTAGTTCAGTAGTTTGAACTTCATATCACATATGATCTGATGTTGTCTTTACTTGTCTGTGTAAGACTATGGGGACTCCCTAGCAACCATTCCATCCCAACAGGTTGGAAATCCACAGTAATCCCATCTACTTCTCTGTGGTGTTAGGGGTGGGCATGTGATACATTTCTGGTCAAGGACACACTAAGGGAAGTCTGCTGGGAAGATTCTTGGAAACCTTCCCATGTGTTAGAAGGAAACATAGAAGAAAATGTCCTTTCTGCCTCTGGATATTTTCATGTCTGGATGTGAACTGCAAGAACAGCTACAGCCACCTTGTTCTTAATCCAACAAAAGAGATGGAAAGAATTTGGACTTTTGATGACAGGAAAGCTCAGATCAACCAATCCTGGAGACTGTTCTGTTTTTGGACTTCCTATTATGTGAAGTAATTTATTTCCTTATTGTCCACGGCAGATTAAATCACAGTTTTCTATTATTTGCAGCCAAAAGCATCAGGAAACAATACTTTGTTTTTGATGCTAAACATTAAGCTTCTTAAAATCAGGGACTGTATCTATGTATCTTTCCAGCCCTCTTACAGCTTGGCATGCAGCAGATAGATGCTCAAAAAGCGATTGTGAAATTAATATTTGTATATATTTCTGAGATACAGCTAGCAAAAATACTTGCAATTTAGAAAGATCTACTTTCTCATAGCAATCTAGAGGTAACAAAATAAAGCTTAGACAGATTAAATAACTTATTTAGAATATTTTGTTTCTCAAAGTCATACCAACTTCTCAAGAGTTTGTTGCTCTTTGTCTCAAATCCTTATCTGGGATTGCCATGCCTGTTAGGGTCCCAAGAAACTGAGGACTGAAGAAAAAATAAAGTGGCAAGCCACTTCTATGCTTAACCCAGCAATAATGCCAATACGGCAGCCTAGTTGTTTCTGGCTCAGAACCCAGGCCTGGAACCCTTTCTCTTCCCAGTACCAGTGTATAATGTACCTCTAGTGCTGGGGTCATGAATCCCCATAAGTACAAAATTTTAGATGCAGAAGTATTTTCCTGGGAAGATGGATCGTAGCTTTCATTAGATCCTCAAAGGGGTCTGTGAGCATCTTAGTCTTCTTAAAGGCTAGATAGAAGTTGGGGTAGAAGGTGGTAGAAGTTGGGGCATGGCCAGGAAAAGGGAGGGCTGGTTTGAATGATAGGAGACTCAATTTGTAGGCTGTGGGGAGCTACTAAGTTACTCAGATAAACTGGAAGAGAGTATTTGTCTTCGTAAAGGCTAAGGAGGACTATAACATGATACAGTATCTCAGAAGTAAATGGAAATAAAAAGTTTCAGTAGACTTAATGTGTCCCTGTGTTGTTCTCTGTTTTGTCATCTAAGGGGAACAGTAGCCCAGGGACCTCTTGCAGATTAGGAAGAAAGAGACAGTTAGGTGCCAGGGTTAGGTAACTCTAGGTAAGACTGGTGTAAAAGGAAAATGCGGGGCCCCTTTCTGAAAAATTACAAATTTCAAAATGGCGACACCAGAGTATTAAACCAAGCTCGGAGCCCTTCTAAGCTGGGAGCACTGTACAACTACATAGGTTGGACGCACATGCAGCTGGTCCTGCCTCTGGCACTTATGATTGCACACGCTATTCTCTGCCAAATTAGGATGTATTCCTTTGAACTGCTATGCAGTCCTTTATTCATTTTTTGAGCACCTAGAATGTGCCAGTAATTGTGCTAGTGGTGGGGATTCCAGATAAAAGCGAGCATTCAATTAAATCATATCGGGTTTCTACTATGTAACAGGTCTTGTTCTAGGTCCTGGGGATAGAGCTCTGAACACATTAACACTGGGCAGAGACAAGGAATAAATGGGGAAAAGATCAGACAGCGACTGGTACCCAACAAAAACTTAGCACAGGACGATGTGACACAGGGTGACTCATTGAAATTGGGTAGTCAGGGGCCCGGAGATTATATTTGAGCTAAGATTTCAATGAAAATGGAGGGCGGCCCTGGCTCCATGGGGGTGGGGGTGGGGGTGGGGGTGGGGGTGGGGAGGGTTATCTTAAGCTTGCGAAACAGGGCAAAAGAAGGGAAGTGGGGAGAGAGAGACTATATACGGCAGAACACAGTTGGTAGCTAAGGGAAAGGATGAAATCATGGTACACCTCCAGGAAACAGCCTGCAGGGGCTAAACCATCGACTTAGGTAAATGGATGGTTTGAGAGCAAAGGCGGGAGCAGCGAATCCGGTGAGAAGGTCCTCACAGAAACCCAGGCTAGCGAAGCGGCGGCTTAGACTAGGGTGAGAGTAGCGGAGGTAACGCTGGGTGGGCCGCACCCGCGTCTCCCACCAGGACCCCGGTCAGATTAGCGGGTGCCGGGCCGAGGGCCAAGCTGAGGAGCCGCCCCTAGGGGCTGGCGCGAGTCTGCAGCGGCGCCGACGTGGCCGGCGCGATCGGCTGCGCACGTGTCCGGCCCCAGGCCGGAGGCGGGGGCGCGCGGGGGTCTCCGGCTCCTCCCCTACTTCTGGGGCCCGGGCGCCAGCTGGCCCCGAGCCTACAGTCCGCGGGTGCGAGGAACGGAGCAGATGGGTCGGGCAGAAGGGAGCTGGGTCAAGGCGAGGAAGGGGCGACCGGGAGCGCGCGCGCTCTGGCCTCGTGCACGCGCTGAAACGGGAGCGCGCAGGGCGCGCCGGGGTGAGGGGGAAGGGGGCGGGGTGGGGGCAGCCCTTTCCCAGGCGGTAGCGGGGGCGGCGTCGCTGTTGCCCTTTTAAGCCGCGGGGCCGCAGCCTCCTGCCGCTGGAGTCGGTTACAAAGGGAGCAGCCGCCCAGCCTGCCACACAGCTACCCGCCGAGGCTTCCGCGCCCCTCGCCATTTTCCAGCCGCGCTCGACGAGGCGGAGCCGCGAGAGCGCGGCCCAGGCCGGCCCGGCGGGGCTGTCGCGGCCGTGACGGCGGCTCTGGGCCCGGCTCCCCTTCCGCGCCCCTCCCGCCGGAGATGAGGGGAAGATGTCTGTGTCAGGGCTCAAGGCCGAGCTGAAGTTCCTGGCGTCCATCTTCGACAAGAACCACGAGCGATTCCGCATCGTCAGCTGGAAGCTGGACGAGCTGCACTGCCAGTTCCTGGTGCCGCAGCCGGGCAGCCCGCACTCGCCGCCGCCGCCACTCACGCTCCACTGCAATATCACGGTGAGGCGCCCGGCCGCGGCTCCGCGGGGCAGGGCGAGGACGGCGAGGGGGCGCTGCGAGTCCCGGGACAAAGGGGAGCCAGCCCCGGAGAGGCTCCGGCTCCCCGGGCGGGGCTGGCCCGCCCCTTTCCCCCGCGACTGGCCCAGCCCAGGCCCGGTTGGGACTGAGAGAGGCTTGGGTGGGAGGAGGCGGAGGGCGCGTCTCTACGGCTTCTCGCGCGGGGCTGGCTTGGGGGCTTCTGGCCCCTCTCGGTCCCCGTCGCCTAGCCCCGAGGTGGGAGTCCGCGGCGGCCCGAGCCCTGATGGGGCCCATGGCGGCCCTCAGCCCGCCTGCTCCCGGGACCGCGGCGGGGCGGGGCGGCGCGGCTCTGGCTGTTGTTTGAGCCCAGGCCGGCGACGGGAAAGGCTCATAAGTTTTAACGCCTCATTTTTGAGTCAAATTTTCCTCGTTCCCGCTTGGTCAGCCAATTATTTTTAAGTTTGCGTTTAAGGGGAAACTGACAATGAGAATGGACTCGTTGACGGAGGAAAAGTTGGAATGCAGACTCTGGTGCTGTTTGAGCGACCCGTCTCCCCCGGGCCTGGCTGCGCGCTGCTGTGTTCTGGGAAGGCGCCTAGTACCGTCGATGCGGCAGGTGGTGTTGAGTGTGTATTCGTGTGGCCCCTCCCTTGTGTGTAAGCCTCGAAAATGGATAGGTGAAAGGAGATACGCGCCAGGGCTGCTCCCCGGAAAGATCACTTATGTCACAAAGCTGTAAAAGACACTTTTAAAAACTTACTCATTAAGCGGAAAGCTCATTAGAAACCCAAGGCTTGATAAAGGAATTGACGTATTAAGTTTCTCCATAAAAGTGTATTGTGAAGCTGTTCGTCGTGAAATTGATTTAGGATATTGGTCCAAACTGCAGAATATTCTCTTGGTTATAGTAGGCGTCAAGGTGGTGGTTTCGGGCTCGTCTTTAAACATGGCTAAAACCAAGTCTGTTGTTTTTAACTGTCTTTGGTTGAGTCAGTGGGTACTCAAGTGCAAAAAACCTTGATGTTATAATTGACCTTAAAATGGTTACCAGACTATCTGGGGAGAAAGTGTGTTCATTAAAAAAAAAAAAAAAAAAAAAAAACAAAAAACAAAACAGAAGCAAAAAAACCACGCAGTCAAGTGCTGTACTGAGGAGAGAATTCATTTACTGAATGAATACGTCTGAGTGTTCTGGGCACTAGTGTTGCAGAATTGAGTGGAGCAGTCCTCGCTTTCAGAACCCCATCTTCTTGGGGGAAGAGTTCAAGAAAGTGACAAATCCTGTGGTATCATCATGAAAGCCAAAGGGAGCAACTAATTTTGACTTGGGGGAGGTGCGCTTCAGGGAAAGGCTTTGATGAGAGGCTGAGACAGTTAGAGACGAGCTTCCACAGGTGAATACAATTTTGGAAGACTGGCGGAAGGGCATTTTAGACCGAGGAAACTCCACCCAAAGAAGACACGGAGACTTGAGAAAGTGTGGTTTGCTTAGAAGTAGAAAATTTATGCTTAGACTTGAGAGGCCCACGATATAGGCTGGAGAAGGGGAAGATTTTCCAAGAGTGGAAAACAAAGTGTAGTAGTTGTCATGAAGCAGGTGTTTTAAGGAGACTGGCCTGAATGGCTTCGAGGATGATTACTCTTGTAGAAGTTGAGGCATGGCCAGGAAAAGATAGGGCTGGTTTGAATGATAGGAGGCTGAATCTGTAGGCCGTGGGAAGCTACTAAGTTTACTCAGGTAAGTTGGGAGAATGTAACTGCCATCCAGGACTGGAAGTGGTTCTCTCCAGTGGGTGGCATTAGGAAATGTGGTTATCTCAGTGGGGTTGGGGTGGTCTTGTTGCTGTGCCAGCGTTTAGTGCTAGGAGTACAGGGATACCAAATGTTTTGTAACGTTCAGGCAGTCTGCCACAGCAAAGAATTATCCCACCTAAAGTGCCACTGGTGCCCCATCGAGAACCGTATTGGAGGCTGGTAAGAGTCTGCTGCAGATAAAGATAAGGAGAGATGACCTGGATTAGGCAGTGGCAACAGAAATGGAGCAAGAAGTGAACGAGACACTTTCAGTACAAGGAGGGATTTAGTGAGGACTAGTGTAATGGCACCCACCGCTAGGTAGAAGCTATTAAAATTGAGGTGCTAGTGAAATATAACAGACTATCAGGAGATAATTATCATGGCAGCTGCTCAGTACAAATGTCTGCTAACTCTTAATTATAGAAAAACATCAAACGTACAAAAGTTGAACAGTGTAATGTAGCCAGCCTCAACAATGATGAACTTTTGGCTAATCCTCATCTGTACTCCGCTTTGGATTATTTTGAAGCAGATTCCGGACAGATCACTTCATCTGTAAATATTTCTGCTTGTATCTTTTGAAATTAAAGACTATTATTATTATTATTATTATTATTATTATTTGAGACGGAGTCTTGCTCCGTCCCCCCGGCTGGAGTGCAGTGGTGTGACCTGAGCCCACTGCAACCTCCGCCTCCCAGGTTCAAGCAATTCTGTTGTCTCGGCCTCCGGCGTAGCTGTGATTACAGGTTTCCGCCGCCACACCTGGCTAATTTTTGTGTTTTTAGTAGAGACGGGGTTTCTCCATGTTGGCCAGGCTGGTCTTGAACTCCACCTCAAGCGATCCACCCACCTCGGCCTCCCAAAGTGCTGGGATTACATGAGTGAGCCACCGTTCCTGGCCGTAAAGACTCTTTTAAACATGGATGAGTGTTTTGATAAAATCTACATGGCTTGTTCATGTCGATACCATTTGCTTTGAAGGGAAAGATCAAGGGAAAAATGGAGTTGGATTTCAAATGATTTAGTTTGATTTATGATTTGTTATTCTCTAAAGCTGTAACTCTTAAAAGGTAATGAGTTAGACTTATTTAACTTTTCCTCTTTAGACAGTTCAATTATTTATTGAGTTCTACATGCTAGGCTTTGTCTTCTTTATACTTACCAAGGAACATCCTTATGCAGTTTCTTTAATGTTTGAGAAACTAAGTTTTTTTTTACACACGTGCATGCTAGTTCCTGAAGAGTCCTGTACAGGTGCTCTGCCGGCTTTTCCTTTCAGGCTTCTGTATCAGCTGTATTTTCCCCTGTAGAACGTGCCCCCAACCTCCACCCCTTAACCCTACCCCATTTGTCTTTATATACCTGACCATCCCTCAAGGCTCTTCTGGGTCATATTTAGTTCATGCTGATATTTCCCCTTCCTCCCATCTTTAGTCCTTACTATTTTAGCTTTGGTCATATTTTCTTATGCTGTATTGTGTAAGCCTTGAATTTTTTTTTTATGGTGGCAGGGGAGAATATTTTATAATTATGCTTTGTGCTTTTTATCTTCCACTCAATAAATGCTTCATAAATATTTATTGAGTATATGGCCCTATTCTAGCTATATTGTATTTGAACAAAAATCTTAATTGCCTTGTAAGTTAACTGCTAAGAATTTGTCAAAAGTGCAGAGATAACATCAAGAACTTGTCATGGATAGTACAAAAAGGTCTCTAAGGGCTTGAAGGAAGTGTGTAAATTGACTTCATATGAGAGTGTAAGAAGTGAAAAAGACTGAACAGAGTAGATGTTTTACTCTGTAGGCCAAAGGAATTGAGCCAATTCTTTTCCTGTTTTATAAATTTGTCCTAATCTTTTTTTTTTTTTTTTTTTTTTGAGACGGAGTCTCGCTGTGTCTCCCAGGCTGGAGTACAGTGGTATGATCTCGGCTCACTGCAAGCTCCGCCTCCCGGGTTTACGCCATTCTCCTGCCTCAGCCTCCCAAGTAGCTGGGACTACAGGCGACCGCCACCTCGCCTGGCTAGTTTTTTGTGTTTTTAGTAGAGACGGGGTTTCACCATGTTAGCCAGGATAGTCTCGATCTCCTGACCTCGTGATCCACCTGCCTCGGCCTCCCAAAGTGCTGGGATTACAGGCTTGAGCCACCGCGCCCGGCCAAATTTGTCCTAATCTTAAATAATGAAGGGAAAAGGGTGCTCTTTTTCAACCTCAAGGAGTCCTTTTTATTCTTTTCTGTGAAGCCATGATGTGAAATATTGCCTGTTACACAAACTGAAGTATGGTTTTTCCATCTTCAGTAAATTAACCTGATTGCCATCTAATTCGTTGTTACAATCACACCAAAATGCAAAGCAGCTTGTTTTAATAACCTGTGCAGCCTTACTGGGAGCTAGTATATGGCTTTCTTTTAGTCCTTTTGAAGTATTTAACATAACTTGGCAACTCCATTATTCCTTTTATGGACTTTTTGGCATCTGGGCACTCTTGGTAGGGAATCACTGTTTTAGAATGAAAAATCTCCCCCAGTAAGTAAATTAGCTAGTAAACAAATGAAACTTCATTTTTTATATTACTTGCAGAGCATAAATTATTACCCTTTCTGCATGAGTGGCTGTTTGCTAGGCTGCTTTTAGTGGGACTTTTTTTTGATTGGTTAATTAAATTTCTATTCATTATTGCCAAAAAGCGCGTACCCCCAACAGCAAGATACTAAATTTTAGAAATGTTGGAGCTGTGAATCTAGGAGAAAGTGAGAAGTTTAGCTTTTATTTAGTAGTTAGGAGCTTAAGTAAATCACTTCTTTTACTGTGTTTCTGTATATAGTAGATAATTTTTGCCCTGCAAGAGAGCATATAGAGGACAGCTCTTTGGCATTGATACTGTGTTCTACAAATATAAAAGTGATGGTGTCATTTGGGGCTGAAAAACACTTTATTTTGAAAATGTTTTATAACAGCTTTTCATGGGAAATAAAGCAATGCTGTTAACTTCATCTTGCATTTTTCTAGTCTTTACTGTGATTAAAAAGTAGTCCAGTCAAAGTTGTACAAAGGAAATAAAGCTGGACTAAGGAGCCTAAGACTTTCTCTTTGGTTTGCCCTCCTGGGACAGATTACCTTTCCAAATTCAATTCACGGAAAAGCATTTGGAACTATCAGAACTGTCATGTTAAGCACCTAAGTGGTACTTTCATTCCAGAGGAATCATTGTTTTCATTTATCTGACCAATTTATAATATAGGGTCAAATTCCTAGTGGTTATCTATGCTCTCTCATCCCCATTTTTATACCTGTCTTTGAAAGGAACAGATACATGAAGAGGAGACTTAGGTTTCCCTTTCATGAATAGTATATCCCTTAGTGTCTTGATTTTTTTTTTTTTTTTTTTTTTAATTTGGTTAAACTTACTTAAACCTGGAAAAAGGTAGTATTTGATAAATGTCAGCTAGTTGAGGGGTGGGGAATTGAGTTGAATGGAAATAGTCACTGCCAAATGTAAAGCATGACTGGAGAGCCAGAGTGATAAAGCAGGGGTCCCTTTTTCCAGATCCTTTGTAACAGTGTTATGTGATCTCTTCTAGAAGATTCCGAAAGATAATCCTGACTTGGAACCTAGGAAACCATCCAGTGGGTTTCTGCAGCTTAGGTGGTTCAGATCCTCATCAGCACCTTTGTTTTCTGTGCCTCAGTTTGCTTACAATGATGTTCTCAGTAGCTGTAATTTGCTGCTTGTGTTTGAATACTTAAGCATTTTCTTTTTGGGTTTATAAGCATTTTTATTTTAACAAGAGTTAGAAGTTTTACTCTGCTTTTGTGGGCTGGTTAGCTACTTGGTTGTTTATTTGTAAAATGACTATCAGGGAACCATGTGTGCGCATTTTAAGTATCTTTTGTTGTCAGAGCAGTTAGAATTTTATTAAGGTATTATATGCTAATTCTGTCAATTTACTTCATTCTCCACCCCACATTTATTGAACAGCAAAGTATGAAAGTAATGTGTCCCATAACTAGCCTTCAGAAGAATTACAACTGCTATATCTCTGAACCTTCAAGAAGTTTGTTCATCATTTAAAAAAAAATTATGAAATCCCTGAAGATAGCTGTGTCCTACATTTGGAAAGATACAAAAACTGACCATTCTGGCAGGCAGTTTTGGTTGCTGGTGCTTGAGATAGAGCCACACAATGATCTCAGTGGATTTATGGAGAAAAATAGATACAGAAAGTTAAAGACAAAAAAAATCTTTTTCTTAAGCAGTGACAGGTAAAGAGGTTGGCTTGGTTAATCTTCAGTTGTGTTTCCCTGTATTAAGACAGTTTTATGGTGGGGATGGTAGTGGTGATGAATTTGTTTGAAATTTGTCCACTTACAATAATCTTTATGGTAGCTGTCACAGACAACTTCATCCTCACAGGCCTTAAAATTACTATGAAACTAATAGGATGGATAAGAACAAAGGACCTGAATAATTAGATGCTTAGATAATTGTTCGGTGTTTTCATAACTGTGGTGAAAAAGGAGCGGTGCTAGAAGCACTTAAACATTCTATGTACGGGAAAACTGCCAGAATTTGTATTGGAATTTTTGAGCACCATTCACTGTTTAAAAACTGACATATTATAGGTCATATTTATTTTAAAGAGAAATAGTAGGAAAACTTATCTTTTCAAGGTAGATATAACCTTATCAGAATTACAAAACTTAAAGCATGTGAAAGATTGAAAACATTAATACATAGGTTTAAATGTTGGTCATTATTTTAGATGTCTTTCAAAGTAGATTGTGTCTTAAATATTAAACTGAACAAACCTTGAAAATGATGTAGAGTTTGTGCTGAAGGTTAAGTTTCCTAGGGTGGTGGATATTTTATAATATGGAAAACAAAATCTTCTTATTGTAAGACATTAAAAAAATTTTAGTCAAAACCAGGAGATATTACTTGTAATTCTACCACTCAGAATATACCACTATCAGAATTTTGTATCTTTCCAGTTATCTGCTCATATTTTTTCTCCGATGCTTATATATGTTCCCTCTCCCTTAAAAAAATCAGATTTTTTTGTAATCTGCTTTTTCACTCAACAATATTGTAGATCCATGTTATAACTTACTCTTTGTGTTTAGGTGAGATGAATTCTGACCACACCTAGGTGGCCAACCTTGTCCCTATGATTCCAGATCTCTCAGAACTAGAGGTCTAGTCTCAGGGAAAACCCAGATTTTCTTGGTTTAACCCACCTGACAGCTAATCACTGGAAATGGGTGGGCTGGTCGAGTCCTTTGGTTAGGTTTTGTGTCAAGAGAGGGAGGTGGAAAGATGGGAGGGAGGGAGGTAGCAAAACTGGTCTCAATGGAACTATGTAAGTTAATATAGAATGGCAAAGGGATGTTTCTTCCAAGGAAGAAATTCTAAGGAAGGAAGGAAAGTGGAAGGGAAGGCAGCAGTTCTCAAAGTTTTGTGGTCAGGACTCCTTTACACTCTTGAAAATATGTTGAGGACCCAAGGGCTTTGGTTTATGTAAGATGTCTGTTGGTGTTTATCACTAGAAGTTAAATCAGAAATATTGAAAACATTAACTCTTTAAAAACTCATCATATATTGTTATAAATGCTTTTATGAAACAAAATTTTCTAAGCCAAAAATAGAATAGTAGCACAGTCTTACATTTTTTGCAGATTTCATTGATGTTTGGTCTGTCATTTGCTTTTGCATTTAATTTGTTGTATGGTATTTGCTTGAAATAATGTAAACAAAATCTAACTTCATACAGACACCTGGTTGGAAAAATTCTAGAATATTTTAATGGCCATTTTAGATAATTGTGGATTTTTTTTTTTTTTTTTTTGAGATGGGGCTCACTGTGTTGCCCAGGCTGGAGTGCAGTGGTGTGATCACAGCTCACTGCACCCTCAGTCTCCTGGGACTCAGGTGTAGGCCATCTTACCTGGCTAATTTTTTGTATTTTTTCTAGAGCTAGGGTTTTGCCATGTTGCCTAGGGTTCTTTTTTGATACTCCATCAAAACTTGGTCTTTCTTGAACTTTGGATCTTTTACCCTTGCGTGATATAACATCATGCATTGGTCATTTAGATAATAATGGTTCACCGAGATCTTCTAAATGTTCATACATTTGATTTTACAGTTTCAATATACATTCATCAATATTGCCAGCAATGTTATCAGGATATACTTGGAAAACAGTGGTGGATACAAGTTTTCAAAAACTAATTTTTTGTTCAAAAACTTGCATTTTATTATAGCTGTTTTATTATTGAATTTTATTATGGCCTGTCTGTTGTTTTTCTTGAAATGACAGAATCTTATTTTTTGAGGAAAATCCGAAAACAAGTTGCAATAACATTGTCAATCATCCTTTCAAGTAAAAATGGTATTCCATTAAAGTGGTTAATTCAGTTCACGACTTAGTCACACAAGGGTTTTTTCTCAGGCAGTCTGTAGGAATGCTCCTATGTACTTCCCATTTCATCACTTGAAATACTAAAAAGACATATTCAAGATTAAGATGTAGTAAAATTTTCACTGCTTTATCATAGACATTCTTTTTATTTTTGAGACAGGGCCTTGTTCTGTCACCCAGGCTGGAGTGCAATAGCGTGATCACAGCTCACTGGAGACTCGACCTTCTGTGCTCAATCAATCCTCCTGCCTCGGTTTCCCAAGTAGCTGGGACTGAAGGCATGCAACCACCATGCTTAACTAATTTTTGTATTTTTTTGTAGAGATGGGGTTTCACCATGTTGGCCAGGCTGGTCTTGAACTCCTGGGTTCAAGTGATCCTCCTGCCTTGGCCTCCCAAAGTGCTGGGATTACAGGCATGAGCCACCATTCCCAGCCTTATTGTAGACATTCTTAAATGAAACTGATCTTTTGTTGCTCTTCCTTTTTAAACCTTTCCTGTGCATAGTGAAGAATACCATGACTACTAGTAGTTTGGTGTTACCGCCTTTATTTGTGCTAAAGTGCCAGCATTTTTATCCACCATTGTGTCTTCACCCTCACAGCATATGTCAACATGTTAATATTCTTGTAAAAATAGTTTGGACCTGGGGGTCTGAGGGGCCCCACTTTGGGAACCATTGAAATAAGTACTTAGATCTACAGTGTATCATATCTTTCCATCTACAAGATTAAAAACATGATTTCAGTTGTTTTTCTAATTTTCTTAATATGGTTTTTAGGGGTTTCAGTCCAGAGTGACAACATATATGTTGCTTGGCTTATGCTGAAGTTTACTAGACAAATACTAACCTAATAAAATGAGATCCTAAGTGTAGTTGCAGTTTCTTTAGCCTAAGGAAAAAGAAACTTAAAAACTAAAACAGTAAAAATGGTCCAGATGGTGTATTCCCAACGTGTGCTGAAAAATTTGAATAAGAAAATGCAGTACTCAATAAGTAGTGTTCTTTAAGAACAGGATTAATTCTGAAGAGTTTCTCATTTAGCCTGTAAAGAGATTTGGGGCACAGTAAGAGTTAGAGGAATGAGAATAGTAAATAACCCATTATTGACCAGGTATATTATTAATGATGTCCTCCATCAGTACAACTTATTCTTAAAAGAACATTTGTCAAAATTCTTTAAAAATATTCAGTTTCTGTGGCTTCAGCTATAAATCATAGTTCTCAAAGCAGTGTTTCCTAAAATTGTTTCTGCAAAATTGTTTTCCATGTTGTTCTGAACCTAGTTGTTCTGAAGCTAATATATAATAATAATGGTTTTCCCCCAATTTATAATAGAAAAGCATACAAAGTAACAGAGTAAATGTCTGTTAGTGGGTGAAAGCACATAATGCTTAGTTCGTTAGCTTTTTTCAAAAATCACATGTATTTAAAAAGATATGGGCCTGGCGTGGTGGCTTATGCTTGTAATCCCAGCACTTTGGGAGGCTGAGGCGGGCGGATCATGAGATCAGGAGTTCAAGACCAGCCTGGCAAACATGGTGAAACCCCATCTCTACTAAAAATACAAAAAATTAGCTTGGCATGGTGGCATGTGCCTGTTATCCCAGCTACTCAGGAGGCCGAGGCAGGAGAATCGCTTGAACCTAGGAGGCGGAGGTTGCAGTGAGCCAAGATTGCGCCACTGCACTCTAGCCTGGGCCACAGAGCAGGACTCCGTCTTGAGGTTAAAAACAAAATGCGTGTGTGTGTGTGTGTGTGTGTGTGTGTGTGTATGTATGTAGTAATGGCATTTCTTGGTAGTACTTCGTTTGTGTGATAGGTTAAAACATTAGAATTGGCCGGGCGCGGTGGCTCAAGCCTGTAATCCCAGCACTTTGGGAGGCCGAGACGGGCGGATCACGAGGTCAGGAGATCGAGACCATCCTGGCTAACACCGTGAAACCCCGTCTCTACTAAAAATACAAAAAACTAGCCGGGCGAGGTGGCGGGCGCCTGTAGTCCCAGCTACTCCGGAGGCTGAGGCAGGAGAATGGTGTAAACCCGGGAGGCGGAGCTTGCAGTGAGCTGAGATCCGGCCACTGCACTCCAGTCCGGGCTACAGAGCAAGACTCCGTCTCAAAAAAAAAAAAAAAAAACATTAGAATTTTATGGTGTTTGAATTAGTTTTCTCTTTCTCTGTAACAAATTTAGCAGCTTAAAGCAACAAACATCTCACCATTTCTGTGGGTCAGGATTTTGTGCAATTTATCTTGGGTTCACTGACTTGGCCTCTCACCAGGCAGTGAAGGTGTTGGTGGCAGCCGTGATCATCCTAAGGCAGGATAAGGAGAGAATCAGTCTCCAAGCTCACTCATGTAGATGTTGGCAGGATTTATCTCACAGGCTGTTGGACTGGGCCTTTGTTTCTAGATGGCTTTTGGTCTGAGGCCTTTTATAATCCCTCGCCATGTGGGCCTCTCCATAGGGCACCTCATCACATGGCAACTGGTTTCCATCAGAGGGAGCAATGGAAAAAGCAGGAGAAGGGTGACCAAGGCAGACATCATAGTCTCTTGGTAGCCTGATCTCAGAAGTGATGTTATTACTTTTGCTGTATTCTCTTTGTTAGAAGTGAGTCACTAGGTCCAGGGGTGGGAATGTTTACAAGGGTGTGAATGGCAGGAGGTGAAGGTGATTGGGGCCATTTTAGAGGCTGCCTACCAATGTTGAAGAAAATCATTGACTTCTATGAGCTGTAGCAACAGACAGTGCTATGCAAGGAGAATAGCTGTCTCAAAAGTCCGGCCTCTCACATGGTTTTTAACGTGTTGTCTTTTCCCCCATACATTTTGTTTAAATCTGTGGTCATCTTGCCATTTAGTGGTGTGGTTTAATTGCATATTTGGGTTAGTCTGTATGTAAATGTTTAACATAGGTGTCTCTGTGTTAAACAGGAATCCTATCCATCTTCTTCACCAATATGGTTTGTGGACTCTGATGACCCAAATCTGACATCAGTTCTGGAACGTCTAGAAGATACTAAGAACAACAATTCGGTAAGAAAATAAGCCAAGCTATTTTCTTTTTTCCTTATGAACATTACATATAGAAATTAAATGTTAAGAGATAATATGATATAAAAGCACGATTAATGATTATAATCTTGTAGGAATTAAAGAGTAGGTTTTTTTTTTGTTGTTGTTGTTGTTGTTGTCTTTCAAATTCTGTTTACTACCTGGTCTCTCTTTTTTATTTCCCACATGTATAACCTTAATTTCGATTATGAATTAGGGATCTCTTTTTCCCTGAAATCTAACCATTAAGCCAAATCAAGCATTTTGGGTAGAGATCATTAGCCAAGATGGGAAGCAGAAAAAAAGACCAAGGTGGAAGTGAAGGAAGAGATGGGGAGAATGACACCAGAACTAGTATGAGGGAATTGCCTTTTCTTTCAAGGTCTGTAAGTGCAGCAAAAGTCAAAGGTATTCAAATATAAAGTTTTATTTTTGTTTTTAGTATATAAAGAAATATAACTTCTGTGTTGCAAAAATTTTTAACACTTTTTTTCTTGATTATAAAACTCAGCAAGCATTGTTGAAAAAATTAGTAAAATATAGACAGGAAAAAAATATTAAAATCTCCCATAATTTCTCTACCTAATATAACCACTGTTGACATGATGGTTATTTTCTACCAGTATATATTTTTTCTTTGCTAGTAAAATACATATAACTTTATACATATGTTTAAATAGTTGAGGTCATATTCTATATTGTTTTATATCAGTTTAAAACACATTTACTGGCTGGGTACGGTGGCTCACGCCTATAATCTCAGCACTTTCGGAAGCTGAGGCGGGCGGATCACTTGAGGCCAGGAGTTCAAGATCAGCCTGGCCAACATGGTGAAACCCTGTCTCTACTAAAAATACAAAAATTAACTGGGCATGGTGGCACAGGCTTGTAATCCCAGCTACTTGGGAGGCTGAGGCAGGAGAATTCCTTGAACCTGGGAGACAGAGGTTGTGGTGAGCCAAGATCACACTACTGCACTCCAGCCTGGGTGAGACTCCGTCTCAGGAAAAAAAAAAAAGAAAATTACTGTATTTTCCCATGATATCATAAAGTCTTTATAGAAAAATAATCCTCATTATTTTCGGCTGACATGATTGGTTACCTAAAAATATTCAGAGGAACCAACCGGAAAAAAGAGTTTTTAAGATACTGGTTAAAAGGTCTGTTACATAAAAGTTAATAGCTTTCCACAATTTTAGCTATAATCACATAGAAGATACAGTGATAAAGTATTTTTTCAAGTATTTCAACAAAAATTAAATACCTAGGAATCAACTTAGATGTGCAGGACTTTTATCAAGAACACAACAGTTTTGCTGAGTGGAAGGAAAGATTTGCATTCTGTGTTCCTGTATGAGCAGATCTCATGTTATAAATATGTCACTTATCACCATGTCTTCATATTCGTAAATGTAATTTCTGCTGGGTGCAGTGGCTCATGCCTGTAATTCCAGAACCTTATGATGTTGAGGCAGGCAGGTTGCTTGAGCTCATGAGTTCAAGACCAGCCTAGGCAACATGGTGAAACCCCGTCACTACAAAAAATACAAAAATTAGCAGGGTATAGCCGTGCACACTTGTAGTCCCAGCTACTGAGGACGCTGAGGTGGGAGGATCAGTTGAGCTTGGGAGGCAGAGATTGCAGTAAGCCTAGATTGTGCCTCTGAGCTCTAGCGTAGGTGACAGAATGAGACTGTCTCAAAAAAAATATATGTATATGTATGTGTGTGTATACATATATGTATATATAAAATACATAATACGTATATATACCCATATGTATATATGTGTATATGTGTGTGTGTGTATATATATGTAATAAATTTCAGTACAAATCCCAGCAGATTTATTTTTGGAAGTTAACAAAATGACTCTAACGTTTAAAAGAGTAAATGATAAAAAAAAAAAAAATAGACTTGTTCAACCAGATGTTCAATAAAATGTTGTGTACTAACCCTGTTCCAGACAGATAAAGGCAATGGAAATTTAGAACCAGAGTCATGCAAATGAGAATTTAGCGTAAGGTGAAGGTGGTATTTTAACTTAATAAGGAAAGGACAGATTATTCTGTAAATAGTCTTAGGAAAACTATTTGAGGAAGTTTGAGTCTCAACTCTGATTTTTGTCAAAATAAGTTATAGTTGGTGTAAACACATCTATTCTTAAGAACAGAAGGCTGGGCGTGATGGCTTACACCTGTAATCCCAGAACTTTGAGAGGCCCAGGCGGGTGAATCAGTTGAGGTCAGGAGTTCAAGACCAGCCTGGCCAACATGGCGAAACCCCATCTCTACTAAAAATACAAAAATTAGCCAGGTGTGGTGTCATGTACCCGTAATCCCAGCTACTTGGGAGGCTGAGGCAGGAGAATTGCTTCAACCTGGGAGGCAGAGGTTGCAGTGAGCCGAGATTGTGCCACTGTACTCCAGCCTGGGCGACAGCGCAAGACTCTGTCTCCAAAAAAAAATATTTTAAGAGTTAAGGCTGAGGCTTAGCACAGTGGTTCATGCCTGTAATCCCAGCACTTTGGAAGGCCGAGGTGGGAGGATTGCTTGAGCCCAGGAGTTTGAGATCAGCCTGGGCAACATAGCAAGACCCTCTTTCTCTTTCTCTCTCTCTCTCCATATATACACACACAAACACACACACACACAGACACACACACACACGAGTTAAGGTTTGTATGGAGAGCCATGAAGGTAAGAGGTAAAAATTAAAAGTTAGATGGACACATGTTTACATCCCCAGCAAGGGGGTTGATGGGAAAGAATGGCAGACATAGTTCTGTTACTGCTACCTCCTTTTAGGAAGTTGCTTCAGAAGATCTAAAGATAACGGTTTTATAATAGCAAAAATGAGTTACTTTTCAGTGTCTAAAATATTAAGTAAACATGTTCATAAGGTTAAATGAAATAGGATATAACATTGGGCCTAGTTTTTTAAAAAGTGAATATATTTACATGAAGGAGAAAACAACTCACCTCCCACTCTTACAGCCTCTGCCAGTTTATCATAGCCTAGTTTCTTAAGAGAATAAGCTGCATGTCTTCACCTTTTTTCACTGAAGTTATTATAATCTGGATTGTACCTTCATTGTTGCACTAAAATTTATCTCCTAGTTGCCAAAACTAGTGGCACCTTTCTTAGTCCCCAAATTGACCCCTCTGCAGTATTTTGATACTGTTGATTGTTCCCTTGTTGAAACATTCCTCCATTCTTAATGTCCACCAATAAAGAGTTGGTTAAATAAAAATTATAGTGTATAGTTTTACAATAGAATATTCTGTTGTAGGCAAAAAAGAAAAAAAAAAAAAACAGCCAGTCTTTCCATAAGAGCATATGCAAAGTTCTAAGATACATTAAGTGAAAAAGCAAGGCATAAAATATTGTGTATAATTGGCCCCTTTAGTATACAATGTGAAACAATCTATATGCTTGTTTATACTTTTTACTTTCCTGGTGGGTACAGGAAACTTAATAGTAGAACACAATTAAAAAAATACTGGCTTCTGTGTCAGGCTCTGTGATAATTGTGATAATCTAATGGAACTTTCATCGGGTTACTGTCTTGTTTTGATCTTATCACCCTGCCTTGGTCTCCTCCGATCTCTTCTTCCTTGGCCTACTTCTTTCTTCTCTTCTCATTCTGTGCTTTCTCCGAGTAATCTTTTACTCCCATTACTTTAGTCATGACCTCTGTTCTAGGGATTCCTAAATCTGTATTTATCTCCAGCTTCAAACCCATATATCTGTCTGTATATCATATATGTTAGGGGATCTCACTTGGAGTGCCATGGGTGTTCAAAATGATGACATTTAAATTTGCATTTACCCACCTCCTAGCACTCTATCAGCCCCGTGTTTTTCCTCGATAATTCTCCTTGTGATTGTGAGTGGGGAAAAAATGAAATAATCCAACTAGTCCCCCATGCCTAAACTTGGGAACTGTCGTAGTGTTCTTTTATATACTACCGTTCTCTGACCTCCCCCTGCCAAACTAGTAATTTTCTAAGACCTGACCTTCTGAATGTCTCTTACAATTTTCTCTGTGATCTCAGTTTCTTCCTCCCATCCCTCAAATGCTTTTTTGGTGTGTGGGGGAAGGGGGGAAAATTGAAATTCCTGGAAAATGTACTACCCTGTCTTTCTTGTTGCTTGGTATGACTCCACTACCCTGCTGCCTCACTCCCCAGCACTCCTGGAGCCCCTCACGTGCCAGAGGTCAGAGTGTCTAGGTCTGTGTCCAGATTGCCTTGTGTCATCTTCATTATGCACTTAGCACACAATAGAGCATATTGGGTGGATATCAAATCCACACTGGAGCTTGGTTTCCTTTTAAGCATGAAGATTTTTGGTGGATCCTAATTTACCATTCAACCTTCCTCATTTCCATTTGCTCCATTGTCCACTTTGGGAAGGCTTATTCTTTGCTTCGTTAACCCATTCTAATCCTGTGTCGTCTTTCTTTGTCCTTTGTAAACCTGCTTCTTTCTCTTCATCTCTTTTCTTGGTCAGAGCCACCTAGGAAACTGTTCCCGACTAAGTGAAGTGAGTTGCCTTATTAGATCCCATTTGAGTCACCTTATACATTGAAAAACATTTTAAACAATGAAAACCATACTTGTACACATGATTTACCTTGCTTATTTGTTTAAAGCAAATATGCTTACAAAACAATCTGGACTTAAACATGGAAATTTACAGTTATTCTTTGCAGTTTTCCTAGTGAATTATTGTTATTTTTTAGACAGACACTTAAGAACCTACTAAGTATCAAGTGTTTTATAGGTTTCATTAATCTTTACCATTCTGGGAAAGTTTTCACTTCTTTGTTTTACAGATGGGGCAGACTCATACTCAGGGAATTAGATATGATATCCAAGGTCATCTATCAGATTGCCAGGCTCTGTCTACTAGATCACATTTGCTTCTGTACTTTTAAATGAATATGTCTAGAATATATAATTTTATAATCCATCTGTAACAGCACTGCCTGTGTGTGTCTGGGTTATTTTTTCTGTTTTTTTTTTTTAATTTTTATTTTTTTGGGTAGCCTCATTAATGCATTAATGTTCTCTTGTCTGAAGTTGTAAGTTTCTCAGAAAACAGGTTAGCAGTGAGAAATTGGACAATGTCTGGAACTTCCTTCTTCTGCCCTTATTGTCATTCTGCTAGGTATCAGTTGTAGTGATTATACCCCAAGCCACAGTAACTTTCTTATACTAGAGGATCCTGAAAATATTTTAAAGACTACCTTTTAAATCTGTAAGCTGCAGTTGAGCAGTAACAAACTTTTTCATTTCCTACTGGATTGATTACAGTAGTCATAACATTATTGATGTCTTCTAAGGGCTCTTTAACATAATGCTTATTTACTGAAATGTGTTTTGTAGCTTCGTCAGCAATTGAAGTGGTTGATATGTGAACTCTGCAGATTATATAACGTTCCTAAGCACCTGGATGTTGAGATGCTAGATCAACCACTACCCACGGGTCAGGTAAAGTAAAAATTCTCTAGCGTTCAAGAGCTAAAATAAATTGTCTCAAGCAAAAGTCAAACTAGGATGATTTTTCTTTTTGTTATTCAACTTGTTTAGAAGTTAGTTTCTTTTTTGTTCCTATTGTTTTGTTTGTTCTGTTTTAGGTACTAAAAATAAACTTTACATTCTTTGGAGCTGCTGGTATTTACTATACAGGCAAATAGTTGCCCTTCTCCCTACCACCACCTTTTTGTTAATATTGCTGGTTTCCCTAAATGTTCTTGCTTCTTTCATTGTTTGTCTTTGGTTATTCAATTTCCTTCACCTGGAAATGTCATCTCCTTAAGTCTGTCTATGCTTTTTAAGAACTAACCCAAATGTTATCTCCTGCAAGCAACAGAAATTTCCACTAGTTCATGACCACTACTAACTTCATTCTGAATTTACCTATTTAGTCATCAGTTATTTATTTTTTTACTATAATACATGATAATTTAGCTCTTATACCACCCACTTACCACTCACCTCCCTTTCCTCAAATATTATCTTTAGTCGTGTAAGTAATCACTAATTATCATTAAGACTTTGTAGAGTAAAGCCAAGTTTTCTAGAATATTTAGGATAGGATATTTCCTTTCTTGGTGCAGCTTTTAGTTTTGCAGTATCTTCCTCATAATAGTAATTTTTAATTTAAAAAATTATGTTGTAGCCCTTTCTGTGAGGTTTCCCTTTCTTCTGAAGCCTTTGGCTCCTCTTGCCCATCTTGGCAGGTTTTTCTTTGGGTTGGCTGTGCAGATGCCATCTTGAGGTTTTTCTCATCTGCTCTCCTGCAGTAGATCCATTGTTTCTTGGATCTCATGCCATCTTTTGTGGCTTACCCTTTCTCATTTTGCCTGACTAGGTAAAACCCTAAGAAAGCATGGAGCAGTACGTTTTCTGAGCTGTAGCTTCTGAAAAAATACTGTCCAGTGTTTGGGTTTTGGAGCCAGACCGAGATAGGTTTGAATCTTGGTTCTGCTACTTATTGGCTGTATGCCCTTGGGCTGATTCCCTAATTGCTCTGTGCATCAATTTTGAATTGGCAAAATGGGAGAACCAGTAATAGTATTAGTACCTATGTTTTTGGGGAACTATGAGGATTAAATGAGTTGGTACAAGTAAACCATTTAAAACAGTGCCTGGTGCATAGCACATCCCCATCAATGTTCACTTCTGTTATATTCTACCCTCCCTCATACTTGATTGATAGTTTGGTTGATTATATATTTCTGGGTTGAAGATAATTTTACCTTAGAATTTCAAAGTCTGTGCTGTTGTCTTCTAACCAGTCGTGGTGGTGAAGCCTCATGTCATTCTGAGTTTCAGTCATTTATGTATGGCTTTCTCTCTGGAAGCTTTTAGGAGTTTGTCTTTTCCTTGGTGTGCTGAAACAGCACAACATTATACTTAGTGTGGGTCTTTTTTCACTCACTGTACTGAGTACACCAAATGGATAGGCTTATGGATAGGCTCTTTCAAATTTGGAACCTTGAATCTTCTCATATTTTTGTTGTTAACTTTCTCCTTTCCATTTTATTTGTTCATTTTGAAGTATCTGTTAATGGGATTTTAGACCTCTTGTCTTGAGTCTTGTATCTCATATTATTTCTGAATTATTTTTCTTTAATTTTAAAATCTAGAATATTTTTCTTTCAACTTTTGGAAATTTTATTTGGACAGTCATAACTTTAAGTTTTATTTATTGCTTAACCAATTATCCCAAAACTTAATAGCATAAAACAACAAATTTGCCTGTCACTATTGTATGACTTAACTGGGGCTAGTTGGACAGGTTTTCTGCTGGTCTCATTTGGCACCTCTCACTGTGTGGTTTAGATGGTGACAGGGACTGGTCATCTGGATGCTCAGCTGTAGTGGATTGTCTGAGATGGCTTCTTCGCCCACAGGTCTGCTGCCTTGGTGTTTCTTCATCTGGCCTCTCTGCGTAGCATGTCATCCTCTCAGGCCTGTTCGTGTGGCTTCTCATTCTCCAAGAGGATAGTCAGTTCCTATTTTTGGCTTCCAGAAGCACAGAAGTGGAACTGCCAGGTGTTCTTAAGGCTTACATCTGGAACAGGTCCAATATCATTTCTACCAAATTCTGTAGGTTAAAGTGAGTCTCGGGGCCCACCCAGATTCATTGTGGGATGGGCCCATCCAAGGACGAGCCCTGAGTTCTAGGAACCTTTTCTTCACTGATTATTTTTTATTCATATTCTGTTTTTGTTTTATGGATGTAATATATTCATAAGTGTCTTTAAGGAGCTATTTTGATACTTTGACCCTCTCCCTAGCATCTCTTTTTTCTTTAATACTTTTTTTCTTAGTTTATTTTGGTCTTTTTTTTTTTTTTAAACCTTTCCTCAAGTATGTATTCTATGTTGCTCATCATTTGTAGTCTTTTAATTCCCCTTTTTGTTCATATTTGAGAGAGGTACTAAAAGACTGATTGGGAGCCTGGGTGTGGTGGCTCACACCTATAATCTCGGTGCTTTGGGAGGCCGAGATGAGAGGATCACTTGAGCCCAAGAATTAAGACCAGCCTGGGCAACATATTGAGACCCTATCTTTACAAAAATAAAAAATTAGGTGGTTATGATGGCACCTGCCTATAGTCCCAGCTATTCAAGAGGCTAAGGCAGGAGGATCACTTGAGCCTGTGAGGTTGAGGCTGCAGTGGGCTGTGATCATGCCAGTGTACTCCAGCTAGCCTGGGTGACAGAATGGAACCCTATCTCAAAAAAAAAAAAAAAAAAAAGACTGAAAGACTGATTGGGAGTTCTTCGTGGCCAAGACTTGTCAACTGATAGCTTTTAGTGGGAATTTAGGCTGATTCCCAATTGTTATTCCCTACCCCTCTATCTTATCTCCTGGTGCAATCATAAATGGTGGCTGGAACTACTCCATTCCTCTGGATATGAAATCTATGTTTTCTTGCCTGGGGTGGATGTATGTTTGCTTGGGTTCTGCTTAAGGAGATGTGGTAGAACACTGTTTCAGGGCCTGGAAAATGTATTCTGTATATAGGCTTTTGTTAATCTGTTTACAGTGTTGCCTATCTGTCTCGCTTTCTGGGGTACCTAGTGTCTGAGTCTAGAGCCTCTTCAGGGTGCTGTGAGATAAATTTGCCTCCTTGTTATCGATATCCCCCTAACCTCCACCTTTGTGGGCTTTGCTCCATTAATTAACCATTTTCCATTTACTGTCATTGTCTAGAGGTGAGTTCTCGTCTGCTGGTAACCGCATTCCTTTTTTGTAATTGTGTGTTTATTCTTCACCGTAATTTTAGTGGAGTCTCAGGACAAAGAGCAAATGGGAGAAATATGTGTTCAGTATTCACTTTTCCTTCTGTGTTTTTTTTTTTTTTTTTTTTAATAGAGTCTCTCTGTTGCCCAGGCTGGAGTGTAGTGGCACGATCTCAACTCACTGCAACCTCTGCCTCCTGGGTTCAAGTGATTCTCCTGCTTCTCAGCCTTCTGAGTAGCTGGGATTACAAGCACATGCCACCACAGCCAGCTGATATTTTATAAACATCTATGATCACCTGGCCAGTTTTTTTTTTTTTTTTTTTTTTTTTCTGAGTTGGAGTCTCACCTGCCGCCAAGGCTGGAGTACAGTGGCGTGATCTCGCCTCACTGCAGCCTCCGCATCCTGGGTTCAAGCAATTCTCTTGCCTCAGTCTCCCCGGTAGCTGGGATTACAGGTGTGCGCCACCACACCTGGCTAATTTTTTGTATTTTTTAGTAGAGATGGGGTTTCGCTATGTTGGCCAGGCTGGTCTCGAACTCCTGACCTTGTGATCTGCCTGCAGCCTCCCAGAGTGCTGGGATTACAGGCGTGAGCCACTGCCCCTGACCCCTCACTTTTCCTTCTGTAGGACATTTGCAGCTTGTGTTTTTCACTGAATATCACATGGCCTTAATGCATAGAGAGCTAGCTGGTTTTTCATGATTATGCCCATGATTCTATGTAGGAATTTAACTTGTGAATTCCTAATTTTAAATCATCCTTGCATTTCTATAGTAAACACCATTAGAATGGATATGGTAATATTTTATTTTTGGATTTTTACTTCTGTATTAAGCTTATAGTTTGTTTCCTTTTAGGCTCTTATTTCAGTATCAAGGGTATGCAGGGCTGACTTTGAAAGCTTTACATCTTTGTTTCTAAGATCTAGGATGTAGATCTAGTTTACACAGTAATTTTCAACTGGAGATTTTTGCCTCCCATGGGACATTTGAAAATATCTGGAGCCATTTTTGGTTTTCACAGCTAGTCATGGTAGGGGGTGCTGTTGGCATTTCTTGGGTAGAGAGGATGTCACTAAACATCCTACAACACACGGGAGAACCCTCCACAAAGAATTGTCTGGCCCAATATATCAATATTGCTGAGGTTGAGAAACGGTGGTTTAAATAAAACTCCAATCTGGAGGATGAGTCTTTGACTGTCTTTTTCCTTTTTCTATGTATTGGTCTCCAGATTTTCCTCTTCAGTTTTAGTAACTGTAGATTAAAAAAAAAAAATGATCGCTTTATGTATACTTCTAAGCTGTTGCATCATATTCACATGTGGCTGTATGCCATTTTCACTTCAAAAGTTTTCTTTATCTTGATTACTTTTCGAAGGCTCGGCTGTTTTATTATATTAGTCTTGCGAAAGAATCCTTTAGTTTTATTTTTTAAATCTAGTGTTTTCTTTTTCATTTTTTGCTAATGTCTTAATTCCCCTTTTTATTTTGCTTTTTCTGGTTTAGTGGATTAATGTAATTTAAATTGCTTTTTAAACAAACATGTAAGTGTATACATTTTCTTTGGGTGCTGTTTGAGTTTATTGCACAAGTTTTAAAATCTATTTTCCAAGTAATTTTATTCCATCATTCATTCACATTGCCATACTATTAAAACTTTTTATTGTGAGAGATAAAATGTATTGAAAATATGTAAAACATAAGCTTAGTGTAACACATAATTAGAGTGAATACTTGGAAACCAACACCTAGCCAGCACCCAGGTGAAGAGAAAGGAACATTGCTTGCACTGTGGAAACCTTCTGCAGGCTTCTTCCCGATCACTGTTCCTCTATACGCTTATCTTTCCTTACGTTTCTCTAGTGTTATCACTCATGTATGCATCCTTGAACAATACAGTGTAGTGTTGCCTATTGTTGAACTTCTGAAAATCATACTATATGTATTATTTCATTTTTGTTGTGCTCAACATTGTGTGTGAAATTTGTTCCTATTTTGTGTAGCTATAGTTGTTTTGCATTGCTGTATTTATTCCATTGTTTGAATACACCCTACCATTTATCCCCTTGACTAGATACAGACATGTGGGTTGTTTCCAGTGTTGTTAGGAACAGCGAATGCTGCTGTGATCATTCTTGTCTGTATTTCATTGTACCCCGTGCCAGCATTTCTCTGGGGTACATACTTAAGGGCATGAGGATCAATTTCTTCTTTTACTCAAGAGTTATCTAGGAAAAAAAACTTTTTTTTTTTTTTTTTTTTTTTTTTTTGAGACAGAGTCTCACGCTGTTGCCCAGGCTGGAGTGCAGTGGCACGATCTCGGCTCACTGCAAGCTCCGCCTCCCGGGTTCCCGCCATTCTCCTGCCTCAGCCTCCTGAGTAGCTGGGACTACAGGCGCCCGCCACCGCGCCCGGCTAATTTTTTGTATTTTTAGTAGAGACGGGGTTTCACTGTGGTCTCGATCTCCTGACCTTGTGATCCGCCCGCCTCGGCCTCCCAAAGGGCTGGGATTACAGGCTTGAGCCACCGCGCCCGGCCGAAAAAAAACTTTTTAAAAAGCATTTTCAGGTGGCTTTTCAGTTATTTTTAGTGCATCAATATGGTCAGAGAATATGGCTTGTGACCTTTCAGCTGCATTATCAGCAATCGTTTAGATTTCACTATTGGTGTTAATGTTGTCTTTGCTTATTGTTGCTTCTTGTATTATGTCTCCTGCTCCCTGCCCCTCAAGTATATCTCTGAATAATATCCTGTTTTTTTGTTTTGTTTTGTTTTGTTTTTACCTAGAAAGCATTTGCAGGGATGTGTATGGAGAGCGTCCCTTGAATACTTACTGTCTGTTATCATTTGTTCAACAAATATCTGACTCTGTATAAAGTATTCCACATTGGTGTGGAGAATCTGGAGGTGAACATACACAGACATGCTTCCTGTATTGATGGAGCTAGATATAGAATTCTGAGTTCATAATTGAGTCTATTCCCAGTTATTTACACTTCTGTCTTCTGATATTTGTTACAAATGAAAAGTCTGATGCCTATCTCATTCTTACTTCTTTCTGTTTATGTTATTTTTTCTTTCTGGTAGTTGGTATGATTTTCTCTGTAACTGTAAAGTGTGGGGGTTTTACTTTTCAGTATTCCTTTTTTTTTTTTTTTTTGAAACAGGGTCTTGCTCTCTTGCCCAGGCTAGAGTGCAGTGATGTGATCATGGCTTGCTGCAGCCTCTACCTCCTGGGCACAAGCAGTCCTCCCACCTCAGCCTCCTGAGTAGCTGGGACTACAAGTGCGCTCTGCCACCATGCACGGCTAATTTTTAAAATTTTTTTGTGGAGATGGGTTTTCACCATGTTGTCCAAGCTGGTCTCAAATTCCTGGGTTCAAGTGATCCTCCTGCCTTGGCCTCCCAAAGTGTTACAGGCATGAGCCACTGTGTCAGGCCTTCAGTATTCCTTTGGGGCATTCAGAGCCACTTAATATTCTAAAGTCTTTATTTAGCTCAGCAGCACTTATCTCTTTTCTTTCTTTTTATTCCCCTTCATCCTCTGGATGAATGTTAGATCTCTATATCTTTGATGTCCCTGAACGGTTCTCTTACTTACGTCTCTTCTGTTTTTTCCCCCATCTCCTTTTTTTCTCTGTTCTAAGGGAATGTCACTGTTTGGTTTTCTTAATCATAAATGCCTTGTTGGGTCAAGTGCATAGTACTCTGGCCCTTCTACAAGTGGTTTTTTGGGGGTGGGAGAGGGGATCTTATTTTTACTTTGTAGAATTGTGCTTGCATAGTAATCTGTTTATTTTGTGGATGCAGTATCTTCTCAATTACTACTAAAGATCCCAATTAGGTTTTAAAATTCTATTTATTTCCTTCATTAGTAATGCTTCAGATCATTTGTGCTTATTTGACTTGGCACTTTCCTTTCAGATTGCTAATTTTCTTCAGCTCACTGGTGATACATGGTTATCTCTTCATTTATAGATGAGATATACCATTGATCAGTATCCGTTGTTGATCTGAGTGTCTTCAGAATTGTCACTCTTTTCTGCTGTGGCCTCCCCCTCCTGGTTTGCAGACCTGTGCTCTTCCTGTGGCATGAGGATGGGGAGGTGGTGGCTGGTGAGCTTTCTAGCTCTTGAGCTAAAAGGAAGAGGCCGAGTCTGTTAGAAGATTTTGCTGCTGCGTTGAGTTATATTCAAACACTCTGTCTTTTCTCTCTGGTTTTGAGACTCATAGAGGCCATCAAGATAGAGTTCCTATCTAGGAGAGTGATCCTTACCAACTGTAGATGAGACAAGTACAGTAAAGAATGTCTGATTCTTCTGAAAAAAAGTGGTCCCTCCATTATTTGGATTGAATTTGTGACTTTCTCAAGCCCAGCAGTCTGATTCCATCTCCTTTGTATCTTCCAGCATGTCCTTATAGTTTTGGTTCACTAAGAGTATTCTCCTTGTATTTGTTGTTTTTCTGCTGCTGCAGCAGACTTACTCTTTTTTTGTAAAATTCTGTCATTTCAATGGGGTTTTGAAAAGAGGACCAGGCCACATCTTGAAATGAAATTCATCTTAGGACTTCCCAAGCTTAACTCACTTTTTGTTTTGATTAAATTACTTCCCCTTTTTGAGGTGGTGGGAGCTCAGCTTTCTCATTTTAAAATGAAGGATAGTAACTGGGCTGATGGTGACAGACCCGGATGCATGTGATAATCACCTCAGAGAACTTTTGAAAAACAGATTCTCTGGGTCAGCTTTGAAATTGGCATTTCAAAAATGCTCTTTCAATCACTGATGCAACCAAACTCTTTGGGACTTTTAGGCTAGGTATATAGTCTTTAGATACCCAGAATAGTTTGACTTGGAATATAACAATTTAGGGAAATGAAAAAGGGGAGAATTACATTTTGGAAGCTGCTTGCTTCCATTTTCCATTTAGTTTTTAGAAGACAATGTCTAAAGAGATGCAGATTTAAAGGAAATACAAATTAATTCTGCATAGGTATGTTTATCTACATGGAATTCTCCAGCTGACTAATCCAGAAGAGTTCTAATACCCTCTGTGATCATGGGTTTGTTTTTCTTGAGAATTATTCCATCAGAGTATCTAATAACAGATGCTTAGATACTGCTGAGACCTTTGTTGGTCTTACTTGATCTCTGGATCCTAGTTTCTTGATCTTTTACATATTCTGTGTTCTAACCTGAACTGGCCTTCATGGTTAAAGATGCATGTATAAATAGTGTCCTGGCCAGGAAGCTTATCTTTTGAACTTTGCCAAAAATGAATATGAAGGCCCTTCCTAAAACCCCATCAAATTCATTTCTGAACTTGATAAATTGTAAATTGTGTAAATTGATAAGTTGTGTCTTGTAGAGAAGTATTTTGTAGTAAAATGTTTTTAAAAAGAAAATTTGCTTTTTAGTGAGGTGGTCATTTCATAATTCTTAGTTTTGTGAAATGTCTATCAATAACACATCTGACCTTTCAAAATGTAAGACAATTGAATTTATGTAATAATTCAGGCTTTCCAAAGTTAAAAAGGTAGCTATTTTAAGGAATCGGTAGTTTGGGAGATTTTATTTTAAATAAGCCATTGATCTTAGGCACACAGCCGTACAAGTAAAATGTTTTCTTATTTTAAATTAGATTATGTTTTAACATTTTTTTCTGTTTTGCTTTGTATTTGATTGCTTTTCTTTATTCCTGAGGCATCCATTAAGTTGAATTGTTCAAAATTGTTTCATTTTTAAAAGCTGATAACTTATTTGTTAGTCAAAGCTGGATTTAAAGATAAACATTTTAATTTTAATAAACTGGTAGTGGGACTGCAGTGACAGTTGGTTGAGAGTTTGTCCCTAAAGCTATGGCACCAGTCTTTAATGTACTCAGCCTGTGCATATTTGTTCTGTGTAGCCGTGGCAGATTCATTCTTTGTTTCAGAATGGGACAACAGAAGAAGTGACTTCAGAAGAAGAGGAAGAAGAAGAAGAGATGGCTGAAGTAGGTATTTTATATAAAATAAGAGTTCATAAATGTCTTCATTTTTGAACATTTGAGTAATTCTTAAATCTTTTTTATAGACTGCTATTAAAGTGGAATAATTGAAAGCACATTGTATTTGGAATGGAATATAATTTCCCAACTCTGGCTTTACCTTTAATGATATGCCTTTGAGGAAATTTATCTGAATTCTTTGGATTTGATTTCTTGGAAAACAAAAGCTCTTAACATTTAGCACTAAAATTATATTTATATTTAATATTGATCACTACTTAATCTGTATTTGGTTATATTTAGGAAGAGGAACTACTGAGTTTATAAAACTTCGTTTGCATAAAAGGAGAATTTGAGAACATTTTAGGGACTACTCACCAGAAGTAGTGAAACTGTCTCTCATTGAAAAATCATCAATGAATTTTGTCTTAATCTGGTTTACACTATTTTAACAGAATACTGGAGACTGGGTAATTTATAAAGAACAGACATTTATTTTCTCACTGTTCTGAAGTCTGGGAGGTCCAAGATCAAGATACCAACATTTGGTGTCTGAGGACCTTCTTGTTGCATCCTCTCACATGGTAGAAGGCAGAAGGGCAGGAGAGCAAGCTAGTCCAGTGTGTGAAGCCTCATTTGTAAGGGCCTTAATCCCATTAGGGAGGAAGAAGCCCTCTTGGCCTAATCACCTCTTAAAAGTCCTACCTCTTAATATCACATTGGCCAACACCTGAATTTTGGAGGGAGCACATTTAAATCATGGCAAATTTAGTAGAGCTCATTCCAAAGACATTGAGCTTAGGCCAGTTGTCAGTCATGGATATAATTTTAGATGTTTTCAAGCTCTGAAACTTTGCATCTAAAGTCAAACTTCAGAACAAAGATCTTTGTTTCTGCGTTGACCAAATAGAAGATATATGGATTCCATGATCTTGATTTAAAAAAAAAAAATTTTTTTTTTTCTGTTTTGGGTCTTATAATCAATGTATGCTTTTATTTTCTTAATTTGGAAATTTTTAATCTAAAATATACTTTTAGAATGCTTCAGAACTAATGAAGCAGTGTTGTAGACTTGTTTTGGTTTTTTGAGACAGGGTCTCACTGTGGCGCAGGCTGGAGTGCAGTACTGTAATCGTGGCTCACTGCAACCTTGAACTCCTGGACTCAAGCAATCCTCCCACCTCAGCCTTCTGAGTAGCTGGGAGTACAGGCATGTGCCCCATGCCCAGCTTTTTAAACATTTTTTATTGTAGAGATAGGGTTTCATTCTTTTGTCCAGGCTCATCTCGTGAACTCCAGACCTCAAGTGATCGACCACCTTGGCCTCCCAAAGTGTTGGGATTATAGACGTGTGCCACTGTTCCTGGGTATAGGCTTGTTTTATGAGTCTGGGAGTAAAATACTCTTAAAATTGTCCAGTTAGAATAAGAATTTGTTTTAATGTTTTTATGCAGTTTAGCTTAGGTGGAATAAACTGCATGAAAATGTTAAACCTTTTCTGTGGGTCCAGTATACCATGAAGCAGCCATTGTACTAAAGTTCATGAACTTTTTCTTTTTCCCCTCACAAGCTAATAAACAAGGGGCTGCAACATTGAGGGAAAACTAGAAAGGAAGGAGAATGGACTTTGGAGATGTCAGATTAGGACAGTTGGAAAGAAGATATTCTAGGCTCCTAAAATAATATGGGAAGAGGCTCAGAACAACCTTGGACATAGTGTGTTTGGGTTCATTGGATACTTTTCTTTTGAGAAGGAGTGTTGATGTGTTGAAGTCATGAAAAAACAAGATTGGCTAGAAAAGGCAAATGGTTAAAAGTCTTGAATTCGAGACAGGTGTGTTTCTATTTGGTGTGATTTTTGATAGGAAGGCCTTAAGCATGGAATAGTGTGCTGAGGATATTTTAGAAAGATAATGTTGAATTCTGTTTGGGATGTGCTGATTAATACTCAGGGAAAGTAGTTTTGTGGATGGGAGCATGACTGAGGTTGAAGGTATAGGAGGAAATATAGGCTAAAGGCATTTGTGAGAATTGTGAGAAAAACGTGTAGGATGGAAGATTGGTGCTGAAAGGTGCACACAGGGAGAAGGGAGCTCCATGAAGTATGGAGTCATGGGCAGAGTTTGAGTGAGAACAGAACATTAATAGGGCTTGAAGAGATGGCATTCCAAAAAGAAGGCTGTGGAGGTGAAGGCTGCAGTGAGCCGAGATCTTGTCACTGCACTCCAGCCAGGGCAACAGAGTGAGACTCCATCTCAAAAAATAAAAAAATAAAAAAACCAAAAAGGAGGCCTATTGAATGGATAGAAGGTAGTCATTAACCTGGTCTAGAAGTCAGTGAATTAGCCTGCTTGGGAAAGAAAAAAGTCGAGATGAGTATAAACTACTCCTTTAGAGATTTTGGCAATTGAAGTAGAGAAGTAAGGTAATTGCAAAAAGTTAGGATTTAAATTCTGCGTAGATTTATATATGTGTAAGAACAAATAGTATGGGAAAGGAGGGAGCAGAATGATGTGAATAAAGATACTGGGGGGTATTCAAATTCTTTTTTTTTTTTTTTTTTTTTTTTTTGAGATAGTCTTGCTCTGTCACCCAGGCTGGAGTACAGTGGCATGATCATAGCTCACTGCAGCCTCAAACTCCTGGGCCCACATGATCCTCCTATCTCAGCCTCCTGAGGACCTGAGATAAAGTTCTTTTTCTAACTTTTTTTCTAGTTATAAATGTCAATAGATGCTTACTACATAAAACTTGGAAATTAGGGGAAGGCATTAAATGTCTCCAGAGATAACTAAAATTAACTGAAATTAATATTTCAATATAAGTTCTTCTGGTCTTCCTTTTTCTGTGCTTATTTCAGCATAATTGAAATTCTTTCTTTTTTGTGTTCTGTTTTTCATTTTAAAGTTTTTCGATACAGGAGAAATTATGCTATGTTAGTATTTCAGTGGCCTCTTAATATTTTGCTATTTTTGCACATGCAGATTTTGTGTTTGTTTTTGTGGTTGCAAGGTTGAAATAGGTGTCTTTATGCCTAAATTAGTGTTTACAGTTTAAACTAGTTTCTTAGAATACAATTCTAGAAGTTGAGTTTCTGGAACAAACTAAGAACACTTTGGGTTCTTGACACCTGCTGCTAAACTGTTTTAAAGGTTCCTCTTAATAGGAGATTTAGAAGATGGCTTATTTGGTAATAATTATGATTTTGTAAAGCTTTTAAATCTGCTTTACTCAGAGTCTAGCTTTTAAATAAAATATAGGATATAAAAGGTGGGAGCCTCTTGAATGGAATGGGGGGGGCTTTTTCTCTCTCCCCATAGAATAGCTATATTTTGTTTCTTGTCCCTCATTAAGTCAAGAGTAATTTAATGTTATTTTGGCATAAGAAATTGCTGAAGAAAAATAGCTTGAATAAGCTAACATTTTTCTTCTTTTTGCAGGATATAGAAGACTTAGATCACTATGAGATGAAGGAAGAAGAGCCTATTAGTGGGAAAAAGTCAGAGGATGAAGGAATTGAAAAAGAAAATTTGGCAATATTAGAGAAAATTAGGAAGACTCAAAGGCAAGACCATTTAAATGTAAGTGTGTGTAGATATGTAGAACCTGGACTTTTGTGGTTAAATAATTATAGTTAATAAGGCAATTCATTAACATGCCGACCTCAGCTGCCCTCCTCCTCCATTCCTGCCTTAGTGGTGGACTCAGTCATACGTTTTTAAAAACAGGGTCTTGCTCTGTCACCTAGGCTAGAGTGCAGTGGCACATAGTTCAGTGTAGCCTTGATCTCTCAGGCTCCAGTAATCCTCCTGCCTCAGCCTCCCAGGTAGCTTGGACTATAGGCATGTGCCACCGTGCCAGGCTAGTTTTTTTTTTATTTTTAGTAGTGATAAGGTCTCTCTGTGTTGCCCAGGCAGGTCTTGAACACCTGAGTTCAAACGATCCTCCCATGTCAGCCTCCCAAAGTACTGGGATTGCAGGCAAGAGCCACCGTGCCTAGCCTTAGTCATATGTTTTGTTGCTGTAGATTACATTTCTTATCTATGGATAGCCACTTTTTACCCTGTTCATCTGCTCTTCACATCCTGGAACCACCTGCTGATCCCTGTACGTGCCCCTTTCCGGCCTGTTTATGCTGTTTTCTCTGCTTACCTTCCTCCCATGGGATCTGTATATTCAAATTCATTCTCTCCTACAAAATATAATTCAAGTTCTTTCTCCTTGGTGAAGGAGACTTTGGTCTGTCCTACTCTGACCCAACCAAAAGTAATTTTTCTCTTTTGACTTAACATCTTTTTTTTTTTTTAAATGAAGTCACGCTCTGTCTCCTGGCTGGAGTGTGGTGGCATAATCTCAGCTCACTGCAGCTTCCACCTCCCGGGTTCAAGCAATTCTTCTGTCTCACCCTCCCGTGCAGCTGGGATTATAGGTGTGCACCGCCACACCTGGCTAATTTTTGTATTTTTAGTAGAGACAGGGTTTCCTCATGTTGGCCAGGCTGGTCTTGAACTCCCAACTTCAAGTGATTCACCTGCTTGGGCCTTCCAAAGTGCTGGGATTACAGGTGTGAGCCACCGTGCCCGGCCACAACTTAATATCTCTTTTACATGAAGCAGCAGGATGTGAAAAGAACACTGACTTTGGTGACAAACACACCTTTTATGGTTTCACTTTCCTCAACTCTAAAATACGGCTAGATAGTACATACCTTTTGGATGATTGCTATCAAAAATAAATGAAAATGATGTGTATATATATAAAATGTTCAGAGTAGGGAAACATCAAATGATTGAACACTTACTACTTCCTGCCTTATATTAGAGCTGTTGACCAACTCCATGAAATCTGTGTAGCAGTTAGTTTGTCTTGGGCACAGGTTCCCGAAAACAGGGAATGAATTGTTAGGTAAGTAGATGCCAAATGTTGAAAACAGGTAGATTACTCTCCCTCCTTCAATCTTATTTCTATATTAATCTAATTTATAATTTTTAGTAGAGCAAAGAAGTTTAGTCAGGCCCCAATATCTTGATTACTTAAAAAACAAAGTTTGTGTCATTTGAATTAATGATAACTGTACTTTGTGTCTTGTGATCAATTCCAGTTTGAGTTATAGTCAAAACAACTATAAATTATTGAACACCTTTGCATGACCGATACTATGCCAAGTACTTTATACTTCATATATCTTCACATTTAGTCTTCATAGCCACCATGTGAATTAGGTACTCTTCATATTTTAGAGATAGGAAAAACTTCTCTTATTTTGTAGATATGAAATGAGCTAGGAAACTTGATTTTTTCCTCCCCTTCAAAGTATAGTGCAATGTTTAAAATCTTTAATTTCACGTGACCAAAAAATAGTTCCGTTTATATTTAGTCTTACGATAAGATATTGATGTGTTTTCATCTTTAGAGATGTCCCTGCTCTGAAAAACTAAAACCAGTCGCATGTAGACACACGTTTCTCAGTGTCTTAATGTGCGAACTAGACCATCTGTGTAATATTCTTGCTTGCAGTCTTATGACTTAACATCTTTTTTTTTTTTTTATGAAGTCACTTTTTTTAATGAATGGAGCTGTATTTTAGTTAATAATGTGTCACCTTGAGTGTCTTATAGTAATTGCTGGGGTTTGGAATAGACTCATACTGAATTCTATACTATTGTGGAATCCATGGTGGTCTGGACATGTTGACTAGACTTTTTCACACGATAAGAAATAGGAAATGAACCAGACTTGTGCCTAGTTTTATATCCTCTTGAAACTTCATAATGCTTCATTTAATTGGACTTTTTTTACTTCTTAAAATGTTGAGGTTGGGTGCAGTGGCTCATGCCTGTAATCCCAGCACTTTGGGAGGCCGAGGCAGGCGGATCACAAGGTCAAGAGATTGAGACCATCCTGGCCAACATGGTGAAATTCCGTCTCCACCAAAAAAAACAAAAACAAAAAACCCCCCAAAATTAGCTGGACGTGGTGGTGCGCACCTGTAGTCTCAGCTACTTGGGAGGCTGAGGTAGAAGAATTGCTTGAACCGGGAGGCGGAGGTTGCAGTTGCGCCACTGCACTCCAGCCTGGGCGACAGGGCAAGACTCCATCTCCAAAAAAAAAAAAAAAAGTTGAACGGTGATCCATTTTTGCTGTAATCTTTTAGATCAGGTTGAAATATCTTAAATCTTTACTTAGCTCAGCAGACCCTGGTAAACAGTGGCTTTTGTGTTTCAGGGTGCAGTGTCTGGGTCAGTGCAAGCTTCAGATAGACTTATGAAAGAGCTCAGGGACATATACAGATCACAGAGTTATAAAACAGGTAAGGATCTCTGGATCCCTGCTCTCCTTATGGTTCTTCTGCTCTTTTCTATTGTCAGATTATAAATGTCATTTCTTAAAACTGGACAGAAATGGAAATGTTTACTAGCTTTATTTTAGGAATGTGAAACTCAAATGCAATCAAGTTCCAAAAGATGTAAGAGTAAAATAGGATGAGTTTACTTGTTTTTCGGATTTTTAAAAAATGTTTTTATAAGTCCATTGGAATTTTGTCCTCTTCTTGAAAAGAGTGAACTCTTACATGTATTTTTATCTTCTGGCGAAAGCATGAGCAATATTGCTTGGAAAGTAAATAAGAGTAATACATTTCATTGTAAACAGAGAATGATTGCCAAGTTGATTTCTATGATTCCGCCCCCCCATTTTTGAAAGCAAGATAATCGACTCTTATTGTAGAGATAGTTATGTTATTACCTTTAAAATATGTAGGTTTTTAAAGTTTTTATTTCATTGTTTGACTTGAGTATTCTTACTCATTATGACTTGAATGTTATGGAATCTGTCGTAACTAGAGGTAAAATTCTCATATTGTTACAGATTCTAATAGTATTAAATAATGAGCCAAACTTTAATTTGAAAAGATAGCATTGGTTGGGTGCAGTGGCTCACACCTGTAATCCCTGCACTTTGGGAGGCCAAGGTGGTCAGATCACCTGAAGTTAGGAGTTCGAGACCAGCCTGGCCAACATGGCGAAGCCCTATCTCTACTAAAAATAAAAAATTAGCCGGGCGTGGTGGCGGGCACCTGTGATCCCAGCTGCTCAGTAGGCTGAGGCAGGAGAATCGCTTGAACCCAGGAGGCGGAGGCTGCAGTGAGCCAAGATTGTACCACTGCACTCCAGCCTGGGTGGCAAGAGTGAGACTGTCAAAAAAAAAAAAAAAAAAAAAAGCATTATGACCCATTCAAGAATTCTTAGTATGAACAAATCAAAATTAATTAGAACTTGCTTAAAAAAATAAAAACAAGGAAAAACCCTTGCTTTGTAGTGTGCAGGATAAGCCAAACTTGTTTCTGACTTATTAGAATTGTGGGTGTCCTTACAGTTTTTTGTGTAAGAAGTCTAAAAGTTTATCTGTAGAAACCTAATAAAGCACAAACATTTGAATACTGGTTTTATTTTTAAATGTTAAGTAATCATTTGTTTCAGCATTGTTTATATAGGAAAAAAAACAGATATTGGGTGGAATTTGTTAAAGCATATCCATAAAATAAACTACTGGAAAGTCATTAAAAAGATTGTGAATAGATTTAGGTATACTAACTTGGAAAAATGTCCCTGAAAGTTGAAGAGACATTATAAAACAACATACGTAGAAGGATTCCGTCTTTGTAGAAATGTATGTTCATGGAAGAAAAGTCTTAAGTACCTATGATTTTGCATAATCTTTTTTTTTCAGTCAGACTAAATGGTAAGCAGTTTTTCAACTCATTAAAGAATCTTCTCAATTGATGGCTGTAATGATCTGTTAAGGGCATAAGATACTCAGCTGCAGTGGTGTAATATTTACTATATAGCTTAGTCGTTCCATGTTTTAAGAGAAAAATTCCTAGCTTTTGTTGACTATTCAGTTTATACATTTATACTATAGTAATAGTTATATGATCAAATGAAGAGTAGCTAACATGCTCTGTATCTTAACAGGGATTTATTCAGTGGAACTCATAAATGACAGTTTATATGACTGGCATGTTAAACTGCAGAAGTAAGTGACTTTTTAATGCTAACCCACCCTTCACAATGGTAGATTATCACAGTGGAGGCTATTTTCCTTCTAACTTGATACCTTTATACTATGACTTGTACTTAGAACTTTAGACCTTGTTTCTATAGAAATAGTTCTTAGATTGTTTAAATGAGCTGTTTCTGAGGCTTAATAAAAAAGTGAGGAAGAGGAAGGACAGAAAGGAAGGACCAGCTGTGGGATAAAGTGTTTTATGGAGTTAGACCAGGGGAACTTAGAAACAAAAGTATATTTAATAACTTCATGAGACTGTGATAACCAGTTTATATTTGAAATATATACAGCACTTTGGGAGATTGAGGTGAGAGGATCTCTTGAGCCCAGGAGTTTGAGACCTGCCTGGGCAACATAGCAAGACTTCATCTCTACAAAAAAAAAAAAAAACATTAGCCAGGCATGGTGGAGTACACCTGTAGTCCCAGCTACTGGGGGTGGTAGGAGGCTGAGGCAGGAAGATCTTGAGCTCCAGAGGTCAAGGCTGCAGTGAGCCATGATTGTATCACTATATTCCAGCCTGGGCAACAGAATGAGGCACCCTGTCTCTTTAAAAAAAAAAAAAAAAAAAAAAAAAAAAAGTTGCGGGGAGATGGGACTCAAATTGGATCTGTATATATAGAACAGTTGTAGAAAAATACGGATTTTTTTAGTGATTTAACTTTTCGTAGTTCGGTCCATGGCAAACTTTTCTCCTTGAACCCTTTGGCTAATAATATAAGTTTAATAAGAAAATTATACACATGTGACTATTTTCCTTTAGAATGACTGCAAACTCTGAACCCCTTATTAGATTAGATTTAGAGTATTATGGTCTCTTTTGGACATTTATTCCCAAGGAGCTGGAAGCTATAGTGACCTCTATTTTTCCTGGTGATAAAGAGCAGCTTTAGACCTTCTCTTTCTGGAACTTACCCTAGGTGCTCTATTTTAGCTGTCAGACTAGTTCATTTTTGAGTTTAGTTAAAAAAAAATCTCTTAACTTTTTATTTGAACTGTTTTTTTGTTTTGTAATTCTTAGGGTTGACCCTGATAGTCCTTTGCACAGTGATCTTCAGATCTTAAAAGAAAAAGAAGGCATAGAATATATTTTGCTTAACTTCTCTTTTAAGGTAAGAAAATAGTTACAGGACCCCATATACTTCCAATGGGGGGGCGTATATTTGTACAAGTGCTTTGGAAAAAAATTTGGTAAAGTAGAAGATACTCATACCCTATGATTCAGGAATCTTGTAGACATATTCTCTGTAAGAGATGAGTAATTAGGTGTACCAGGAGACACAGGAATGTTCAGAGAAGCATCGTTTATAATAGCCCTAAACAGAAAACCCAAGTGTTCTTTCCAATAAAATGGAGAAATGTGGTGTTTATAAAATGGTTTACAGCTATGTGGGACAAGATGGGTGGATCTTGAACACAGTTGTAAATGAGACTGGACTCCAAAACCTATTTTGTACAATTTCCTTTATATAGAGTTCAAAAATAGGTAAAACTAATGTTGGTTAGGGCATGCATTCTTAGTGGAGACAATATCACCTGCAGTGGAGTGAAAATTGATCTGTGAAGTGAAAACAATCTTAGCTATTAAAATGGTCTGCTGCCCTCCAAAGGGCCACAGAACATAAACAGATAATACGATTTATCTGTGGTGTTAAAATTCTGTGGAGCCGGGGGAGGGGGTGGTAAAATTAGGAAGAAAACTTCTAAAAAGGCTTCTTAGGGGGGCAAAAATGAAAAGAAAACTGAGAAACACTTAATCATGGATTCATACTTGGGCAATAAAACTGCCCAAGAACAAAGAGGTGATTACATACAGGTTAGGGTAAGGAGTCCATCTAGGTGGGAGGTAGGGAGGTGTGAACTGAAAGGTACATCTGTGCAAGCTTCTTGGATACTGGCTGGAATATATTTCTGGACCAGGTTGGTGGTTACATGGGCACATAATTTACAATAGCTTCTTAAGGTATATCTCTATATTTTATGTACTTTTCTGAATTTATGTGTTATATTTCATAAGGGTTTATAAATTTTATTTTATTTTATTTATTTATTTTTGAGACGGAGTCTTGCTCTGTTGCCCAGGCTGGAGTGCAGTGACACAGTTTTGGCCCACTGCAACCTCTGCTCCTGGGTTCAAGAGATTCTCCTGCCTCAGCCTCCCTAGTAGCTGGGTTTACAGGTACAGGTACATGCCACCACACCTGGCTAATTTTTGTATTTTTAATGGAGACGGGATTTCACCATGTCGGCCAGGCTTGTCTTGAATTCCTAACCTCAGGTGATCCGCCTGCCTCGGCCTCCCAAAGTGCTGGGATTATAGGCATGAGCCACCACACCTGGCCTAGTATTTTTAAGACGCTAAAAATAATGGTTAAAGAATAGCAGTGGTGTCTAGAACAAATGTTAATTATTATTTTTATTTTTATTTTTTTTGAGACTGAGTCTTGCTCTGTTGCCCAGGCTGGAGTGTGGTGGCATAATCTTGGCTCACTGCAACCTCTGCCTCCCAGGTTTAAGTAGTTCTCTGCCCCAGCCTCCCGAGTAGTTGGGATTATAGGCATGTGCCACCATGTCCAGATCATTTTTGTATTTTTAGTAGAGATGGGATTTCACCATGTTGGCCAGGCTGGTCTTGAACTCCTGACCTTGTGGTACACCTGCCTTGGCCTCCCAAAGTGCTGGGATTACAGGCGTGATTTAATTATGGATCTGGATAAGATGTTATGGTTTAAAATCTGTGGATATATGAGATATTTTGATGAAAAAAACAATGCTGCTTTTGTACTTACAAAAAGGATAGTAATAATTTTCTAAAAGCTTCTTACATAGCTTTTTTATGTGTATGTTTTTCCTTGGGAATATATCTTAGGATTGAACTTCCTTGAAGTGACCCAAATGTTAGTATTATCTCTCACTTTTGTTATTGTAGAAACTGTTGTGGTTGTCAACTGGGTTGCCCTCCTAAAGTATGAGTCTAGTATATATTGACTGAAGTTGCTAATGGCTACATTTTTACTAATTCATATGGGGGAATGAATGAAGCACCCAGGCCAAAAATAAACAAAAACACACAAAAAAGGAAGGTATCTTTCTTTTTAAAAATTTAAATTTTATGTCCGTATGCCTAACACCAAACTTTAGAAATAGAACCCTTTTTTTTTTTTTTTTTTTTAATTAGTCCCTGTAGCCCCCGGTGTGCCCCTCCCTTGTCACTTCCTCTTTGGGGGGTATCTTTACGGGAATATGAAATCTTGGACAGGAAACTGGAGGATTTGTGACTGCAGGTAGTGTTTTCATTATTTTTTCCTGCTCTAGGTAGAACTTCAGGGAGGGGACGATCTGGGAGGTAAATGGCTGAATTTCTATTGGATTTGTGTTTCTGGACCATGGCTCCTGATACCAGAAAGAAGGGCCTTTTCTGGGGTTGGAGTATTTCTTAAGAGGCCTGGGAAGAATGTGATTGCCTTGAGCTAACTGACCTTATGAAGAGGACCTTAAACTGAATTGCCAAGTTATTAGTATCGGGATTCACAGACTTTGGAGGATAGCAGGTATGACTCAGAAAGATTTACAGGAAAGAGCCAGAACAGTGTATATTTATGGCCTCTGATGCCCATGGTGACAACTTGAATAATAAGAAAAATGGAACTTGAGATAAAGCATAACACAAAGATGCAGGAGGGAATGCGACCTGATCAGCAACTTAGCAAATCCAACTTGCTATGTATGCTTTTAAGGAAGTCACTTTTTGGTGTTTCAGGCAGCATCTGAATTACTGAATTGAATTCTGAGGTAGTACTTTAAGAATGGTCTATTTAGATAAACTTAGGTTCATTTAGAGAATAATTGCCGGGATTGGGAAGAGATTGTATTCCGTGTCCTGGGATAGCTGGCGAAATTGTGGATTTGGAGAGGAGAACATGGGGGTTGATGTTAGCTTGTCTTCAACTATTTGAAGGACTGTGTATATGGAAGCATTAGTTTTTATTTGTTTTTGGTGAACACAGGGCATAAAACTAGTAAGGCAGATTACAAAGAGGCGATTTTCAACTCAGTGTAAGGAAGTGATTTGTAACTATTTAGAGCCATTTGGTGATGCAGTCTTTAAAAAACAGAATGTGCCTCTTCCTTAAGAATAACTTAGATGGCTAAGATGTTAAGATCTCAGATAACTTTCTGATATCCTTATAGAGCCTGAGAGTCTGTTTCTGAGTTAATATATACTAAGGTAACTGAAACTTCATTTTAACAGTCACCCTCAACCTTTTTTTTTTCCTCGAAGAACTTTTTATTTCTGTAAAATATGGATTCCTGAGTTCCAGGGTATAGACTTTATGGAATAGAGTCCCCAGATTTTGATGTGGAAGAGTTATTCTGAACTGTTTACAATGAATTAAATCATACATAATCAATGAAGCGGTTTTGTAGTCATTAAGGATTCACATGTTTAAATTTCTAAATAATAGGAGGTTAAATGAAGTTGTACTTTACTAAGCTTTACATCAACCTCTATACCTTTCATTATGTCTGTTAAATATAGGTGAAAGGTGAGCTATTTTATTTGAAAGTAGATTATAATAACTGTCATTAAGTTGCTATCTTGTGTCATTAAGTTGGTATCTTGTGGATAATCTTACATTTCTATTGCAAGTTAGAAAACGATTTCTTCCTATCCCTCATCTTATATCATCTTCCTCACTTCATATATTTTTATCAAGTCTGATGATCCTTATCTTTTAATTGGACCCACTCATTATTGCTGATACTTGGGTCTGAATCTCCATCTTACAGATTCATTACTATTTGTCCTTCTTGCTTCACACTCCTTTTCATCTTTCTTTTGGATTTTTTTATTACTCTAGTTTCGTACCTCTGTCAGCATGGTAGTTCTTTTTTACTACCCTACAGTTACAATATGTCTTTGACTTGTCAAAGTCTAATATAAACTTGTAAATTTATATTTTTTCCTTTTCCTTGTCAATACAAGGACCTTAGAACACTGAGGTCATGTCCTCCCTGCCATATACGTGCTGCTGTCATCATGCATTTTAATTCTATACTTATCTAAAACTCTACACATAATTATGTAATTGGTCAATATCCATTTAGATCCACATGCACATTTGCTCTTTTTTATGCTCTTTATTCTCCACATTTTCATTGAGGATCCTCTTTCTCCTGTCTGAAAATAACCTTTAGTATTTCCTTTAGTGTGAGTCTGAAGATGAAAACAAAAACCTTTATTTTTCTTTCTTTGTTTTTTGAGACCAAGTTTCGCTCTTGTTGCACAGGCTGGAGTGCAAGTGGTGCAATCTTGACTCACCGCAAGTTCTGCCTCCCGGGTTCAAGCAATTCTCCTTCCTTAACCTTCCTGAGTAGCTGTGATTACAGGCATGCGCCACCACGCCTGGCTAATTTTGTATTTTTAGTAGAGACGGGTTTCTCCGTGTTGGTCAGGCTGGTCTCGAACTCCCGAACTCAGATCATCCGTCCGCCTCGGCCTCCCAAAGTGCTGGGATTATAGGCGTGAGTCACCGTCCCTGGCCTTTATTTCATTTTTGAAGATTATTTTCATTGAGTGTAAGTTTCTAGGGTTGGCAGTTTCTTTCAGTTCCTCAAAGATACCATTCTCTTATCCTAGCTTCCATTGTTTCTCTTGAAGTATTTATGGAGGTTAAATCTTGTGAAGTCTTTGATCAGATTTGGAAAATTATCAACAACCATATCTTCAGGTATTGGTTCTGTCCCATTCTTTTTTTGCTTCCAGGACTCTACGTATGTGATAAACTTTTCACTATCTTTTTTATTTTCTGCATTTTCTTTTCTTTTCTTTTTTTTTTTTTTTTGAGACGGAGTCTCGCTCTGTCGCCCAGGCTGGAGTGCAGTGGCCGGATCTCAGCTCACTGCAAGCTCCGCCTCCCGGGTTCACGCCATTCTCCTGCCTCAGCCTCCCGAGTAGCTGGGACTACAGGCGCCCACAACCGCGCCCGGCTAATTTTTTGTATTTTTAGTAGAGACGGGGTTTCACCGTGGTCTCGATCTCCTGACCTCGTGATCCGCCCGCCTCGGCCTCCCAAAGTGCTGGGATTACAGGCGTGAGCCACCGCGCCCGGCCTATTTTCTGCATTTTCTACCATTTTGTTTTTCTGACCTATTTTCCAGTTTACTGAATCTCTTTTCTGCTAAGTTACTGCTGTGGTTAAACTTATCCATTAAGCTACTAATTTCAGCTGTTGTATTTCTAAATTTTAGAATTTCCATATGGTTCATTTTTATAATTTGCATTTCTCTACCAGGCTTTCAGTCTTGTCTTTTCTTTCCTCGCTTATGTTCAACAGAGTTAACTCTATTATCTTGACCCCTTGTGGTTATGTGTCTGTTATTTGCTTCTCTTGTTTTCTATTTGTCTTTGTCTCATGTGGCTTATTTTTAGTGATAGACATTATATATGAAAAATTATAGAACTAATTTGAAGCCTTGGATGATAATCTTCTCCAGAGAGGATTTATATTTGCCCCTGCCAGGGGCTTGGAAATTAGCAACCCAGGATTGCCTCATGCAATCAGGGATTGAGATGATTCAAGCTGGCCTCATTCCCTGTCAGGGCAATTTGCAGTTGGTTCTTCAGGGTCGCAGCCTTAGGAGTGGGAGACTTAGCAGGGCCTCTCCTCGGTGAACGCTGGGCTGCAATGTTTATCTCTCTGTGAGCTCTGTGAGGCTGTGAGTTCTAGCTCAGCTTGTGAACCTCTTCTTTTTCTCTTCTGTAATTGGAAGAAAACCCAAGGGGGGAGAAAAAAGATCCTGCTCTCTGGTGTTCCCTTTTCTTAGCCCTGAAATTGTTATGTTTTGTTCACCTTTCTAGTTTTCAGTCAGAAAATTGATCTAAATTACCTAGTCTATCATTATTGGAATGGTTCCTTTATATAGTTCTAGTGAAGTGGAACCCCTTCATGTGTTTCATCAGTTTACCATAACACTGTTCTGTTTGGGCCTGATTTTAACTTCATTTTTATTTGATTTGGTTTTCATTTTGGTTTTGAGTACTAATTTTATGATTCTTACCTATTATCTGATAATAAATGTACACATTCTTTATAGTATCTTTTAAAATCTTCTAAATAGTATAACATTAAGGATGTTCTTAAAATTAATTAAACTTGCTTATTTGCTTTTTAGGATAACTTTCCATTTGATCCTCCGTTTGTTCGAGTGGTGTTACCTGTTCTCTCAGGAGGGTAAGTTTAAGCAATTACTTAAAAAGAAAATTTTTTTCAGTTAAAAAAAATTTTTTTTATGGAGACGAGGTCTCACTATGTTGTTGTGGCTGGTTTTGAACTCCTGGGCTCAAGTGATCCTCCCACCTTGGCCTCTGAAAGTGCTGGGATTACAGGCATGAGGCCACTGTGCCTGGCTTGCATTTTTTTTTTTTTTTAAGTGTGCACCAGAATCATTTGGAGAGCTAGTCCCAGAGTTTCTCATTCAGTAGGTCTGTGGTAGGGCCTGAGTATTTACATTTTTAAGAAGTTTCCAGGTGAAGATGATACTGTTGTTCTGGGCCCACACTTAGAACCATTGATTATAAAGCATTATATTGTTGAGAGGTAGAGTTTTTAATGATTCATACACACACGTATTTATACATATACACACATACACACACATATACACACACATATTTTTACCCTAAAAAAGCTAATGTTTTTCTTTCTTTTTTTTTTTTTTTTTTGAGACAGAGGCTCCCTCTGTCGCCCAGGCTGGAGTGCAGTGGCTGGATCTCAGCTCACTGCAAGCTCCGCCTCCCGGGTTCACGCCATTCTCCTGCCTCAGCCTCCTGAGTAGCTGGGACTATAGGCGCCCGCCACCTCGCTCGGCTAGTTTTTTATGTATTTTTAGTAGAGACGGGGTTTCACCGTGTTCGCCAGGATGGTCTCAATCTCCTGACCTTGTGATCCGCCCGTCTCGGCCTCCCAAAGTGCTGGGATTACAGGCTTGAGCCACCGCGCCCGGCCTAAAAAGCTAATGTTTTTCAAATGTAAATTGTGATTGAGGGTTTAGAGAATGTTATGATTAAAGAGTGGTCCCCACATGCCTGTGATCCTAATTGGTACTTCTAGGGATAATCATGGGAAATCTCATGGACCTATGGAACTGGCTAATTAATTCTACAGGTAATACTTGCAGTTTAGTAGGGTCGAGTGGTAATTGTATTGCTGCTTCTTGTGGTTGGAAGTCTTACAGAAGAGGGGGAAAAGATCACAATTTGTTAGGTTATTTATGAAATGTTCAGTAGGCCCTCAAAGTATGAGCAGTTTAACTTGAGAATTTTCAAACACTCGGCTGACTAATTCTATTATGTGACATAATCTACATTATGGTGATTAAAAACTAAATATATCCAGCCCTTACTTTGATCATTTCTATGGTTGAGATAGTAATAGTTGTATTTAGGGTAAAAATATGAGTGACTATATCAGACTTCAGAACTTTCTCCAGAAGAGCTTTGTTCCTACAGTTATTTTTAGTTATATTTGCTTTACATGCTTATATATGTGTTTTGGGGGGCTAAAATCCTGTTAAGAATCATTTCTTGTAGTCAAAATACATACTAATTTGCTGTTGATACTACAGAACTAGTTATTTGGGCATGGTGTCCATCTATAAAGCTCAGAGAAACAAAAAGTATGTGTGTTTTTTTTTAACCTTAGTATTACATATGGATATGCTGAGCTCATTTTGAGTTCTGCCACATGGTAAAGCAATATAATTTTTATTTATTTATGTATTTATTTATTGAGACAGGTTCTCTCTTTGTTGCCCAGGCTGGAGTGCAGTGGTGCAGTTATGGCTCACTGCAATCTCTGCCTCCCGGGCTCAAGATATCCTTCCACCTCAGCCTCCTAAGTAGCTGGGATGCCACCATGCCCAGCTAATTGTTGTATTTTGGGTAGAGATGAGGTTTTGCCATGTTGCTCAGGCTGGTCTTGAACTCCTGGGCTGAAGCCATCTACCCACCTCAGCCTTGCAAAGTACTAGGATTACAAGTCTAAGCCACTGTGCGTGGCCCAATATTGTTTTTTAAAATTATTTTATTTTTCTTTTTTGTTTTTAATTTTTTCTTTAAATTTTATGTATTTCAATATTGTTTAAGAGTTTACTTACCTGACACCTCTAACCTAATCTTTGCCATAGCTCCCAAAATGTTAAGCACTAATACAGTTTTTTGTTTTGTTTTTTTCTTTTTTTGAGACGGAGTCTTGCTGTCACCAGGCTGGAATGCGGTGGCGTGATCTCGGCTCACTGCAACCTCTGCCTTCCTGGGTTCGAGCAATTCTCCTGCCTCAGCCTCCCGAGTAGCTAGGACTACAGGCATGTGCCACCATGCCCAGCTAATTTTTGTATTTTTAGTGGAGATGGGGTTTCACCATGTTGGTCAGGATGGTCTCGATCTCTTGACCTCGTGGTCTGCCCACCGCAGCCTCCCAAAGTGCTGGGATTATAGGCGTGAGCTACCACACCAGCCTAGTGGTTTGTTAATAGATATTTGTTTTGAGGGGATTGCAAGGTTTTGGGGAAACCAGGTTCAAAATATCTTTTACCAAAGGACTTCTTGGAGGCTTAATGCTGTTTTCTATTTTTCCCAAAATTGTTTAATAATTTACACGATAGCATCTCAGAGGACGGTGTCCTCTGGCTTACTCTCTGGGAAATGCTGTTCTGTTGGAAATCCAGAGTTCTGAGTGATTCTCATGTGTTTGCTGCTGCAGAGCAGGAGATGCTGAAGGGATTCCTTTGTGAGCAGATGTTAGAGGTCTCCTTTTGACAGGTTGTTACAAAGTTGATCACAAATACACTATTACAGTGAGTGGAAGTTCCAGGTTGGGTGTGAAACAGTTGTTTAGAATTGTGTACAGCTTTATTTTGTTACCGCTAAAGCTTCCCTAGACTGTTTTTGGATCAGGCAGTAAAATTGCTATAAAAAGTACTTCTCTTGTCATAAAACCTAATGATAAGTTTCGGAAGTTGAATGTTAGGTAACCCAGCCAAGTATTTACATATACAAAATAAACACGAGACTGAAAAATAGTAAATTTTTAACTTTTCTCTTGCTCACAACACCAGCCTTTTACTAGCCACCAAGTCATAGTTCCTATGTTTTTCATAGTTTAATGTTAAAATATCTTTAACGAAGCCTTTACTGACTGGGGAGAAACGACATAACTATTGTGCTTTAATTTTTTTTTTTTTTTGAGACAGAATCTCACTCTGTTGCCCAGGCTGTAGTGCAGTGGCTTAATCTTGGCTCACTGCAACCTACACCTCCTGGGTTCAAGCCATTCTCCTGCCTCAGCCTCCTGAATAGCTGGAACTACAGGCATGTGCCACCATGCCCAGCTAATTTTTGTATTTGTAGTAGAGATAGGGTTTCACCATGTTGACCAGCCTGGTCTCAAACTCCTGGCCTCAAGTGATCCATCCACCTGGGCCTCCCAAAGTGCTGGATTATGGCATGAGCCACTGTGCCTGGCCAACTATTGTGCTTTAGTTGTATGTGCTTGTTTATAAAAGTGTGTATGTTTACTCAGTATTCCCATAAGCATGGGAAAAGGAAGACAGGTCATTTTTTGTTCAAAATCTTAGAGAAAAAAAATGATCAAGGAAAAGATTTGGAAGAAATTTGCAAATTCAGAATAAATATATAAAAACATTTTTGTCAGCCAGATGCGGTGGCTCACGCCTGTAATCCCAGCACTTTTGGAGGCCAAGGCAGGTGGATCATCTGAGTCAGGAGTTTGAGACCAGCCTGGCCAACATGGCGAAACCCTGTCTCTACTAAAAATACAAAAATTAGCTGGGCGTGGTGGTGGGTGCCTGTAATCCCAGCTAGTCGGGAAGCTGAGGCAGGAGAATCGCTTGAACCCAGGAGGTGGAGGTTGCAGTGAGCCGAGATCGCCCCATTGCAGTCCAGCCTGGGCAACAGGGCGAGATTCCGTCTCAAAAAAAGTTTTTTTTTTATCAGAACATTTTAAAATGTGATTATAAAATTGACCAGTATAGCTTTTCAACATTTTATTGTAAGAATTCCAAGAATTTAAGTTTATGACCTTAGTTTACTGCCTAGAGTAGAGACAAATACATGAAGTTATGAATAATGCCATTTTCAATTTTAAAATCTGTTACGTAGTTTCTTAATTGATTCTTTTTTGCCACGGTGTTATTGTTCTCATTATTCAAATGAATAATTTGAATAATAAGTCAGCTTGTGACCTACTCAAATAAATCTTCTGATTCCTAATAAAGTGTTTTTCATTATACCAAATGCCAAGTGTATGAGGGGATTACAAGTACTAAGTACTCCATTGATTATCAAATGCTAACTATGGACTTAATTTATCAGAGGTTTAAAGCAGCAAAGAGTTGCTCTGGCAACAGTGACCTGAAGACTTCATGAAGTAGGTGGGATCCCAGTTAGGCAGTGAAATGTGAGTGGGGTTTGGTCAGCTGGTGGAGGTTGAAGGAAAATGATTTACATAGGTGAAAAATAAACACAATTAGGTATCTAGGAAAGAGAATGAGATACTCAAAGTATACCAGACCAGTTTGAGCTATAACACAAGGAAGGTAGGACTCATGTAGAAGAGTTGTAGGAAATAGTGCTGATGTAATATCTTGTACTTAAAACAGTTCTGTGGACTGGTCAGACCTTTTTTTTCCCTTCTGCTAAGTAAACTATCACCCTGGCTATTCATCTTTCTGTATAACTGGTTGAGAAATGGGAGTAACAGTAAAGAAACTATTGTAAAGTAAATCTGGTGACAGCAGAAGAGAATATGAGACACGTTGTGCTCACAGAGCCTAGAAGAGTGTGACAGTAGTTGAGGACCACGCTGTTGTCTTAAGAGTGAAGTGAGGAGAACCTATATTGGTTTGGTAGTCACTGGAGTGGAAGGAGGAGTGAAATGTGAAAGCTCATTGGAGGCAAAATCAAAATGGCTTGGTCTTCATAGTGAACTATTAAGTGAGGAGGAGGAATTATTTGCTGACTTGGGAAGAAGTAGAAGCTTGCCATCTCAGTCAGGGTAAAGCTTAAGCATTGTGTGATTCCAGATAGATTATTGAGCAGTTTTCTATGTATTTCATATCCCACATCTTCTAGTTATGACCCTATTTCTTTATTTCTTGACATAGCCAAACGTTTTTTAAACTAACAGCTTTATTGTGATACAGTTTATATATTATAAAACTCACCCTTTGAAGTGTACAATTCAGTGGTTTTTAGTATATTCAGAGTTGTGCAGCCATTACTACTACCTAATTGCAGAACATTTTCATTACTTCAAAAATAAACCCTGTACTGATAGGCAGTCACTCCCTATACCCGTCTCCCCCACCATTGATTCTGGCAACCTCTCATCTAATTTTTCTCTGTAGATTTGCCTATCCTGGACATTTCATATAAATAGAATCATACAAAATATGGCTTTTTGTGACTCGTGTTTTTTACAGTGATTTTTAAATGAAATATCCGAAGAGGCTAAGCTTAGGATAGTGTTTGCTGTACAACTTTGGCAACTGAACTTTTTTAAAGTTGAAAATACTGTATTACGGTGTCCATACATATGACATGTTATCCTTAGATGACCCTTACTTAGATCATTAATGTTTTTTCCCTAGTATTCTTGAACTGTCTCAATATTCAGCAGGAACCCTTTGGAGGCAAAGAGCAGTAAGAATTTGGAACACATATTGACAAAAGGAATGTCATTTAATACAGAAGTAGAATCGACCACTTTTAAATGTCGATGCTGCTGAAAGTGTATATTAAGGAAAAGTTTAGCTATCTTACTTTTTGTGTAGGTACTAGAACTGCTCGTCTTGTGTTCAACAAACATTTGTGTAGGTATTACGTACTCGTACAAATGCACTTTCTTTTGACCTGAAAATCCAAAAACTCCCCTTCTTCCTACCTCCTAAGACTCTGCATCCTCAAAGGAAGAGTGGGGTATCTTAAAGGAAAGGTGGTTGTGGTTGGATAATAGGTAAAATGTCTACTGTGTACTTCCTTTTCCTGAAACAAGTTCCTGTCTACCATCAGCATTTCCAAAATTTGAAGATCATGTGTGGTGTTAACTCATTAACCAATTATTAAGCTTTGAGCAATTGTGGAACCAAAATCTAAATGAGTACCTAGATCTTCTAATTCTGTTAAATCAGTGAGTGCACATTACGTACAATACTTTTAGCCCAGTAGGAGAGTTAAAGAGTGGAAGATAGATTTCTATGTTTGAGAAATAGAATACACAAAGAAAAAAAAATTAATCCCATGAGTCTTCTGAATTTAAGTTTTTGGAGAGTTTTTCTTTTAGGTTTTTTTCCCTTCCATTAATTTTTCACTTTGAAAGGTCCTAGGGTTTGGGCAAAGCAAGTGGGGAGAGACACTTGCTTGGATTCTCCAGGATGGGGGAGTTGAAGAGGACTTCTTTCCCTAATTTTATTATTAAATTTTGTCACTATAACAATTATTAATGTTAGTGGTCTACAGTAAAAGTTTTTAGATGCCTTCTCTGCAAAGTAATTTGGTTAGTCGACACAAGGATGCCTTTGGTTAGCTGGAGTGGAAGATGTGCAGGGTAGAGTGGTCTTGGCAAGTCTTCTGGGGGGAAATACAGCATTTGGAAGGGTAGGAAGCAGAAGGAATCTCAAACAAGGGAAAGACATGGGCAGAGCCCCAGAGGACAGAACAATTTGTGGTGGACTTGGTGTCCACATAGACCTAATCAGTGGTCTTAGCTTTTGTGTTTTCAAAATTACCACAGTTTTTGTTCTAAAACTATCATTCCCTTGATTTTTTAGGCATGATATTTATGTATTTTGAAATTTAACATAAAGGAGAAATGAAATTTTGTTTGAGAAAGATAAAGGTTAAAAAATCATTACCTAAATAATGATTTTCTAATGGGAGATTTGGTTCATCCCCAGAAGTTATCTTTGGTTCAGAGAATAGTCTTCAGGCCTAGAAAGAGCTTAAGGAATTCCAGAGAGGAGCTCCATGGTCAGAACCATTTGATTCTCACAACAGAATGGGTAAAAACAGTTTGGAACCATAAAGCCATGCAGATGTTAATAGCATGGATAGGGTAAGGTCAGTGTCACTGTCGGGAAAAACTCTTGGCTGTAACATCATGGTAGAGTTTCAGATGTAAAGAACACGCGAATGCCATTTAAGGAAACTGGTTCTTCTGCCCCTATTCTTTGGAATATTTAGGGCTAAGTTCTTAGTTACTGATATCATACAAATCTGAAAGTATTATGTTCTAAGAACCATTAGAAAAAATTGACTAGAATTTCAGAGGGATTACATTAGCGTGATAACATTAGAATTTTTAAGTTACCCATAGTCCTATATCCCTAACAACTGTTTTCATGTTATTTTCTCATCTTTACTTGTATGCATATTTTCTTGGTAATGGCACTTAGAAATTGTTTACGGAGGAATAATTCTCGAATTTTGTATGACTCCTTTTTTCTTTTTAAGGTATGTATTGGGTGGAGGAGCATTATGTATGGAACTTCTCACAAAACAGGTGACTTTTTTCTTACGGTACTCCATTTTCATCCGCAATTTAGTGTTTTGATCATGTAAATTAGATTGTAAGTAGAAAATTCTTTAATAGCTCCTACTTTTAAAGAAATTTTAGTTTATTTTTAAAATAGTTTCTACTTTCAAGAATGAAAAGGTAAACCAATAAAATGACATTGTACTTGCTGCTGAATCTATGCTAGGATAGGCATTAAGAGTGATCTTTATTTAAGGTTCTAATTTGCTCATGTTGGGCACTTAGAACATTGGTTTGTTGTTTTTTTTTTTTTTTTGGTGAGATTCTGGAAATGTTCCAATTTTACTTTTTCCCCTTGACTATAGACTTTTTAACACTGATTTGCTGCTGTTGAGTTACATACCATTTTGTTAGGCCTTCCCAAGTGGGAATCAGAAATACTGCTGTATTTTAGAGATATTTTGTTCTTCCTGTAGGGCTGGAGCAGTGCCTACTCAATAGAATCAGTCATCATGCAAATAAATGCCACCTTAGTCAAAGGCAAAGCCAGAGTGCAGTTTGGAGCAAATAAGGTACTTTTGTTAAGAATTTTACATAAACCATAAGATATATTTTATATTTATGAGCTTTCTTCCTGTCTTGACTTAATTCTTTTTTGAGATAGTTTCATTTTCATTTGGTTTGTTTTCTTCTTGTTACAAAAGTGATCTATAGAAAATAAAGAATTATAAGAAAATTAAGGATACTAATTGATAATCACTTAATGATTTAATATCTGTTCTTTTCGTCTTTGTTATATTTGCTGTAGATAAACATGTCTACAGTTGTAAACTTATTATTGGTATGTATACTATAGTAAATTAAATTAAAAATTACATGTACTTTAAGGTTTTAAAAAATTGAGTTCATGTTATAGAACTAATTCCTGATAAGCTTTTATGTGCTAGGCTCTAGTCTTTTCATTTATTTATTTTTACTTTTTTTTTCTCTGTGCCTATTCTTACCAAGTTTTTAAAAAATCTTTTACTTTTTATTAACTCAATCCTCTTAATAACTTAAAAAGTAGATGCTATTATTATCTGCATTTTGTAGATGAGGTAACTGAAGCATACAGAAGTTAGTTAGACAACTTGTCTGAGGTGACAAGTGACAGAAAAAGGATTGGAACCAGTCTGGCTGCCCTAGGCCCAACCAAGGGGAGCTGAGAGCAAGCCATGGTACATAAGGATGTTGTTCAGGCTGGTTTTCTTTTCAGTTAACATGAAACATAGGCTGTAACATTAATTTTAGGACATAAGTGAGACAGCCTTTCAAAGCCAGAGGTTTGTTACCATGACTTTTAGCAAGAATTTGTGGTTTAAAGGCAAGATGGTGCTCTCAGAAGCTTCCATTCACTATGGAGGGAATGGTAGTTGAGTTAAATAGTGAAATCCTGGAGCACACAGTCTTCAGGGCAGCTTCTGACCTATTTCTATGGTCAGCATCTGTCTTTCCCTGCTGCCCATAACCTCCACTTATTCTCACATAGAATCCCCTAGACTGTGATCACATTCAGATGAGAGAACTATTTTGTTTTTTCCAGGGTAGGAGGAAGTGAGTCACTACCTATACTAAGCAGTCCAGTCTCCTGTGTATAAATGAGCAAGGTTGGGGAGCCAAATCTCTTGGAGAATCTCAGGATTATGCAAGATGGTAAAGTGGTCTCATGTTAGTTATATCCACAGCTCTCATCAGAAGCAGACACAGATACTTTTTGTAGGAAAGCATCTCTAATTTAAGCCTGTAGGATTCCCAAAGATTAAAAGAATTCACTCCAATCATAGCATTCAGGTAGTCAACTCAACATATTTGAGAATTGTCAGAAATAATAAATAATAGATATATTTCCCAAAGACAGTAAGTTTTGGAATTATCAGATACAAAACACATACTTCAGATATTAGAATTATGAGAAAATAGTTACATGTGAAATCTAAAATAAAGAAAAAAAGATGGAATCATAAAATTGAGCAAGCATTAAGACTGCCAGGAATGATGAGGAAGACCTGAAAAGAAAATGGATGAAATAGAACTTATAGAAATAAAAAATATAGATAGGTATGGTGGTTCACGCCTGTAATCCCAGCACTTTGGGAGGCCGAGGCAGGAGGATGGCTTGAGCCCAGGAGTTGGAGACCAGCCTGGGCAACGTGGTGAGAACTCATCTGTACAAAAAATACCCCCCTCCACCCTAAAAAAACAATTAACTGGGTATGGGGTACCTGTCTATAGTCTCAGCTACTCAGGAGGCTGAGGTGGGAAGATCACTTGAGCCCAGGAGGCCGAGGCTGCACTGAGGCATGTTCACGCCACTGCACTCCAGCCTGAGTGACAGTGAGACTGTTTCAAAATAAAGAAAAAATGTAATTGTTGAAATAAGAAACTCAGTAGATTAGATACCAGAAGAAAATTAATTGATTAGATGATTATCTCAAAAAAATACGTTAGAATGTTACACAGAGAGACATGGGGATAGATGATAGGGCAGAAGTTGGTGGGGTTGGTGGGGAGAGATCAGAGTGAGGGCTAAAATATGTCTTAGTGGAATCGCAGGAGGAGATATTAGAATTATACTAGAAAGTGAGAGAAATAGAAGTTCTAAAGGTGATAGAAGCAAGTCTACATAAATCAGTCATAACAAATGTAAATGGACTAAAGTTACCAGTTAGATTAAGTTAGTAAAATCCAGCTGTTTTAATCTTTATATTTAAAATATAAAGGTACAAAAAGGTTGAAAATTTTTATAAAGGAGAGTGATAAAGATATGCCAGTATACATTAACCAAAACCAAATGATGTAGCTTTAGTATCAAACAAAATAGGATTCTGGAACAGAAAGCATTAGTAACAATTTGATGATAAGTCTGTTAATTAGGAGGACATAGCAATTTTCGTATTTTATGTACCTATCAAAATAGCCTCAAAATACTCAGGAAAAACTGATAAAACCACAGGGAGAAAGAAGTTGACAAGTCCACTATCATAGTTGGAGATTTCAACATACCCTGCATACTACTAGTCAGATAAACAGAATGCACCTATGTAGATTTGAATAACCAGTGAACAGGCATGGTATAATGGACATAGACCTCTGTACCTAATAATTAGATATAGATTGTTCTCAAGCATTTATGGACTATGGGAGAAAAATTAATTATAAATCCATAAAATCAGAAGATTTAAAAACAGTTGGTACCATACACACCATATCATTTAAATATGAAGCAGTTAAGGTTAGAAGGCAATAATGAAGAGATTAACAAAAAGCTATGTGAATTTGGAAATTAAACACAGCTGTAAATCATGGTTTTAAAAAGTAAAATGAAATTTTAAAATGCTTAGAATTGAACCACAATTAAAATACTAGAATTCTATCTATTCCTCTCTCCCCTCTTCTTCCTATCTGGAACATTCAAGAAGCTAATCTTTTTCAATGAACACCTCAAATACTGAAAAACAGAAAAGGACAGATGTCATTCTCTGATCTTAGTTAAATCTATAAGTTAATAATAAAACCAGAAAACAGATATTTCTTTCTGGAATTTTATAATTCATGCAAACAGCCCTTAGGTCAAAAAGGCCTTCAAAATTAAAACTGCAGAATATTTACAGAATAGCAATAATGCAATCATTACTTATCAGAGACTAAAGGAGAGCTCAGAGGAATGTTCATTGCCAAATCCTTATGCCATTAAGAAAAGAATGAAAATGAATCAAGCCTCTAACTGATTGCTAGACAGGACAATGAAAAACCCTGAAGGAGGCCGGGGACGGTGGCTCACTCCTGTAATCCTAGCACTTTGGTAGGCTGAGACGAGTGGATGACCTGAGCTCAGGAGTTCGAGACCACCCTGCGGAACATGGTGAAACCCATCTCTGCCAAAAAAACAAAACATGAAAATTAGCTGGGTGTGGTGGCAGATGCCTGTAATCCCAGCTGCTTGGGAGGCTGAGGCAGGAGAATTGCTTGAACCTGGGAGATGGAGGTTGCAGTGAGCTGAGATCCAGCCACTGCACTCTAGTCCAAGTGACAGAGCAAGACTCTGTCTCTTAAAAGAACCTGAAGGAAAGCAGAATGGGGAAATTATTAAAGATATACAAGCAGAAATCAGTGAGTTAGAAGAATAGGAAGGGCTAGACCCACAGTACAGTAAAGCCTCTGCAGAAACATTTGTTTAAACTGGGCATTTGAGTACCTTGCTAGTGATATTGAGACTGGGGAAGGCCAACATTCTTATTTTCTCTTTGTGTTTTGGGTGGTGGGCAGTAGGGTTGGAAAGTGACTACTTCACAGTCATTTGGGAATTTCAGGGTATATATATTTTTTATGTACAGTTTGTTTCTGAATCTTATTTTTGTCCTTTTTGTGAAAATACTAAAAAAAACACTTTTTCATTAATGTTAAGAAAAACGTGTTACTATACATTTTATGTTTAGTTTATTAGGTGCATTATGGCAGGGCTGTACTATTTTATTTGTGTGTGTGTGTTTTTTTTGTTTGTTTGAGACGGAGTTTCGCTCTCGTTGCCCAGGCTGGAGTGTAATGGTGTGATCTCGGACTCACTGCAACCTCTGCCTCCCGGGTTCAAGCGATTCTCCTGCCTCAGCCTCCCAAGTAGCTGAGATTACAGGTGCGCGCCACCATGCCCGGCTAATTTGGTATTTTTAGTAGAGACGGGGTTTCTCCATGTTGGTCAGGCTGGTCTCGAGCTCCCGACCTCAGGTGATCCAACTGCCTCAGCCTCCCAAAGTGCTGGTATTACAGATGTGAGCCACCGTGCCGGCCGGCTTTACTATTTTAAAGAGCTCTAGATGTTGAAAAAGACTACCCTGTAGAAAAATAGGAAAAGTCCTTACATAAATTTAACATGTTAAAAAAATAGGAAAAGGGTATAAAAAGTCTGTTTACAGAAATAGAAATAAATGGCTCATGAACACATTGGAGACATGCTCAGTCTCACTCAGTAATAGAAATACAAATTAAAACTGTACTGGGAGTCCATCTAGTATATTGTCAGAAATCTACAAATATTTGAAGCACTGCACTGGTGAGGCTGCATCAAGGCACTCTTACAGATGGCTGGTGGGCAGACACATTTGTGCAGTTATGTAATCTCAAAATTACTAAGGCATGTATAACTTTTGACCCAGGAGCTCTACTCTAGGACATTTTTACCAGTACTCAGCAGATATACGTACAAGGTTGCTCATGGCAACATTATAACAGCAAAATACTGACAACAACCTGATGTCCACCAATAGGGGACTGATTAAATATTTGAATATCCGTGTAATAGAAATATTTCAGTGTTTAAAGCAGGTATGTTCTATACTGATTTGGAACATTCTCCAGGATATGCTAGATGAGAAAAGGGGCAGATCAGTATCTGTAGCATGCAACTGTTAGTGAAGGAAAGCCGGGACAATGGCTAATAACAGTGGGCTGTACATGAATATTTTTGTGTAATCTTAAAGAAGGACATAAAAGAAATTAGTAATAGTGGTTAACTTGTGTGGAGGAAGGGGGTTGAATGGGAGGAAACTGGATGTTTAGGGTACAAGTAGGAGGGAGAGTTTTCACTTAGGATGTAGACATTTTTGAGTCTTGTGCTGTGTGAATTTATTATGCAAAAAATTCTGCGATATAATATAGTGGATAGATGGGTACCACTATGGAGAGTGTTCTGGTATATTAATTCGAAGTGAAGATATAGGTTGGTTGTATGGTGACAAAATTAATCCTAGATTTGGCTCCTTAAAAAGATTGTATATTTTTATCAAAAGAGGGCTCCTTTAGTAAGCCAGGTGCCAATTATGGGCGTTCTTTAGATTTCTAACTTAAAATGTCATTCATATGTATAGTCGTGGAAGCTTAATATTTTCTTATCTGAAAGTAATATTTTGTAGTTGTTTTTAAAATAGAAGCTACATGAAGAACGTTTGAGTTTTATTAACATCCAGATATAATCCTTTAACTTGATTCAGCAATATGGAGACAGACTCTAGAACCAGAAAGCTTTGTAGTTGTCCAATGGTAGGAAGACTTATAAAAATGAACTGTGAGGCTTGTTGATTTTTATTGGGGTACAATTTTGGTTTTGTTATTTTTATAAAATTGTAGAGAATAATGAACTTGAGAAATGAGGCTATTAAGTTAAAATTGTTTTTGAAATGGAGAGTCAGTTTCCTGTGTTCTTTTAAGCACAGTGTGATGCATTCATAAATTTATTGTAATAATTTTCACCTAATTACACTTGATTTAAAATGTGTAATTCTCTTTCAGAATCAATATAATCTAGCAAGAGCCCAACAATCCTATAATTCCATTGTACAGATACATGAGAAAAATGGTATGTTTAATTCAATAAGTGTTTATTGCCATTTAAGAAGTTTTAGATAATGTATTAATATTTACCGTTTTATTTTTCTGTTTTTGCTTTAGTTTCTTAAAGTACTGTTACCATAGTGAGAAAAACTTGTGCTGCATACAAAAATCTTTATTTATTTATTTTATTTTATTTTATTTGTTTCTTGAGATGGAGTCTTGTTCTGTCACCCTGGCTGGAGTGCAGTGCTGCTATCTTGACTCACTGCCAGCTCCGCTTCCCAGGTTCATTCCATTCTCCTTCCTCTGCCTCCTAAGTAGCTGGGACTACAGGCGCCTGCCACCATGCCTGGCTAATTTTTTTTTTTTTTTTGTATTTTTAGTAGAGATGGGGTGTCACCATGTTAGCCAGGAAGGTCTCGATCTCCTGACTTTGTGATCCACCCGCCTCGGCCTCCCAAAGTGCTGGGGTTACAGGTGTGAGTCATCGCGCCACAAACCTTAACATTGTACTTCAATCAAAATTTTTGTATCCTATACACTTGGCCTAGGTATCTCAGAGTCAGAATCAAGATTTTTTTTTTTTTTTTTTTTTTTTTTTTAGTAGATTAATGCATGACTCACTTTACTTACTTGAAATCAATGGTTGTAGGAATTGAGTTAAAGGCAACTCTTTATAGATGGAGTTCTTGTTGTTACAACTGGAGTGCAGTGGTTGTTTATAGGTGTGATCATAGTGGACTGCAGCCTCAAGCTCCTGGGCTGATGTGATCCTCCTGCCTCAGTCTCCCCAGTAGCTCGGACTGTAGGCACAAGCCACCATGCCTGTAAAGTATACTTTACTTTGCTAGAAATGTGTCAGTTTGTGACTTAAGATTTGTGTTTTGTGCTTACTTATTTTAATGACAAAGCAAACTTGTCACTTTTTCAGTGATTGCTTACTTACGGCAATAGTATTCAAAACAAAATTTTCAAGCAGAAGAGAGAAACGATAAAATTTGAGGACAAGGCCAGGTTTTCATAATAATAATTTCTAGCACACAAAATTAGTAGATCCAAAGAAACCTGTATACTACTTTGATACTTTATAGATCTTGGTATATTCATACTGTTCTAAAGTTTCATACTAAACAGTACGTAGTCTAATTTGCCTTTTTATGGAGAGCTTAGGTTTTTGTGGAGCCTGGGAAACAGATTTCTTATTTTTATTTCTTAAACATTACAACTGGCATTTAAAAAATATTTATAGAAAATCCTGTATTTGAGAGTGTGTGGGTATGTGTAAGCTTAGCTGTGATGAAAGAGTAATAGATTCAGAATCGGGAGAGATGACTTCTAGGGATTTTTTTAATCTTAAAAAAATTTTTTTTCTTATTTGTAAAAAATTGACACGTTATACTTATTGTGTACAAAGTTTTGAAGTATACATAATTGTGGAATGACTAAATCTAGCTAATTAACCTAGGCATCACCTTACGTAGTTATCATTTTTATGGTGAGACACTTTACATCCACTCTTAGCATTTTTCAAGAATACAGTATATTGTTAACTGTAGTCACCATGTTGTACAATAGCTCAAGATGGATTCTAGTCTGGCTTGCTACTAACTCTGATTTTAGGCATCGTCATTTAGTTACTGCACCTGCTGCGATGGCTTCCTCGTCATTGGTGAAATGATGTCATGGCTCTGATAACAGTCCAAGTTCCTTATATTCTAAATTGCCAGGAGTTTGTTTGGGGAAATAAGTACTTTCCATGAGGCTTACTTTCAAGTATAGAACTGAAGTGGAATAAAACTTATTCTTTTAGTCTAATATTCCACAGTCATCTTTAGCTAGAGATGCCATTAATACAGAGCTCTTGTGTTGAAAACTCAAGTACAATTTATTCATAGAAAATAACTTTCTGTTGTGAAATAGCAAAATGCAGTGTTACCAATCCAAGTATAAGTTTAATTTTTACAGTAGGCTGGGTGCGGTGGCTCACACCTGTAATCCCAACACTCTGGGAGGCGGAGGTGGATGGATCACCTGAGGTCAGGAGTTGGAGACCAGCCTGACCAACATGGTGAAACCCTGTCTCTACTAAATACAAAACAAAACAAAAAACATGAATGGGACATAGTGGCGCATGCCTCTGTAATCCCAGCTACTTGAGAGGCTGAGGCAGGAGAATTGCTTGATCTGGGAGGTGGAGGTTGCAGTGAGCTGTTTGCGCCATTGCACTCCAGCCTAGGTGACAGAGCAAAACTCTGTCTCAAAAAAAAAGAAAAGGAAAAAGAAAAAAAATTGTATAGTAGATTTAAACACCAAAATTATGAAGAGAGGCTGTAGCTAGCCTTATTACATGCCAGTTCTTCTAATTTATTTAAGAATTAAGTATTTTAACTTTTTTTTTTCATTCTATTTCAGGCTGGTACACCCCTCCAAAGGAAGATGGCTAAATATGTTGACTGTTGTGTGTTTGGACTAATGTTGCTTTAAAGAAAATCTTAACCAATATGCAGACACAAGCTTTGAGTGCCCCTATTACAGCAGTACCGAAGACGTTAGTTAATAGATATTTTAGTGGATAATCTGTCATCTGACATCCAGTATGAAGTTACAGCCTTTGCATTTTGCTCATTTTAGATATCTTGGACTGAGCAGTGGGGCCTTTATTGTATTTCTCCTGATAAATACACATACTGGCCACTCCTTATCTCTTTTTCTTGAAAAGTGAACTTTTTAAAGCAGCCAAGTCAGCGTCAGGCTACTGAAGTTGAGGCTTTAGAGTAACTTTCCTATATTGAGCCCATGGGTTACAAGGATTTGCAATATATTCCATTTACAGCCAGTACAAGTTTAATCAATGTTCAATATTGGTTTAGAAAATTTTAAGGCCTTCTAAATCATAATAGCTCTTTCATGTCTAAAACTATTTTATGATATTGCCAAAAGGATAGGAAACCTACTCATTAAATTGTTAAACTTTTTAATGACTATGTGAAGATATGAATTGTTTCCTGAAGATAATACTCTTAATTGAGTTACATTGTTCTTCTTAGGCAAAGCAGTGTAAAACTATATCAGTTAAGGCTTGCAAGTAGTGATTTCCACTGGGGCATCAGAGTCTTGCTGGGCTGAATCTGCTGCTTGTTGGTTCAGTGTTTCTTATGAACAAGAGCCACAGTATAGAGCTTAAAGTTATTTAAAATACTAAGTCATCTTACGTTTCCATTTTATTAACGGGATGTTGCAATCATTTGTAAACTAATAAACTTATAAAGTGATTGGCACAAAGACTCCTTGAGCAAAAGCTGCGCAGTTAAGTAGAAAAATATACTTAATTTGGAGACTCTTACAGTAACTTTTGCCATAGTCAAAACAATGGCTTTTACATTGAAAGATTAATAGAAACTCTACGTATGTTAATTTTTGATGGAACCTGACTCAAATCAAGGTACTCTCCATTTTATTGCCTTACCTGAATCAGTCCTTTTTGGTTGGTAATAGATTTTTTTAATACACCCAAGTTTGATTTAAAAGTAAATTCTAGTTATTAAGCACTTTTAATAAGAAATCCAGAAGCACATTTTTCTGCACAAATCAGTTACAAAGTTCAAAAGTGTTTCTTATGCATTTGCTTTGAGATTCAGTTTTTAACTTTGTAAACCACATCTAAGAGACTTGTCATTTCTACATTATTGTGTGTGTTTAATTTCTTCTGATTCTATTTTGGTTAAGAGAGCAGTAAATTTTCTGGTATTCTTGTTCACTTGGTTACATTTGTATAAAGTTCTCATTGCCAGTTGCTCAGATAACAAGTGACATGGCAGAATTCTTTAAAGCAGTAAAGTTCCTTAAGCCTAAGGCTAAATCTTGAATACATTGTTGAATTCTTTAATATCCTGATGGCAAGCAGATTGATAGCTGCACATTTGGCATGCTTTGTTTTATGGATTTTATTTTTAATTGCAGATTTATTTGGCAATGTACAGTAAATTTTGTAAACTTGCATCAAGTTTATGAATAAACCATTTAAAAATTTGGTTTGTGCTGATCATGGCAAGCAAAAAAAAAGATTACTTTCTCATTTTTCCATCATAAGAAAACTCTGCTTGATGTGTTTGTAAGCTCTATTGAGTTTCTGGAATAAGATACTTAAGGAGGGAAGTGGTGAGGGGAGGCTTGGAAGACAGGCAGATTTAACAATAGAAAGTGAAAGAACCTGGAAATGGTCTGTAGAATAGTCACCTTTTCCTCAGCCTTTTTCCTCTTCCGTTCTCATTATAAATTGAAGTGCTACTTTTTCCTCATGGCTATCCTTAGTTCCCCCAGTGAAAATAATCTGCTACTTCTTAGCGTACCCATTTCTACAAAAAAAAAAAAAGAAAAAGAGTCACAGCTACTCAGGAGGCTTATACCAGTGACAATGTCATACTATCCACCAGTGTGGGAAGGAGGATTTGGGAAATAGTTGTTTTCCATAAAAATATTTCGTTAATGTATAATATGGCCTCCTTACACACAATTGACAGGTTATTTCACATACAAGAAGTCCAGAGGTAGGATAACTCCAGTTGTACTGTACATCTGGGCTTTGCTCTGCTTCCTTGAGATTTTTCTATGTTGGTTTCATCTTTTGGTTGCATGTTATGTGCAGCCACCTTACTTGATTCAGAGGTAGATAAATGCCCCTGTTTTCTAGTGTCTCCTTAGGAGATGAGGAAATCTCTAAAAGCACCATCCCATCAAGTACACGGCCTCTCGCCTTTCCTTGGCTACATCAGGGCCCTGTGCCTACCCCTAAACCAATGGTGGTGAAAAGAATGAAACCATCGTGATTAGTTTGCACAATGGTTCTCAAAGCATGATTTGGGGAACACTGGAGACCCCTGAGACCATTTCAAGAGACTATTTTCATAATACTAAAACATTTGCCATTTTCACTCATTCTTTCATGTGTACAATGGAGTTTTCCAGAGGCTACATGTGATTTTGCAACAGATCAAATTCAGAAGCAAATATGAGAATCTGTCTGTCTTCCATTAAGACAGAAATTAAATATTTGCAAAATGTAAAGTGATGCCGCCACTGGTAAACTGTCCTCTCCCTGTTTTATATCAGCCACAAAGAAAGAACGCCCACTTTGAAAGACAATGGGGTGTCGTTCAGTAGCCAGAGAATGGAGAAAGGGAGCTCATGCTCTCAAGGCACCTTCTCCCAGAGGGATAGGAGGCTGGGGAGTTTAAAGAGTTAGCTGAGGGGGCGGGGGAGGTATGAAGGGCATACACAGGCTGGAGTTCCAGACAAGCAGGCATAGTCCCTGAACGTGCTGCTTCATACATCCATGTTCATGAGATGCCAGTGAGCTTGCTTTTTAGGGAAGAGGATTTTAGCATTATGTTAATGATCTAAAGGTAACCGGAGGGTGCCTCTTTATCTTCCTCTGGTATTCCACAAGGGGTCAGGAAGCTCTGGTGACATCTGGGCCATCTGGATTCCTTAAGCAGCTGCGCCTATAAATAGACTAAGGAAAAAAATTGGCTGGGCTTGTTGGCTCATACCTGTAATCTCAACGCTTTAGGAGGCGGAGGCAGAGGCAGAGGGATGTCTTGAGGCCAGGAGTTTGAGACCAGCCTGGGCAACATAGACCCTGGGTCTACAAAAAAAAAAAAAAAAAAGAGTCACAGCTACTCAGGAGGCTTATACCAGTGACAATGTCATACTATCCACCAGTGTGGGAAGGAGGATTTGGGAAATAGTTGTTTTCCATAAAAATATTTCGTTAATGTATAATATCTGTTTTTTAAAAAGATGTTCTGATTTAATTTTTAATATGGTAAATATTGATAGTCATAACACACATAAACTATTGGTCGTGTCAATATTTTAGGGTGTAAAGGGTCCTGAGGCCATAATGAGAACTTCTGATTTAGACCAAGTTTCTGCCCAAGATCTGGCGATCAAATCAGGGCTCCCTTAGGAAGGAATTGGCGGGAGGAATGGACGAACCTGTGTCTGCTGTGCTTCCATTTTTTGGTGGTTCTCAGTTTGAGCATGCATCAGAATCGCCATAAAGTTTGTTAAAACGTAGATTGCTGGGCCTCATCCCCAGTGTCTGATTTAGGAGGTCTGGGGTAAGGACGGGAAATGTGCTAAAACTTAGTAGTTTCCAGGTGAATCTGATGTTCCTGGCGGGGAACTGGTGCACAACTTCGGGCGTGCTTCACAGCAGTAATCTCACTCAGCTACCTTAGAATGGCAGGTGCTATTTATGCCATTTTACTCATTCGAAACTTTAAACCTGAATATTACAACGAGTTAACTAAGTTTACCAAGGAATAAAGGCAGTGATTTTTCACACACTAGGACAATTTTTTAAAAGCAAACACTGTCCGTTCAAAAATTGAGCTTATGCTATTTAAACAGGCATTGGAACTATGAAGAGCAATAAGTACTACCTAGTCTCTGCAAGGAATTTGTGAAATTAGAGAACGATGTAAACTCAGAAATATGGCGGTGCCAGGGCAGTGAGAAGCACACAGGATTTTCACTGCAGGAGGCCTCCTGGAAAGTTGCCAGGCGCGGTGGCTCATGCCTGTAATTCCAGCACCTTTGGAGGCCCAGGCGGGAGTATCGCTTGAGCCCTGGAGTTTGAGACCAGCCTGGAGAGCATAGGGAAACCTGTCACTACAAAAAATACAAAAATTAGCTGGGCGTGGTGGCGGGAGCTTGTAGTTCAAGCTATGAGGGAGGCTGAGGCGGGAGGATCGCTTGAGCCTGGGAGGTAGAAGCTGCAGTGAGCAGAGGCCGCGCCACTCCACTCCTGCCTGCCCACAGCATTAGACCCAGTCTCAAAAATGGAAAAACAGTTCCGAGCGTATTATGGAACGGATGGCTTCAACCTCGGTGTGCGGACTGCAGGCCAGGATATTCACCGGCGTTGCCACGCCCACCGTCCCCGTCCGGCCGGAAGTGGCGCGGGCGCCTGCTCAGTGCGCGCCGGCCAGGCAACTCTGTGCTGGCGTAATCGGGTTCCTCCGGGCCGCCGTAGGACTGGTTCCGGCAGGCTAGTGAGGAATGGAGCTGGTGGGCAGCAGCGGCGAGCGCTGCGGCTCCTCCTCCGTAGACCCACGGAGCACCTTCGTGTTGAGTAACCTGGCGGAGGTGGTGGAGCGTGTGCTCACCTTCCTGCCCGCCAAGGCGTTGCTGCGGGTGGCCTGGTGAGAGGAGGCGGAGGCGGGAAGCTTGCCTTGTGACACGCCGTGGGCATGCCCCAGGCTGGCGGGGTGGGGAGAGACCGTGGGGACCCAGGGCTCTCCCCAGCTCCCTCCCCCTACCTGAGGTTACCCGCTACCCGCGAGGTATCTCCCAGCCGTGGTGCCCCGGGGGACTTCGCTGAGGGGCGAAGTTCCCCTTAAGGTTTTCTCCACTTCTGGCTCTCCTTCCGAACCAGCGCCCTGACTGACACCTACCTCCCCCGGGGACTTTGGATCCCGCAGGGATCTCCTGCTGCTCCAGTAGGTGGGGGTTTGTGAGCTGTGGGAGAGACGAAAATGAACGTCCGTTTGCAATGCTTTGTGCGTTTGCGTCCCCAGCGTGTGCCGCTTATGGAGGGAGTGTGTGCGCAGAGTGTTGCGGACCCATCGGAGCGTAACCTGGATCTCCGCAGGCCTGGCCGAGGCCGGCCACCTGGAGAGGCATTGCTTGGTTCGCGTAGTAGCAGAGGAGCTTGAGGCAAGTAGCAAGGGGTGTCATGCACAGTCATTTGCAGGTTGGTGGTTCAGTCTTTTGAGAACTATTTTTTTTTTTTTAATCCCAGTTTTGTTAATTCAAGGAACATCTTCTTGTGCCGGGAAAAGATTTTGTAAACATCAGTTTTAGTGACTACACGGTAAGGATGTGTCATGATTTATTTGACCGTTCATCAAATGTTGAGCCTTTTAAGTATGCACATTTTCACTATTAACAACAACGCTGTGCAGAACCTTCCCTTCACCTGCTTCCCTTGAAGCAAGTTTTTGTTGTCTTTTACCGGGAAGACAACTGGGTGTGTCTTGCTCAGTGTAGCACGCCTAGAAAGCCAAGAACCAAAACTTAAAGCCAAATATTTCAACTTTCGATCCTGTACTCTTTTGCTTCTCTGGCCCCCAACTTCAAAAGGGGAGCCAACACCTGGAGAGATGAAGACTCGGACTGTGGAGTTGGAGGGACTGCAGGGTGTACCATCTCTCTGGGGAGTGGAAGGGAGCCCTTTGACAGTGAAGTGCCAACCTGCTGCTCTGTCACTCTGTTTACTTTAGTACGGCTTACAGACATAACTACGGTGCAGCTGTCACAATCAGGAAATTATCACTGATACATTTCTACCATTTTGTCCTCAGACTCGGTTCAGATTTTGCCAGTTGTCCCAGTAAGGTTCTTCATGGCAAAAAGATCTGTTCCCAATTGTAAGTTGCTCTAAGTAAGTCATGTTTCTTTAATCTCCTTTGATCTGGAACAGTTTCACAAGCTTTGCTTGATTTTTCCAAATCTTGACACCTAGGAAAATTGCAGGCTATTTTGTAGAACATCCATCAATTGTGTCTTTGGCAGGAAATAATCACAGAAGTGATGCTGTGCTCTTTTCACGGCATCCTTAGGTGGCATGTGATTTCCATTGGTCTCGTTATTGGTGGTATTACCTTTGATTACTCAATTAAGGTGGTGCTTGCCAAGTGTCTTCACTAAAATCACTGTTCTGTAATGATTGAGTGTTTTGTGAAGAGATCATTTGAAACTATGTAAATATCGTGTTTCAGTGCGTTTATTTATTTGTATCTGTACACTCTCGGAGTCTTATTTAATTCAGTGGGCTATAATCTGTTACTGTATTTTGGTGCTCAAATTACGCCCCCCCCCCCCCCCGTTTGGCTAGTGGGAGCTCCTTCAGGCTGGCTTCAGTGTCTTTTTAGAGATGACTGCATTATCTTTGAGCACTTTTCTTTTTTCTGGCACAAGATGTTCTAAGCTTGTCTTGGGTTTTACCTGCTTTGGTCCTGGAATTGGTCATTAAGCCCTGGCTCCTTTTGATGGAGTGTGGTATTTAGAAATCAAGGTCTAGACTCTTTAAGTGTACTCCTTGCCATTGAGGGATTTGCTGCTCCAAAGCCCAGTCATTAGACAGAGCCAAGGAGTGTATGTATGTATATACATGCATGTGTATGTATATACATCAGCATACACATATACACACGTTTACAACTATATGTATGTGGAAACTCATGAGTTCACACAGGTGCATCCTTTTCTAATCAAGTGCAGGATGCTTTCTAGTTTTGTCTCTGCTCATATTTGTACCTCCCTTTTGGGCAAAGGGAAACTGGTTCTCATCATTCTTAATGTATTTAGATATTACCTCAATGCCCCATATGTAACCACTCTTCTGTTTCCCCCTTCCTTGGGTGGTCTTTCTCCTTACCTTGTCTGGGCTCTGGAACTCTCATCCCAGGGAGCTGGCCAGTATCCAAAGGCAGGCTTGTAGAAAACTTTTCTTCTCTGGTGCTTTGTCCCAACTCCTGCCATTTTTCCAGAAGTTTATCATTTGGAAAAATTCAAAATGCAAGCAGGCTTTTTTCCTCAGAAGTGTTCTCTGGAACATCGTTTATAATAAGGGATACTAAAAACCGAATATTAATTTAATAAATAAAGCTATTAAATTATGAACTGTAAGTGTATTAATGACAAGAGCAAATGTTGATTTTAAAAGTGAAAACATTATAAAATTATATATTTAGTATCATCTGAATTATTAAAGACCAAAAGGGAGAGTAGAAAAGAAAGCCAAAATAGCTTTTTTTTTCTATTTAATGTTTTTAAAAAGTTTTCTCTCTGTGGTCATCGTTTTCAAATTTTTACCACAACAGGCATTATTTTTCTATAGCTTTAAGAGTTTATACATTGTGGTGGCTGTTAATAGCCAGACAGACTAAGGTATGAATTGTAGCTTTGGCATATACCAGTGGTGTGACTTTGAAAAAGCTACTTAACTTCTCTGAGCCTCAGGTGCTATCTCCTTAAAATAAAAAGAAAAATAATAATTTTCCTGTGCCCTTATAGAGTTGTTGTAAGGATTAAATAATGAAAAGGTAATGCATATAACACATTACTTATAGTACCAGGAGCGTAAGTTCTCAATAGATGTCTGTTAAATATTCTTTTATTAGTATCATTATTAAAGTTCACATAGTTATAGTAATGCCCTTAGAGGAGTTCCTCCATTATAGTAAACTGCTGGTGAGACAAAAACATGAAAACTCTATCCAAATCATACGTGCTGTTTATTTGTGTTTTCCAAGTTATCTAGTGGACATGGGCACTTTTATAGCTATAAAGAAAGTTGATTTAACTTTTCTCTTAGAAATATTTTAAAGTCCGCCAGGCACGGCGGCTCATGCCTATAATCCCAGCACTTTGGAAAGCCGAGGCAGGCAAATCGCTTGAGGTCAGGAGTTAGAGAACAGCCTGGCCAACATGGTGAAACCCCTGTCTCCACTAAAAATATTAATATAAATATTTAAAAATATTAAATACTTAAAAATATCAAATATATAAATAAAAATATTAAAGTACAAAAATTGGCTGGGCGTGTTGGTGCAAACCTGTAATCGCAGCTACTCAGGTAGCTGAGGTACCAGAATCGCTTGAACTGGGGAGATGGAGTTTGCGTGAGCCCAGATTGCACCACTCCAGCCTGGGTGAGACTCTGTCTCAAAAAAAAAAGAAAAAAGAAAAATATTTTAAAGTCTGCCAAAAGCTTTATAAAACAACTTGCCATTTGTAACTTCTTTGAACAGTGGAATGTGGTGCTAGCTGTCTTAACTGTGCTCTGAGAACATTTCATGTTGAGACTTGTTATGTCACTTCTTCTAGTGTGAATTAGGACGGAAAATTCAGCAGTTGCTTTTCATTGGGTGCCAGGAGAGGGAGATTCATAAAATCTCAGGACCAGACTTTTAATCCTTGTTCAGGAGTAAGAAACCTGAGGCCTAAAAGCTTGATGAGGGTTATTCTGCTGGTTTGTGGCAGAGTTGCCACTAAGACCTAAATCTGTTTTTTGTTTTGTTTTGTTTTTGAGACAGAGTCTCGCCTGTTGTCCAGGCTGGAGTGCAGTGGCCTGATCTCGGCTCAGTGCAGCCTCCACCTTCTGAGTTCAAGTGATTGTCCTGCCTTAGCCTTCTGAGTAGCTGGGACTACAGGTGCACGCCACCGCACCCAGTTAATTTTTGTATTTTAGTAGAGATGGGGTTTCACCCTGTTGGCCAGACTGGTCTCACCCTGGCCTCAGGTGATCCACCCACCGTGGCCTCCCAAAGTGCTGAGATTACAGGCGTAAGCCACGGTGCCTGGCCCCTAAATCTCTTTGAGTTCTCTCTTCTTTACTCACTATACCAGGCATCACAGATTCAGATGACTTGAAGGCCAGGCAGTTGGGTGAAGAGGGTCAGGTAGCTCAACAGAGTGGTAGCACCATGGCAGACTGGAAAGGCTTGCCTCCATTTAGCCTTAGTTAAGAGGCACGTAGTCTAAGTGTTGCCAGAATGTCCAGTTTTTAAAAAGAATCTGGAAATCCACATTTTATCTAAAAATTCGGTGGAATTTTGAACATTGGCATTCAGTTTACATTTTCTGAAAATGCTGTGTGGAGCAAGGAAACTATATCTGTAGGTCTTGGGCAGCCATGGGCCCCACAGGCCATCATGCTATCTGTCTCTTTTATTAGTTTATCTATGTAGAATGTATTCTGAAACATCTTGGCATTCCCCCAAATTATAATGGACCAACTTTTTTTTTTTTCCCACTTAACCAATAGTGAGGCTTTGCTATATGCTAAGTACCTCATGGACCAACTTTTTTTTTTTTTTTTTTTCCATTTAACCAATAATGAGGCCTTGCTATATCCTAAGTACTTCATTTTATTCTGGTAGTAAAAAATATTTGAAAATAGCTAGCTTAGAAAAATATATTCATCATTTTCATTTAATTCAGCTGCTTTGCCACTTGTCTTTAATTGGAAAGTTTAGTTGAAAACAAGTGAGTCTGAATAAGCCCAGCTCATAGGGGAGATAGGGCACAAATAAGATTAACTAGGGGTAAGGGATGTTGCATCTGAGGTCCAGAGTACTGAGGGAGTTTAGGAAAAGGTTTTGGAGAGGAGGTGGCACTTAAAGTGTCTCTAGAGGGAAACAGTCTTAAGTTCTATAGGAACAGAGCAATAGAACACATGGGGAAGTGGGTGTGTCTGGATAATATTAATAGTAAGCTAAGGGGCCCTGAAGGATGCCTTGTTGTCAAGGCTGGAAATGGAGGCTTGGAGTATTTGATTTAATGAGCAGTGAAAAGAGGAGTGATTCCCCATTACTGAGATTTTTCTGATACTGTAATGCCTGTTCAGATAAAGCAAGTGTGTCTTTTGCTGGTACTTGATGTTTTTGTTCTAAGAGCTTCAGTTATTAAGAAAATGAACTTCTTGAGGGCTGGAATGAAGAAATAATAGGTGTTTAGTAAATGAACTGAAAATGAAAGAGCACGAGTGAAAAGTAAATGAGAAGTAGATTGACTCAGAATGCCAACATTGACCTGAAAGAAGGTAGGGCACCAGCAGTTTGGATGGGGTGATACTTTTTTTTTTTTAATTTAAGTTCTGGGATACATGTGCAGAACGTGCAGGTTTGTTACATAGGTATACGCGTGCCATGGTGGTTTGCTGCACCCATCAACCTGTCATCTACATTAGGTATTTCTCCTAATGCTATCCCTCCCATAACCCCCCACTCCCCGACAGGCCCTGGTGTGTGATGTTCCCCTCCCTGTGTCCACATGTTCTCATTGTTCAACTCCCACTTATGAATGAGAACATGCGGCATTTGGTTTTCTGTTCCTATGTTAGTTTGCTGAGAATGATGGTTTCCAGCTTCATTCATATCCCTGCAAAGGATGTGAACTCATCCGTTTTTATGGCTGCATAGTATTCCATGGTGCATATGTGCCACGTTTTCTTCATCCAGTCTATCATTGATGGGCATTTGGGTTGGTTTCAAGTCTTTGCTGTTGTGAACAGTGCTGCAGTAAACATGCATATGCACATGTCTTTATAGTAGAATGACTTATAATCCTTTGGGTATATACCCAGTAATGGGATTGCTGGGTCAAATGGTATTTCTCTTTCTAGATCCTTGAGGAATCATCACAGTGTCTTCCACAGTGGTTGAACTAATTTACACTGCCACCAGCTGTGTAAAAGTGTTCCTATTTCTCTACATCCTCTCCAGCATCTGTTGTTTCCTGACTTTTTAATGATCGCCACCCTAACTGGTGTGAGATGGTATCTCATTTTAGTTTTGATTTGCATTTCCCTAATGACCAGTGATGATGAGCCTTTTTTCATATGTTTGTTGGCCGCATAAATGTCTTCTTTTGAGAAGTGTGTGTTCATATACCTTGCCCACTTTTTGATGGTGTTGTTTTTTTCTTGTAAATTTGTTTAAGTTCCTTGTAGATTCTGGATATTAGCCCTTTGTCAGATGGATAGATTGCAAAAATTTTCTCCCATTCTGTAGGTTGCTTGTTCACTCTGATGATAGTTTCTTTGGCTGTGTAGAAGCTCTTTAGTTTAATTAGATCCCATTTCTCAAATTTGGCTTTTGTTGCCATTGCTTTTGGTGTTTTAGTCATGAAGTCTTTGCCCGTGCTTGTGTCCTGAATGGTATTGCCTAGATTTTCTTCTAGGGATTTTATGGTTTTAGGTCTTACACTTAAGTCTTTAATCCATCTTGAGTTAATTTTTGTATAAGGTGTAACGAAGGGGTCCAGTTTTAGTTTTCTGCATATGGCTAGCCAGTTTTCCCAACACCATTTATTAAATAGTTAATCCTTTTCCTGTTGCTTGTTTTTGTCAGGTTTGTCAGATATCAGATGGTTGTAAATGTGTGGTGTTATTTCTGAGGCCTCTATTCTGTTCCATTGGTCTGTATATCTGTTTTGGTACCAGTACCATGCTGTTTTGGTTACTGTAGTCTTATAGTATAGTTTGAAGTCAGGTAGTATGATGCCTTCAGCCTTGTTCTTTTTGGTTAGGATTGTCCTGGCTATACGGGCTCTTTATTGATTCCATATGAAATTTAAAGTAGTTTTTTCTAATTCTGTGAAGAAAGTCAATGGTAGCTTGATGGGGATAGCATTGAATCTCTAAATTATTTTGGGCAGTATGGCCATTTTCATAATATTGATTCTTTCTATCCACGAGCATGGGGTGTTTTTCCATTTGTTTGTGTCTTCTCTTACTTCCTTGAGCAGTGGTTTGTAGTTCTCCTTGAAGAGGTCCTTCACATTCCTTGTAAGTTGTATTCCTAGGTATTTTATTCTCTTTGTAGCAGTTGTGAATGTGAGTTCACTCATGATTTGGCTGTCTGTTATTTGTGTGTAGGAATGCTTGTGATTTTTGCACATTGATTTTGTATCCTGAGACTTTGCTGAAGTTGCTTATCAGCTTAAGGAGATTTTGGACTGAGATGACTGGGTTTTCTAAATATACAGTCATGTCATATGCAAACAGAGACAATTTGACTTCCTCTCTTCCTATATGAATACCCTTTATTTCTTTCTCTTGCTTGATTGCCCTGGCCAGAACTTCCAATACTCTGTTGAATACGAGTGGTGAGAGAGGGCATCCTCGTCTTCTGCGGGTTTTCAAAGAGAATGCTTCCAGCTTTTGACCATCCGGTATGATATTGCCTGTGGGTTTGTCATAAATAGCTCTTACTATTTTGAGATACGTTCCATCAATACCTAGTTTATTGAGAGTTTTTAGCATGAAGTGGTGTTGAATTTTATCAGAGGCCTTTTGTGCATCTGTTGAGATAATCATGGTTTTTGTCATCGGTTCTGTTTGTGTTATGGATTACGTGTATTGATTTGCATATGTTGAACCAGCCTTGCATCCCAGGGATGAAGCTGACTTGATCGTGGTGGATAAGCTTTTTGATGTGCTGCTTGATTCGGTTTGCCAGTATTTTACGGAGGATTTTCACATCGATATTCATCAGGGATATTGGCCTGAAATTTTCTTTTTTTGTTGTGTTTCTGCCAGGTTTTGGTATCAGGATGATGCTGGCCTCAAAAAATGAGTTAGGGAGGCGTCCCTCTTTTTCCATTGTTTGGAATAGTTTCAGAAGGAATGGTATCAGTTCCTCTTCGTACCTTTGATAGAATTTGGCTGTGAATTCGTCTGGTCCTGGGCTTTTTTTGCTTGGTAGGCTATTACTGCCTTAATTTCAGAACTTGTTATTGGTCTATTCAGAGATTCGACTTCTTCCTGATTTAGTCTTGGGAGAGGGTATGTGTCCAGGAATTTATCCATTTCTTCTAGATTTTCTAGTTTACTTGCATATAGGTGTTTATAGTATTCTCTGATGACAGTTTGTATTTCTGTGGGATCAGTGGTGATATCCCCTTTATCATTTTTTATTGTGTGTATTTGATTCTTCTCTCTTTATTAGTCTGGCTAGCGGTCTGTCTATTTTGTTAGTCTTTTCAGGAAACCAGCTCCTGGATTCATTGAGTTTTTGAAGGATTTTTCATGTTTCTGTCTCCTTCAGTTCTGCTCTGATCTTAGTTGTTTCTTGCCTTCTGCTAGCTTTTGAATTTGTTTGCTCTTGCTTCTTTAGTTCTTTTAATTATGATGTTAGGTTGTTGATTTTAGATCTTTCCCGCTTTCTCCTGTGGGCATTTAGTGCTATAAATTTCCCTCTAAACACTGCTTTAGCTGTGTCCCAGAGATTATGGTACATTGTGTCTTTGTTCTCATTGGTTTCAAAGAACATCTTTATCTCTGCCTTCATTTTGTTATTTGGCCAGTAGTCATTCAGGAGCAGGTTGTTCAGTTTCCATGTAATTGTGCGGTTTTGAGTGAGTTTTTTAATCCTGAGTTCTAATTTCATTGCACTGTGGACTGGGTGATACTTTAAGGGACTATGCAGAAGCACTCATGGATTCATGGGATCCAATTCCAATTTTTTTTTTTTTTTTTTTTTTTTGCAGAATGTTCGCATCTTACCACATACAGTTCTTTACATGGCTGATTCAGAAACTTTCATTAGTCTGGAAGAGTGTCGTGGCCATAAGAGAGGTAACTATCAAAAGAAAAGCTTTTGTTTCTGTTTTTTTTCATCATGTGCCTTCTGTTTGGAGTTCAATATTGTACTTGTCCTGAGACTTAATCGACTTTCTGAGGCTGTGGGACTGCCACCTGTAGTATGCATGAATGTATCTATCTTTGAACCTTGAGGAACCCTTTCTGCTTCAGATTGATTTCTAAACCTTGTAGTGTAATTGAAACAAATTCATTAGAAAGGTGTTTTTCTCAATTTGAGATGCTTTAATTCTCCAGGCACTTTTTATTATTAAAACAGGTTGTATGACTTTGGCTATTCAGGCCTTTTACTATATTGGAACATGAGGTCCCATTTACCAAAGTTATGTAGAGAAATGGTGCATTTTTGGCTGGCTGAGGGAAAAGGCAGAATAGGTATTCAAGATGGGCATACATAGGCCCCAAATTAGACTTAGATAATGGATTCTTATTGTCTAATTTGAATCCAGTTAACTGTTGATGCAAATAGTAGTTATACTGCAATATCAGCTGAACAGAAAGGTACAGTAGCAAGTCTAAAATTCAGCTGTTACTGCTAAATTTGACATCACTGGGGCAAAAGCATTATATGAACAGAGAGGAAAGGCAGACTAGTGGTGCAAAAGATCAGATTTAGAATTTAAAAGCCAGGACCAAAACAGGTAAAGTGTTTGTTTTAATCAATGCTTTTAGACCTTTATTTAGAGCATTCTCGTGTCAGGTGACCTAAATATTTCCAGTATTTGCTTTTTTACTTTTTCATTGTCAGATTTGACTTTAAATGGATGATATTTAATCATTTTGCTACTGTATTTTTACAGCAAGGAAAAGAACTAGTATGGAAACAGCACTTGCCCTTGAGAAGCTATTCCCCAAACAATGCCAGGTCCTTGGGATTGTGACCCCAGGAATTGTAGGTGAGAAAAATTAGCAACTTGATGATTTCCTCCTTGCATTAATGTGGGGTCCTTTGGATTGGTGAATTATTTTTAGCTTGGAACCACATTTCTGTTTCTGGACATCTAAAATACAATAAAGTCAGTCATATTTACCATGGCTTTATATTTGCCTTATATTAATGTTTATTAAGTTATTGTGGTATTTCTCATCTCAAGGCTACCTGTATAATGCATATCCAGTAGTCATTCATAAGAGGGGAAAGATCTCATTCTGCTTCCCTCCAAATTAGGAAGTATTTGTGGGCATTTTCAGAGTTTTGTCAGTTCAAGCAGTATTGTTTCTGGTGGGTAGGGGTGAGATGGGACTGGGATTAGGAGCAAAGATGGGCCTTGTTAGGAAATTTCTGTTTCTCTGCTTTGGTACCACTCTTTGACATTTATAGCCTGAGGCTGTGCCCCTTTCCGTGCTTGATTGCTGCTGGTGAATTTTTGCTGATTTTTATTATTTTTATTATTTTTTATTCTTTTCTGTAGTTAATTGGGGGAGGAGAGATTCTTTTGAGGCAGTAATGGTGCAGTGGTTAGATACCTGGATTGGAATGCCAGCTGTACTGCTTAGTATCGTATGACTTTGAGCAAGTTACCTAACTTCACGGGGCTTCACTATCCTCATCAAGGAAGTGGGGATGATGACAATAGTACCTTCCTTGGAGGGTTGTGAGAATTAAATGAGTTGACACTTGTAAAGCATAGAGATAACACAGAAAGCAGTAAGTAAATGTTAGCTGTCATGTATTTATTGTTATTTTTTTTTTTAGATGGAGTTTTACTCTTGTCGCCCAGTCTGGAGTGCAATGGCGTAATCTCCACTCACTGCAACCTCTACCCCTTAGATTCAAGCAATTCTCCTGCCGCAGCCTCCCAAGTAGCTGGGATCACAGGCGCCCACCACCACCACGCCTGGCTATTTTTTGTATTTTTAGTAGAAACCGGGTTTCACCATGTTGGCCAGGCTAGTCTCAAACTCTTAACCTCAGGTGATCCACCACCTCAGCCTCCCAAAGTGCTGGGATTACAGGTGTGAGCCACCACACCTGGCCACTGTTACGGTTTTTAGTTCTAACTCAGTAGTACTGTACTGAGAATTGTCATTTTTAATCTTCACTGAAAGAGTTTTGATCTGAATTTGAGTCTTGTACCGTGAGGTAAGAAGAATTTCATGTGTTTACAAATGAATATTATTTGTTCAGTTGCTCTAGCTTTGGTTTCTAAAGGGCTTAACATTTTTTTTAAAAAAGAACTTATTTCTTTTTGGCTGGGCATGGTAGCTCATTCCTGTAATCCCAGCACTTTAGGAGGCCGAGGCAGGCGGATCACTTGAAGTCAGGAGTTGGAGACCAGCCTGGCCAACATGGCAAAACCCCATCTCTACTAAAAAATGTAAAAATTGACCAGGCACGGTGGCTCACATCTGTAGTCACAGCACTTTGGGAGGCCAAGTTGGGTGGATCATGAGATCAGGAGTTCAAGACCAGCCTGGCCAACATGGTGAAACCCCATCTCTACTAAAAATACAAAAATTAGCCGGGCATGGTGGCAGGCACCTGTAATCCCAGCTGCTCAGGAAGCTGAAGCGGGAGAATTGCTTGAGCCCAGGAGGCAGAGGTTGCAGTGAGCCAAGATCATGCCATTGCAGTCCAGCCTGGGTGATAGAGCAAGACTCTGTCTCAAAAAAAAAAAAGAAGGTAAATTAGCTGGGCATGGTTGGCTCACGCCTGTAATTCCAGCTACTTGGGAGGCTGAGGCAGGAGAATTGTTGGAAACCGAGAGGCAGAGTTTGCACCACTTCACTCCAGCCTGGGTGACAGAGTGAGACTCTGTCTCCAAAAAAAAAAAAAAGTTGTTTTTTTTATGCTAATAATATTTATTTTTAGAAGAAGAAAAATTAGAAGATTCAGGTAAGCAAAAGCAAAACAATTAAGCACCTTTAAGCACCACAGAGTTAACCACTCTTATGATGTTAACCTTTATTTATATATGTATGTAAATATAAAAAACCAGAATAAAATTTTCTGTAGACTTGTAACCTACTGTGTTAATCTGCTAGGGCTACCATAACAAAATACCACAGACTGGGTGACTTAAACAACGGAAGCTTATTTTCTCACAGTTTGGGAGGCTAGATGTCCAAGATCGGGGATGGCCTTTCTGAAGCTTGCTTACAGCTGCTTTCTCACTGTGTTCTCATGTGGCCTTTTCTTTGTACATAAGCATGCCTGGTGTCTCTTCCTCTTTTGGATTAGGGCCCTACCCTTATGACCTCATTTAATTTTTTTTTTTTTTTTGAGACGGAGTCTCGCTCTGTGGCCCAGGCTGGAGTGCAGTGGCCGGATCTCAGCTCACTGCAAGCTCCGCCTCCTGGGTTTACGCCATTCTCCTGCCTCAGCCTCCTGAGTAGCTGGGACTACAGGTGCCCGCCACCTCGCCCGGCTAGTTTTTTGTATTTTTTAGTAGAGATGGGGTTTCACCGTGTTAGCCAGGATGGTCTCGATCTCCTGACCTCGTGATCCGCCCGTCTCGGCCTCCCAAAGTGCTGGGATTACAGGCTTGAGCCACCGCGCCTGGCCTACCTCATTTAATCTTAACTATCTCTTTAAAGGCCTTATCTCCAAATATAGTCACATGGGGGGTTAGGGCTTCAACATGAATTTGGGGTAGGCAGTAGGGAGGGGGATGACACAGTTCAATCTGTAATATCTACCTGTAAAATTCAGAGTATATTACAAACATATTTCTATGTCTATAAATATACATTTGTCATCATTTTAATGGCTATATTCTATGATACCAGTGTAACTTTTAATCTCAGTACCAGTGTGGGACATTCAGGTTTTTTCTGTTTATTTCCTATTTGAAATTATGTGATAAAATACTTGGGTATATATATACTTTATATAATTGTCAAATATTTTTAGGGTAAACTTTTAAAAATTGGAATTGCTGTGAAAGTGTATTTACTACTTCCCCAACTTTTTATTTTGAAAAGTATAGAAAAGTTGAAAGAATAATAGAATAGCATGATAAATACCCATATACCCTTTATCTAGTTTAGCAGTTGAAAAAATTTTGCAATATTTGTGTTTTCTCACTTTGCTTATACAAAATTTCTTTCTGAACCATTTGAAAGTTAAATTGCAAACATCATGACACTACACCCTAAAACTGTCAAAGCTGAAAAACTTTTACTCAGATAGTGGCTTGTTAGCTTGATGATTATCTTAGTGACCTAGACTGTGGTTATCTAGTTTTTACTGAATGTATTGATGAAACTGTTTAACTTTTTCTCTAGTGACTCCAATGGGATCAGGTAGCAATCGACCTCAGGAAATAGAAATTGGAGAATCTGGTTTTGCTTTATTATTCCCTCAAATTGAAGGAATAAAAATACAACCCTTTCATTTTATTAAGGATCCAAAGAATTTAACATTAGAAAGACATCAGCTCACTGAAGTAGGTAAGTTACTTTTATTTATCATTAACTGCTCATTTTATTGATTAATTTTGATTTCTTTGTAATTCTGGCTGGTTGGTGGATATTAGGTTCCTTTGGGAGAATCTGAATTAAGTACAACTGTTACTGGAGCTGTGGCTAATTCAAACAGATGATTCACAGAGGCCAGTATGATACACGTTTGGTAGAATTGATTTACTTTTTAAATTATTTTATTTGCATTAAAGCCCAAGAGACCCAGAGATGAAACCTTTTTCATAAATACTCTGTTGATGATAAACTTGTTTGTATTTAATTCTGAATTTTAAGGAATTCTTGCTCTAATAGTTTATTTCATTTTGCTCTATTTGTATTTTGTTAACCTATTTTTTTTTTATTCTAGTAACAAGCGTTTTAGAAGTTTTTAGAAGATGCAGGTTAGTTCTTTGTGAACTAATTAGAAAGATGGGAACAACTAAAGTGACCCTGATGAGTGTTAGGAAAGGTATGAGTTAAGGCAAGTCTATCAAGCAAGGGGTATGCTGGGAAACATCCCACAGGTAGTGTGGATGGAGCCCTGAAGTGAATTTGAAGAGGTAAAGGGTTGGCTTAATGTCTAAGCTTAGATGGGAAAGCTTAACTTAATATAATCAACAACTAACAAGTTACTCAAGGAAAGCAGCATTAAAGCCTTTTATCTATATCTGCAAATGAATTGATTGAATTCACTTAATTCATTAAAATAGCTGTTGGCATAAAAGCTATTCAGTGGTAACACCTCATTTTTGCATAGATCAGCCAGCCTGTAGAGATAAACCTCTGTTATTTGAAATGGGACTTAAACCAGGAGGAGTAAAAAATTGTGTAGCACCAAAGGTAAAATTTGTTTTACTGATGAGGAAAAAAGGGGGTATACACATTGAGACTAGTTTTTACAACTATCCCTGACAATGTGAAAAAACAAAACAAAACTTGCAAATCGGTGAATGGGAGGGGAAGCACAGAACAAGAGGCATTAGTAGCAAAGACTAGCAGCTGGGAGCCTCTTAATAATGTGGAAGAGGGTGGTCAGGTCAAGGTAGGTGATGGAAAGTCTCAACAGCCAGCTCTGGTGTGACACAGGGTAGTGTAGCTATGAAGAATGCTGACTTAGAAATGAAATCAGTATGTTGAAGAGAGATCTGCACTCCCATGTTTATTGCAGCACTGTTCACAGTAGCTGGGATATGGAATTAACCTAAGTGTCCATTAGCTGATGAGTAGATAAAGAAAATGTGGTATATATACATAATGAAATGCTCTTCAGCCATAAAGAAGGACATCCTGTCATTTGCATCAGCATGGATGAACCTGGAGGATGTTAAGTGAAATAAAGCCAGGCCCAGAAACTCCAGTAGTACATGATCTCACTCATGTGTGGAATCTGAAAATGTTGCTCTCATAGAAATATAGAGTTGAATGGCAGTCACCAGGGTCTGGGGTGGTTGGGAGGGGGTTTGGGGAGATGATGGTCAAAGGATACAAAATTCATTTTGGAGGAATAAGTTCTAGAGGTCTGCTGGACAACATGGAGACTATAGTCAGTGACCATATATTCTTTTTTTTTGGAGACAGAGTCTTACTTTGTTGCCCAGGCTGGAGTGCAATGGCATGATCTCAGCTCACTGCAACCTCTACTTCCTGGGTTCAAGTGATTCTTATGCCTCAGACTCCCGAGTAGCTGGGACTACATGCTGTGTGCACCACCATGCCCAGCTAATTTTTTTTTTTTTTTTTTGTCTTTTTAGTAGAAACGGGGTTTTACCATGTTAGCCAGGGTGGTCTCAAACTCGTGGCCTCAAATGATCCACCTGCCTCAGCCTCCCAAAGTTCTGGGATTACAGGTGTGAGCCACCATGCCTGGCCCATATACTATATTCTTGAAGAATGCTAAGAGAGTGACTGTTAAGTGTTCTTACTACAAAAATGGTAACTATGTGAGGTAATGCATATGTTAATTAGATTTAACCCTTCCACAATGTATATACACTTCAAAACATGTTATACATTGATAAATACATACAATTTTATCTGTCAGTTAAAAAATAAATGGAAGGTAGTCAACCTTAAAAGATTGCAGGCTTATAGCTACTCTAGTTCTGCTACTTTCTGGCTCTCCAGTTAGGGCAAGTTTTAAAATTTTTCTAAGCCTCCATTTTCCTCATCTATAAAGTGGAAATAACTAACATTGAATTCACAGAATTGTGAAGATTAAATGAAATGACTTCCATAAAACGCTTAGCAACAGTAGATTGTAGCTAGATGCTAGTGTTGGCTTCTACCCTAGGCAGGCTTTACTGTGTGTCACACAGGCCCTTCATCTGTGGTGTGGCCTTGTAGTTTGTGGGGGGAATAGTAAGGTTTTAAGTGTCCTTAGCTCATTCAGAAGCCGCGTGCCAGAGGAGCATACATGTATCTTGGCCTGAAGTGACAATTAACGATGGCCAGTGTTTGTGGAGGTACTATATGCCAGGTACTGTGCTGCGCAGCACTTCTAATCTTCACCACAGCTTTGCCAGATAGAATTCTTAATGGAATATTTTCGATGAGGAAACTGAACTTTAATGGCAGTAGAGAGTTAAGGCTTTTAGGGTATATAAATAGCAGAGTTAGCAGAAATGTTAAAGCTATTCTAAATTAAGGATGCCAAACTTCCTTTGGTAAAAGGTCAGATAGTGCCTTTAAAACTGACCCATTGTTAAGTGTAAAGGCAAAATGAATTTGAGGAGCAAATGTGGCTATGTGCTGAGCTTATGTGATTTTGTAATATAATGAGACTTGGAGCTAACCAAGTTCAGCAAACGAAGTCTTTTTCAGAGTTGGTCAGGTGGTTAGCAAATAGTAGGTCTGAAACTCAAAGGAATGGCTGTGGCCAGACATGTTGGTTTGAGAGCCATTTGCGTGTTGCCTGGCAGTCTGTAAAAGCATCAAGTGCCATTTTGAAGGCCTTGGAGTAAGCCAGTCCAGGGCAACTTAGCCCAGATTCTGGAAGGATTTATGGCAGCAAATTTAGTACAAGGAAGGAAGAAGATGAAGAATATGTTGATGTTGACAAGATGACTATCTATATTCAATTGGCTCATAATGTAGAACTCCTACATTGATTTTATTCAGGCTGGGTATGGTGGCTCATGCCTGTAATTTCAGTACTTTGGAAAGCTGAGGTGGGAGGATCGCTTGAGCCCAGGAGTTTGAGACCAGCCTGGACGATATAGTGAGATCTCACCTCTAGAAAAAAACTAAAAAACTAGCCAAGCATGGTGGCACGCACCTGTAGTCCCAGCTACTTAGGAGGCTGAGGTGGGAGGATTGCTTGAGCCCAAGAGGCGGAGGTTGCCATGAGCTGAAGTCACGCCACTCTACTGCAGCCTGGGTGACAGAGTGAGACCCTGTCTCAAAAATAAATAAATAAATAAATAAATAAAAATTTATTCACCATGTTAAAGCTGTCGTAACTGGATGCAGATTCTGTCTCAGTGACATTCGGGAAAAGGCATGAAGGATACATATACAGTCATGTGTTGCTTAATGATGGGGATGAGTTCTGAGAAATGCATCTTTAGGCAATGTTGTTGTGCGAATGTCATAGTACTTACACAGACCTAGATGTTACAGCCTACTATACATGTAGGCTATACAGTGTAGCCTATTACCCCTAGACTACAAACATGGACAGCATGTTACTGAATACTCTAGGCAGTTGTAACACAATGGTAAGTATTGGTGCATCTGAACATATCTAAACATTAAAAAGGTACAGTAAAACATGGTATGAAAGACAGTATACCGCTATAGGGCACTTAACATGATTGGGATTTGCAAGACTAGAAGGTGGCTTGGGGTGAGTCAGTGAGTGGTGAGTGAATGTGAAGGCCTAGCCCTGTATACTACTATATAGTTTATAAACACTGTACGCTTAGGCTACATTAAATTAATTAAAACATTTTTGTTCAGCCGGGCACAGTGGCTCATGCCTATAATCCCAGTCATTTGGGAGGTCTGAGGTAGGTGGATCCCTTGAGGTCAGGAATGTGAGACCAGCCTGGTCAACATGGTGAAACCCCATCTCTACTAGAAATACAAAAATTAGCCGAGCATAGTGGTATGCGCCTGTAGTCCCAGCTACTTAGTAGGCTAAGGCAGGAGAATCGCTTGAACCTGGGAGGCAGAGATTGTAATAAGCCAAGATCACGCCACTGCACTCCAGCCTGGGCGACAGCGAGACTCTTTCTCAATAAAATAAAATAAAATAAAATAGTTCTTTAATAATAAATTAGCTAGACAAAAAAAAATTCCATTTATATCCTTATTCTGTAAGCTGTTTTCCACCTTTAATTTTTTTTTTTTTTTTTTTTACTTTTTAAGCTTTTCGTTAAAAACTAAAACACAGACACACACATTGGCCTAGGCCTATACAGATCACTGATCATTAGAGAAATGCAAATCAAAACCACAATGAGATTCCATCCCACACTAGGCAGAATGGCTATTAAAAAGTCAAAAAATAACAGATGCTGGTGAGTTTGTGGAAAAAAAGGAACACTTATACACTGTCGGTGGGAGTGTAAATTAGTTCAGCCATTGTGGAAGACAGTGTGGTGATTCCTCAAAGACCTAAAGACAGAAATACCGTTTGACCCAGCAATCCTATTACTGGGTATATATTCAAAGGAATATAAATTATTCTATTATAAAGACACATGCACATGTATGTTCATTGCAGCACTATTCACAATAGCAAAGACATGGAATCAACCTGAATGCCCATCAGTGATAAACTGGATAAAGACAATGTGGTACATATACACCATGGACTACTATACAGCCATAAAAAAGAATGAGATCATGTCCTTTGCAGGGACATGGATGGAGCTGGAGGCCATTATCATTAGCAAACTAACACAGAAACAGAAAACCAAATATTGCACGTTCTCATTTATAAGTGGGAGCTAAATGATGAGAACACATGGACACAAAGAGGGGCACAACAGACACTGGGGCCTACCAGAGGGTGGAGGGTGGGAGGAAGGAGAGGATCAGGAAAAATAACTGATGGAGAATGGGCTTATTACTGAGGTGATGAAATAATCTGCACAACAAACCCCCATGACACACGTTTGCCTATGTAACAAACCTGCACATGTATCCCTGAACTTAAAAAAAAAAAAAAATTCAAATTGATAGTCTATAAACAAGCTGCCCAGAGGCTCCAGTGAAACCTGGGAGCTGTGGGCAGAGGGAGTAGGCTGTCTCTGTTACACTCTGCCGCCTCCTAGTGGTAGCAGCTTTTAGTTCCTGTGTCACAGAATTTAACATTTTCCTGCTTTGGAAGGAACTTTCAAACACTAATTCGCCTTTACTCTCACCTGCTTCCCTGGAGGAGGTGAATAAAGCCTGTATTTCAGTGATGTAGTAGTTTCCTAGGCTGCTGTAACAAAGTACCCCACATTTGGTGGCATAGAATGAGAAGTTTATTCTGCACAGTTCAGGAGGCCAGAAGTCTGAAACTGAGATGGCAGTAGGGGTAGTGCTACCTCGGGAGGCTCTAGGGGAGAGTCTTTTTCTCTTCCTGCCGCTCCGGTTTCTGCTTCTGTGGTCACCCTGCCTTTTCTTCTTTGTCTCTCCTTTTGTATATCTTTTATTATGAGGACACTGTCATTGGATTTAGAGTCCACCTGGATAAGCCAGATGATTTAATCTCAAGATCCTTACTGACTGACATATCGAGAACCCATCTCTACCAAAAAAAAAAAAAAAAAATTAAATTTAAAATAGATCCTTTTTCCAAATAAGCTCACATGCATAGGTTCCGGAGATTGGATGTGGATATACCTTTTGCGTGGGCAGGGGGCACTGTTCACCACACTATAGGTGGTTAGCGCCTTTTCTCTCCTTTAAAAAATAAAACGTCTGTAAATTTTCACTGCTGCTAGCGCAGCTCTGTGTAAACCAGTGTTCTCTTTTGTTCCCTACCGGGAGCCAGCTTGCACCTTGGTCCACCAAGGATTGCTGCTCAGTACATAGCTGCTTCATTATTTGTGTTCATTGTATTATTTATTAATACAAATAGTCATTTGGTTTTTTAATAGAAAAAAATTATAAAGAGTTTGCATAATGTTTGTAAGAAATGAAAAACGTGATACAGAGATAGAAGAGGATATAAAATAAGATTAAAAAAATGGAAAATTTCATAGCTTAAGCCACTAAATTGCCCTTAAGGAGGAATGCAAGTTATTAACAGTAACATTTCATTTTGCAACATGTATAAAATAATTTGTTTTAAGGCTGTCTTTAACTCTTGCTCTTCATTTCTCTGCAGGTCTTTTAGATAACCCTGAACTTCGTGTGGTCCTTGTCTTTGGTTATAATTGCTGTAAGGTGGGAGCCAGTAATTATCTGCAGCAAGTAGTCAGCACTTTCAGTGATATGAATATCATCTTGGCTGGAGGCCAGGTGGACAACCTGTCATCACTGACTTCTGAAAAGTATGTCTTGTGTGTGTCTGATTTCCTCTGTGAATGAGGGGAAATGGTCCCAGGTTTTGTCACTTTGGGGTTAACAATTTAAAAACCACGTTTAAAGAATTGCTAAGATAATAGTTCATTCCATTTTGTAGTAGACATTGGCTAAGGGGCTTACTCAACATAATTCTGCTTACAGTTGAATAATTACATTTTTATATATATTGTCCTTTAAGAACTTCTTAGTTGGACTCACATTCTCCTTAAAATTTATTTTGACATTGCCTGTTGATCTTTCCTTTGACAAATGTGGTACTCTCTGTGACCTCAATGTGTCACCTCCTCTCTAGTTTCCTCTTTTAAAGGAAACACATGGTTCAAGTGTATCTTTATGCAAAACTTCTCAGAGCTTCTAATATGCCCAGTGCATTGGAAATCTGGAAGGGGAATAGTATTACCTGTGACAGTTCCCAAATCTGTCACAAAAAAAGTCACAAAACCTTTTTTTCCACAGAGCATCTTGCAAGTCCTACTGGTTTTTGGAAATTCTGTATTAGATCTTTTGAAAGGCTTTTTCAAGCTCAAAAATTATGGATCTTTGATTTTTGTTACTAAGGCTTTTGCTTTCAAAGATAATAATATTTGCTCTTCTGTCTTGGAAGCCATTACTTCCTTTCCATCTTGAATGAAAGTACATATCATTTTGAGTTTGAAACCATTAGGTGGACATAAATGTCATTTGTTTCCAGCAGGCAAATGAGACCCTACCCCACCCTCAATGCTTGTAAACACTAGTATTTGTTTCCCACTCTGTTTAATATTTGCATCCTAGAGTGGTGACTTGGGGACAGACTTGGAGATCAGTATCTGTAAGAATTATGTAAGTCATCCTAGTTATACTCTCTCTTCTGGTAGTCTCTGTGAGCTAGATCTGGGAAAATAGCTAAAGTTGAGGTCCCTGGACTGCCAGGAAGGAGGAAAAGAGGAAAGCCAAGTACGTTGAATCCCAGGCAGTAGAATATCAAACACTGGATTTTGTGCATACATACACCGAATTCTTGGTGACTATCTAAGTTATTTCCCCTCTTGCCTAATTTTTCCTGTATCTTTGCTGTTAACTGTTAAATTGTATACCGATAGGGCAATGGTGATTCAACATACAGTTTACCTTTGAAATGCAGGTATCTCACTCGGACTTAAAACATCTGAGGCGCTAGCTTGTTAGTACAGCAATTTGTATATCATCTACTTTTTATACCTAGTATGAGAAACACCCTCCACCCCAATCATTACTTTTCATATGACCCATTAATTTTAATGTGGTCTTCATACTCTGTCAGTGATTAAGAGAAACCGTTGAGTAAATGAGTGCTCCATTTTAATAAAGTCCAGATAACCCAACTGATCCACAACCCAAAAGGAAGGTGAATAATTCTTTGAGGCAAGATTGACAATATGTATTAACAATTCTGTACCAAAGAGGAAATGTGATAAAGTTTTAAAAGCAGCAGAGTACTTCAGAAGATAGATTTTGCCCCTCACAAACTCGTTTTACTACTAGCTAGCCTTATTACCTTAGTCACTTAACCTTTTTGCATCTTAGTTTCTCAGTAATCCAGTGAATCTTGCCCATTTTATAGATTCAGATGTTGGAAGCATGATAGAAATGTAACATACTTGTTTCTCCCCTAGTGGATGTTCACTATATTATATGCTTTATAACTTTTATCAATGTTGTATTTTCTTTTGTAAGGATATTTCATTTTTTAAAAAAACCAGGCAAATACAAAAACAAAACATGAGTTTTTACCATCAAATTAAGCTGAATTCTAGACTCAAAGCAATAAACAAGACAAAAAAATAACATATTTTCTAGTGGACTAGACATAAAGCTAAAACTTCTAGAGTTAATAGGTTTTTAAAATTATCCCCTAAGACTGGGTACAGTGACTCATGCCTGTAATCCCAGAACTTTGGGAGGCTGAGGCAGGAGGATTGCTTGAGTTCAGGAGTTTGAGACCAGCCTGCGCAACATAGTGAGACCCTATCTCCACAAAATGTTTACAGATTAGCCAGGTGTGGTGGCATGTGTCTGTAGCCCCAGCTACTTGAGAGACTCAGGCAGGAGGATTGCTTTATCCCAGGAGTTTGAGGCTGCAGTGAGCTATGACTATGCCACTGCACTTCAGCCTCGCTAACAGAGAACCCGATCTCCAAAAAAATAAAATCACCCTCCATTATTATATTTTTAATATATGTCTTTCAGAATTTGACAGCTGAAGTGGGGGGAAAGATGTTAACAATGTAAATAATAGCAGAAGGCTTCGTTTAATGGATATCTTTGTGTATATTAATAAAATTATAACATTCCTTTTAAGGAAGTCAGAAAGGTAAGGAAACTGTCCCTTCTAATAACCAAATATGGGTTTCAGAAATTGTTATGGATGTGCATTGCCCCTTTGTATTTGTGACTGAAAAAAATGGTGGCTTCTCTTGATCTATTTTAATAGTTTGATTTTTGACCATATTTTACTCATCTGTGAGGGTGAGCCTCAGATTAACCATAGGCTGCTAAAGGCAGCAGCCTCCCATCAGTGAATCAGGAGGATTTTGCTTCTGTACTTAAAAATTTTAATGTTTCATGAGATATTGCCACTTTTCTAAATTTTCCAGGAACCCTCTGGATATTGATGCCGCAGGTGTGGTTGGACTGTCATTTAGTGGACACCGAATCCAGAGTGCCACTGTGCTCCTCAACGAGGACGTCAGTGATGAGAAGACTGCGGAGGCTGCAATGCAGCGCCTCAAAGCGGCCAACATTCCAGAGCAGAACACCATTGGCTTCATGTTTGCATGCGTTGGCAGGGGCTTTCAGTATTACAGAGCCAAGGGGAATGTTGAGGCTGATGCGTTCAGGAAGTTTTTTCCTAGTGTTCCCCTATTCGGCTTCTTTGGAAATGGAGAAATTGGGTGTGATCGGATAGTCACTGGGAACTTCATATTGAGGAAATGTAATGAGGTAAAAGATGATGATCTGTTTCATAGCTATACAACAATAATGGCACTCATACATCTGGGGTCATCTAAATAATAATTAAAGTGGCTTTCATAATATATAACTTTCTGGTTCTGCCTTTTTCAGAAAATGGAAACTTGGGCTATGTGTATTTCAAACAAAAATAACTTTAGATATATCTTTTTTGTAGCTTTGATTGATGCTCTAAGATGACGAGGGTAGTTTTTAATATATTAGATGAAGGACAACTTTGAACATAACACAGACTAGGAGTTGAGAGCTTTTGCATCAGGCACAAGCAAACTGATTATAGTTGTGTTGCACCAGATCGTGTAGCTGCTGTATGACGTGACCTTAGTCTTCCCGCATAGGAAGAGCAAAAGGGGATTCATCAGTAGGACAGAGATTTAAGACATTCCCTGACTACCCCTGGCATTGTTAGCTGATGTCTTTTAGCAGAATCATGAAGACCTTTTTTCTACCCCCCCCTTTTTTTTTTTTTTTTGAGACGGTGTCTTGCTCTGTCGCCCGGGGCTGGAGTGCAGTGGCCGGATCTCAGCTCACTGCAAGCTCCGCCTCCCAGGTTTACGCCATTCTCCTGCCTCAGCCTCCCGAGTAGCTGGGACTACAGGCGCCCGCCACCTCGCCCGGCTAGTTTTTTGTATTTTTAGTAGAGATGGGGTTTCACCGTGTTAGCCAGGATAGTCTCGATCTCTTGACCTTGTGATCCACCCGTCTCGGCCTCCCAAAGTGCTGGGATTACAGGCTTGAGCCACCGCTCCCGGCCTTTCTCCCTTTTAATAAGGAGAAAAATATACTGATGGTTTGAGAAATTTTTCTCTGCCTTTCAGTTTTATGAATTTTTTCAGAAGTAACAATATTATTACTGACTTTTTACTTATTTGATAAAAATTAAAGAACTATTTTTGTTTTGGTCAGATAAATTGACAAGACTAATCAGTGTTTTATCATAAGTAAAACATTTTTCTTTTTTCCTTAAAAATTTTTTTTTTCACCTAGGTCTATATAGCTAACTGGTAGACCAGAGTATTACATCATCTTATTTTGGTTTTATACCAATAAAACATAGCTTGGAACTCATTCAGGTAATGTTTTGCATTTCATTGCTTTTGGATGAACAAAGGAAGGAAACTAATCCTTCATAAACAAAAACCCAGAATAGTTGGTATTTGTCAGCTAGTCATTCCTGTCATATTCCCAGTAGAATGATTTTCAAGTTTGAATTTCTATACAAATATCTAAATAAGAGATGTGCAGACAGCACCAATTTTCCCTCAATATCCATTCTTTCCTTTTTGCATAATGATAGAACCTTTGATTTTTCAATTGGGTATGCCTCCTAGAATAAAGACTACATTTCCCAGTCTCCTGTGCAGGTATGACTGTGTTCTGGACAATGGAATGTGAGGGGCAATGATTTGTGTCATTAAAATGGCATGACCATTTATTTGCCCCTTTCTCCATCTTGTTGCTTGGAATGTGGATCTGGTAGTCAGCCATCTTGGACCCTGAAGAGGAGGCAACACACCATTGTGGAAGAAGGTAACAGAAGGATCCTGGTTGCTGTACAACCTCATTGAAGAAACGCCATTAAGTGGCGTGGACTATCCACCTCCAGACTGTTTTACAAGAGAGAAATTAGCATATTCCACCTAATACAATATGATGTAACTAATGTTACTTTTGTTCTAACAGGACAGTAGAACACTTGCAAGGTAAGTAAAGTCAAATGTATTAGCATTATTCCTCCTTTTCCTTTTTTATCACTTTTATCCCTTTTTTTAAAACTGAAAATATTTATCTTGCTATTTTTATATATATGATAAAAATACTTAGAAGATTCCTTTAATTTATGGTTATTCTAAATCCTAGTTCCTGAGGAAAGAAAAATTTGTCAAAACTTTTCATCTGTGAATATTTGTATTTAGCTCATGCTATTTAGCTATTATCAAAATACCTCAAAATTTTAGTCTTTGAATGTGCTCATATAGCACATAAGTCTAATATTTTTTAAACTTTATTGTCCCTGATATTAACCAGAATGTTGAATAGTAGAGGAAAAGGGATTTTTAAAACTGAAAATATGAACAAAATGAGCCTTAGAATTGAACGGGTTAAACAAATTAATACTCATAAAATGTTTTGCCACTTCTCAAAGGAGAGTCTGATACAGGATAATTTCATACAATATTTGATGTTGTTAAAGGGTTCCTTTTTATAGCTGAGCCTTTGGAGCTTGTTACGAACACTAAAATCATTTAGTCACATGGTTGCAACCTTAGTGCAAAGTAAAAAGGGAAAAAGTTGACCTAATAGAAACAGTAGTAGTACTGATAAGAATAAAAGTGATCCTCCCTGCCTCTCAGAGGCCTTGAAGTTCTGTGAGGAAGGGAAATGGTAATTTAGCCAAAGTTAAATCTGTGTAACTCATTTATTACAATTTTGAAAGGCTTGTCTTAGAAGCATTAAAGGAGTATTAGCTAAAAACAAACTAAATTCCTAGAGATGACAATCATTGTAGTCCTCGGTGAAATGAAAATAACAATCACATGAAAAAAAATTTGAGCATAAAAAAGAGAAGTAAAGGTATACCCTTAGCCTACATACTGAGCTGACAATCAGATCATAGAATGCTTTATTTAATCAAGACATTTAAAAATACTTATTTCATCTACATACTTTCAAAGCAAAATAATTTCTGGGGCCACAGTTTCCTTTGTATAAGACTTAAGCAAAAAATATATTTCCATGCCCTTTGATCCAAGTAAAATCTAAGGAAAAGGGAAAGTAAACCTTGAAATTAAGACCTAGAAATAGATCCACCCTTGCAGATTGATAAAAGTGGGCAATCCAGTAGGCCAGTTCACATTATAGTTATCTCAGTTTTGCTTAAAGCAAACCCTAACCCTCAACCTAGGAGGCCAGATAGCAAAAGATGTGCAACTGGTTTATATTGCAAATTTAACAAAATGAACATGCAAAGAATTACAATAGAAATAAACTTTTACAAATCTGAGAACTTTCTATGCAATCTGCAGACATTTTTAAGAATATAAATGTGCTTCCATCATTTTTTACCCAGTCTGGCCCGGGCTTGCACTGCCATAAATTCAGTTTTAATGGGAACAGAAGACTCCAGATCCTCTTGATGGGAAGAAATCATGAAATTTTAGATGATTGACTTTGATTTTCATTTGTAGAAACTGGGTATGGGTTGGCTTAATGAAAATCCTAAAATAATAAAATAAGCATTAGTAATAATATCCTTGTTAAATGAACAAAGCGAACACTTATGTGATATAAAGAATGTGGTACCAGAAACTTTATAGGGAAGAATAATAAAATATTTGCAAGACCTATTATTTTTGTTCAATATATTTATATATTATATACATATATCTACCCTATGCCACAACTGAAGACAGGTTACAAGAACATATGCTACTACAAAATAGGAAACTGGCAGAAGCCAATAAGTATCACTTAATATTTTGGTATGGAAACTTTCATTTCTTTGAGACAGAGTTTCACTCTTGTTGCCCAGGCTGGAGTGCAATGGCACGATCTCGACTCACTGCAACCTCCACCTCCTGGGTTCAAGTGATTCTCCTGCCTCGCCTCCCGAGTAGCTGGGATTACAGGCATGCGCCACCATGCCCGGCTAATTTTGTATTTTTAGTAGAGATGGGGTTTCTCCATGTTGGTCAGGCTGGCCTCAAACTCCAACCTCAGGTGATCTGCCCACCTCGGCCTCCCAAAGTGCTGGGATTACAGGCGTGAGCCACTGTGCCCAGCCATAAGCTTTCATTTCTTAAAACAGATTTATAAAAGTTTTTCCTCTATAGTGACTGTTATCACAGCCAGCAAAAACAGGCAAGATTGATTAATTTAGAAGAAATTGAAAGAAAATATATTCATTAATGTTGCTTTTAAATGCAAATGATCAGATTGAGGAGAATTTTGAGACCATTGACATTTTTCTAATTCTCACTAACCAAAATTTAATCACTATACTTAATAAACATACTCTACTCAAGGTCTTGTAATACTAAAATTATAGGGAGGAATAAAACATAATTGACCCCAGCGACATCAGCAAAATGGGCAGACTAGGAAGCTGCAAGCTTTTGTTTCCCCATCAAAACATTAAAAAAAAAAAAAAAAAAGCAACCGTCTGAACAAACTTTATTAGAACTTTAGAAAACAGTCAAAGGTTTACAGCAACCAAAAAAAATTCCCAGTCATCTTCAGAATGGTAGGAAAATATTGAGTTTTTAGTGGCTCTTGCCCCGACCCCTCCCTGCATTGTGACAGTCTTGAAGCAGCAGCAGCAGCCCAGTTCCCTCCCTTGAACTGGAGAAAACATAATAGACTTTTTTGGCATATTACTGTGTACATTTTTTTCTAACCTGTCTGGGGATACCTGAAGGACTGACACAAGGTCTCATCTTTTTTTTTGCCTAACTGGAAGGGTGGGCACTGCTTATAAAAGCTGCAAAGAACCACAGGTACATGGGGCAGGAGGTTATAGGTGGAAACATAAAATAGAACAACTAAGGCCCAGAGGAGAATCTGGGGTAAGGCTTTGGGAAATTAGGAAATTAAGAACAGTTATATATACAGGGGGCATTTAAAATGCGACATGCATATGCCCAGGGAAAACACTTGCCCAGAAAGTTCTAAGACCTAAGCTTTCACCTTGCTCTGGTCCCTAAGCTCAAAAGCAGGTCAAAGTAAGTATTGGAGGATTACCTGGCACAAAGCCAATTTGTAAAATCTAGGATAGCACCTGGCATTTGAGGGAATTTATGTCAAAATCGCTGAATATGACATAAAAAGAAGAGAGACTTCAGTGATCACACACAAAAGGGATAGTCTTTTATAAAAGTAATTTGGAAAACTCTCAAAACGAATGGATGACAGCTTTTAAAAATAAAAAAATAAATGAACTAGAAAACCATGGGGAAAGGAAAGAATCTCTTACCTAGAGTTACCATATTATAATAGTGAATACCCAATTCTCAAGAAAAAAATCACAAGCCTTACAAAGGAACAGGAAAATAATGCCCATTCAAAAGATCAAAATTAATTGACAGACATTGTCCTAATGAAGGACATTAAACTAGACATATACTTTAAAACAACTCAAATATGCCCAAAGAACTAAAGGAAAGCATGAACAAAAAATTAAAGGAAATCAGGAAAATGATAAATGAACAAAATCAGAGTATCAACAGAGATAGGCATTATAAAAAAATTCTGGAGGAGAAAAGTATAATGAAATTTTCACTAGAGGGGTTCGGCAGCAAAGAATAGCAAAGAATCTATTCTTTAGAAGAAAGAATCAGCAAACTTGAGATGGGATCATTGAAAGCAGAAACAACAAATCAAGCCTCCATAGTTTTAAAAGATATATATCACACGCAAAGAAGTGAAGAAGATACAAAGCATTTTTGAACCACAACAGGATGTAGTTAGAAATCAATAACAAAAGGAAAATTGGAAAATTCACAAACTTGTGGAAATTAAACAACACACTCAACCAATGGGTCAAAGAAGAAATCACAAGAGAAATTAAAAAGAGAAAAATGCAGCATACCAAAATTTATAGGATGCAGTGAAAGCACTGCTAAAGGGGAAATTTACAGACATAAATGCTTACATTAAAAAACAAAAAACATCTCATGTCAACAGCCTGACTTTGTAACTTTTAAGGAGGGGGGAAAGACACACTAAATCCAAGGCTAGCAGATGGAAGGAAATAATAAAGATTAGAACAGATAAATTGAATAAAGATTAGAAACACTAGAGAAAAATCAGTGAAACTACAAGTTCTTTAAAAGACCATAAAGTTGAGAAGCTGCTACCTAGATAATAAAAAAGGAAGACTCAATTGCTAAAATAAATGAAAATGGGACAGCACTCTAGATCCTAGAAAAATGAAAAAGGTTATAAAATATTACCTTGGACAACTTAGATGAAATGGTCAAAATCCTAGAAATGCAAAACCTACCACTGCTGAACTATGAAAAAAATTTTAAAATCCGAATAGAACTAGAACCAGTAAGGTGATTGAATTAGTAATCAATTCTCCTGGGAAAAAAAGCACTGGACCTGATGGTTCTCATTTGTGAATTCTACCAAATAAGAAGAAATAACCCCAAACCCTCTTAAACTTTTTCCAAAAATTGAAGAGGAAGGATGCTTCCTAAATTCATTCTGATGCTGAAGCCAGACAAATATACCACAGGAAAAGATTACAGACACAAATATACCACAAGATAAAGATTACAGAAGAAAAGATTCCTTATTTTCACTGATTCAACAATTCTCAATACTAGGAAACTGAATTTAGCAGCATATTAAAAGGATTGTACAGCATAACCAAATGGAATGAATTCCTGGAATGCAAGAATGGTTCAACATACAAAAATCAATATAATATACCATATTAACAGAATGAAGGGAGAACAACCAGATGATTATCTCCATTGATCCAGACAAAGCATTTGACAAAATCCAGGAGCCTCTTGTGATTAAAAACACTCAACAAATGAGGGATAGGAAACTACCTCAACATAATAAAAGCCAGATATTAAAAGCCCACAGTAGACACCATACTTAGTGGGGAAAGACTGAAAGCTTTTCCTCTAAGATCAAGACAACAATGCTCACTTTCACCATTCCTATTCAACACAGTACTAGAAGTTCTAGCCTGAGCTAGAAAGAGAAAAGACATCCAAGTTGGAAAGTAAGAAGTAAAATCCTGTATGTTCACAAATGATATGATCTTTAGACAACCCTAAAGATTCCACACCAAAAAAATAAAACTGTTAATTCAGTAAGGCAGCAGGATACAAAGTCAACCCACAAAAATCAGTTGCATTCCTATACACTAACAATGAACAATCTTGAGAAGGAAATTACAAGAACAGTCCCATTTACCATAGCCCCAAAAATAATATGCACAGAAACTAGCTTACCCAAGGTGGTGAATGGCTTGTACAATGAGAACTACAAAACCTTGCTTAAAGATAAAAATAAATGGAAACACATCTCATGTTCATGGATTGGAAAATCTAATATTGTTAATATGTCAGTACTACTCAAAGTGATTCACTACAATCTCTATCAGAATCCTAGGATTTTTTTTTTTTTTTCCAGAAATAGAAAAACCCATCCTGAATTTCGTATGGAATATGAAGGGATCCCAAATAGCCAAATCAGTCTTGAGAAAGAACAAAAAATTGGAGGACTTAGACCTCCATATTTTAAAACTTACTATAATGCTACAGTAATCAAAACAATGTGATTCTGGCATAAAGGCAGACAGATCAATGGGATAGACTGGAGAGCCTAGAAATAAACCCTCTCGTCTGTAGCTAAATGATTTTTGACAAGGGTGCCAAGACTATTCGAAGGATAGTTTTTTCAACAAATAGTGATGGGAAAGCTGGATAACCATATGGCTAAAGAATGAAGTTGCAACCTCACCATGTGCAAAAATTAAAGTGGACCAAAGACCTAAATGTGAGAGCTAAAACCATAAAACTCTTAGGATGTGGCAATGGTTTATTGGATATGACACCAAATTCACAGATGACAAAAGAAAAAATAGGCAAATTGGACTTCATTAAAATTCTAAAATTTTGTGCATCAAAGGACACTATCAACAGAGTGAAAAGATTACCTATGGAGTGGGAGAAAATATATATGCAGTTCACATACCTAATAAGGATTAAACATCAAGAATACACGCAAAACTCCCAAAATGCAACAATAACATAAAAACCTGATTTAAAAAATGGCAAAGGATTTGGATAGATCTCCAGAGAAGACATGCAGATAGCCAATGAGCACATGAAAAATGCTTAACATTACTAAACAGTAAGGAAATGCAAATCAAAACCACAATGAGATACCACTTTGTACCCATTGGAATAATTTATTAAAATTAAAAAACACACAAGTGTTGGCAAGGATGTGGAGAAATTGGAACTCTTATTACTGATGGAAATACACAGTGGTGCAGCTGCTGTAGAAAACAGTATAGTGATTTTCCAGTTAAATACAGAATTGTCATTTGATTCAGCAATTGCATTTCTGGGTATATACACAAAACAATTGAAAGCAGGGGCTTGAGGATATATTTGTATACCAGTGTTCACTGCAGCATTATTCACAGTAGTCAAAAGGTAGATACAACCCAAATACCCAACAGATGAATGGATAGACAAAATGTGTTATATCCCTACATTGGAATATTATTCAGCCATAAAAAGGAAATTCTGCTACATACTGTATCATGGACGAACCTTTAAGACATTAAGTGAAGTAAATCACAAAAGGACACTACTATATGAATCCACTTATGTGAGGTGCCTAGACTAGTGAGATTCATAGAGACAAAGTAGAACAAAGATTATTTTTTGTCACAGGGGGCAGGAGGAAATGGGAATTTATTGTTTAAGGGGCACGGAGATTAGTGTGGGATCATGAAGAAGTTTCGGAGGTGCATAGTGGTGATTGGTACATACAACGAATGTATTTAATGCCTCTAAACTGTAAACTTCAAAATGGCTAAAATTTAAATCTTATGTACCTTTTGCCACAGTAAATTTTTAAACCACCAAAAAAAAAAAAAAAAAAAATCCTATGGCCTAGCTATTTAAAAAAGGGGGGGATGGGGTATTTAGTCATAAGACATAGAGGAACTTTAAGTGTATATTGCTAAGTGAAAGAAGTCAGTCTGAAAGGCTACATAATATATGATTTCAAAATATATGACATTCTGGAGAAAGGAAAGTTAGACAGTAAAGAGAGTGGTTGCCACAGGTTCAGTGGGAGAGAGAGAGGGGTAAATACATGGAGTAGAGATTTATAGGGCGGTGGAACTACTGTATACAATACGATAATAGTGGATACATGGCATTATATATTGGTCAAAATTCATAAAGACATACAACAGAAAGAGGACTCTTCATGTAAATTATAGGCTTCAGCTAGCCTGGGTGACAGAGTGACTTTGTCTCAAAAAATAAAGTAAAAATGTGTCAATATTGGTTAAACAAATATACCACACTAGTGCAAGATGTTAATAAAGGCCTGGGGTGGGCAGAAGCATAGGGGAACTCTGTACTATCTGCTCAGTTTTTCTGAAAATCTAAAACTTCTAACAACAAAGTCTATTAAAATTATGTGAGCGCTTTTCATTTTGTATACTCTGTCTCAGTGGCTCACCCTTATGTGTTTGTGAAATGAATGAATGATGGGTGATGAATGAATCGGTGACGCTAGTGACACACTGAATTCACAGTGCCTACACTGGGCCAGACTGTAGAGAAGCCAGCGTGCATCCCAGCCTTGACGAGGACATAGTTGAGAGACGAGCTGTTATGTTCGGCCGGTGCACATGCTTCTGCCTAAGCCATTTACCAGCCCCAGACCTTTCCACTGCTCCAAGACTTTATTTTCACACTTCCTTAAAGTTACTATTCCTTTTTCTTTTCTGTTTTTTTTTTTTTCCTTTTTTTCCCATGTAACTTAGGTGGAAAAACTGGAGAAACTAAATTGTTCTGACCTAACCAGTTCTTAATGTTGCACCTAAAAAGATGAAAACTGCATTCTGAAAAATCATGCACTAAAACTTATAAGGAAAATAGTTTTGGAACTTTGTAACCTGTGTAGTACAATAACAATCCTAAATTTCCACTGGTATTTGCACCTAGAATTAGTCGATCTTTTGCAGTCAAACTTTTGGGTTTTTGTTTCTTCCTTTGAGAGACAGATCCTTGAAATCAGTCACTTCTAGTAGAAAGCATTTTCATCAATATTGAAAGAATGACACAGAGGTATCCATCAGTCAGTGCTTTTTTCTAATTGCCAGGTGAAATGTGAAATGTCTTCTCAGTTTTTTCATCAGTACTTGCAGCTTCTCAGATAACACAGGAAGAATGAGGTGGTTTTGAAGCCACTAAGCTGGCTACTCCTTGCACTTAAAGGATTTTCATCCTTTTTCATAAGATCTTCATGTATCCCTTAGGGTTTCTCTCTAGGTGTGTGAATATTTGCTTCTGGTTGCTTCAGCACATCAGCTTTCTGGGGAGAGTCATGTTGAGCCAATGTGACTTCTGAATACTGGTATCATCCCCTACTTAGCAGTTGCCGATGGACTGATGCACATTACAGAAGCACACACACCTTGCAGCAGAATGGATTATGGTTCATGATACAACAGGTTACACAAGCGCTTTATTTAGGAAATAAAGGATTAAATTTTTAATTATTTTACCTAGTGGTGTTTCATTTTCTGCCTTTGTAAAATAAAAGCAATGATTTGGTTCACTTTGACGTTTCTTCAGTGTTCTCCATGACCTATGAAAAATAATGAAGAATTAAGATGCTTTCTCCATCGCAATTTTTCTTGCTATGCACACCTACCTACATGTCTCTTATCTTCTTCACATATATAAGCCAACCCCTTCTGTTTGTGATAGGATATGTTGAGGTAAACTAACCTAGAATTATCAAAAATTTTCAGCACCCTGACAAGACTCCTCAGAACACTGAGTTACATCGGATTCTCCCTTCAAGTCTCACGTATAAGTTCCCTGCACACCTGCCCACATCCTCCGCCCCTCCCCGTCTTTGCTCACTGCCTCTTACCCAAAGTTCTAACAAGCCTGGTGACCTCTCTGAGATATACTAGTTAGAAAAGGGTGGTTGACGGGAAAAGATTGCTAGAGTGAGTCACTGTAACAATGACAATAGCAATGACAATAATAGATGGCAAGAAAATACCGAGGAAACAAGGACTAATAAAACCTGTGGCTAATTGGGACTATTTAGGCACAAAAATTCCCTCTAGCCAACGAGCCCTGAGACTAATACCCATATCTGTGGAAGTGCAGTAAGAAAAACATGGGTTTAACCTCCCTAAACCTCAGTTTTCTCATTGTAGTGAGAATAATACCGCCTACCCCATACAGTTGTTAAGATTTATAGGAGTTAAAATACCTGAAATATTAACCATAGTACCTGGCACACATAGGCATGTTATGTGCATGATTATATCATTACACTGCTTGCTTTCCATTTCGAGAGTTGTGTCGTCAGCATTAGGGCATTATTGCAGTAGGGATGATGTATAACAACAATATAAATGCATGCTAAGACTTTAGGCTGTGGATTTATGCTAGGAATAAATTGGAAAGATTGCCTGGGGAGGCTTACATTCCAGAATCATACAAGGCGACATGAATAAACTTATCAATGAAATAAGGCTTGATGGTGTGGTGGCAAGAAGACGTCCTTGGTGAAGGAAGGTCATTAATAAGTTTTTAAAATATAATGTACCTTTATGCTATGATTTTCATAATATGAGCTAACATTATTAAGCGTCCCAGTCTTCATAATCAGCTCTTCTCATCAGAGAATCTAATTTTATTTTCATGACATGTATCTCGTCACATTTAGTAAAAGGCTTTTGTGTATGTGTGTGTGGGGGGGTGGTGATTTGTTTGCTTATAGTTATGGCCTTGCAGTTATTGAGATTGTTCAACCTTGAAAAAAATGATCAAATGAACTGTGAGCTAAGCCTAATACCTTATCCCTCTTTTAAACCTTTGTTATGATGTCTTTTTCTATTAAAAAAACAAAAACAGCAATTTAATACTTGAGTTCCTTTTTTTTTTTTTTTTAACAAGTATGTCTTTATAAACAGAAGTCAAGCTGTTTTATATGTGTGTGGATTCTAAAAAATAAAATTAAGCCCTTACCATGTCACTGAACATTCTGGGAAAAAAAAAAAAAAAAAATCAAGAGGCAAACCTTTTGGGGAAAATGCTGTTGATGAATTACAAGCATGGTACTTGTGCATTCAAGATCTAATGGCAGGATACTATTCCCAAACTTGTTTATATCAGATTTGACCCCTAGCATTAACCTTTCCAGTTAACCCCATGATCAATTTAAAATCTTTCCATTCTCTGACAATTTTTTTTTTTAATGGAATCTCACTTTGTCGCCCAGGCAGAGGCACAATCTCGGCTCACTGCAACCTCCCCCTCTCGGGTTCAAGCGATTGTCCTGCCTTAGCCTCCTGAATAGCTGGGATTATAGGCGCCCGCCACCATGCCTGACTCATTTTTGTATTTTTAGCAGAGACGGGGTTTCACCGTGTTGGCCAGGCTAGTCTCAAACTCCTATATTCTCTGAGAATTTCTTCATGGTTATTTAACCATCAAGCACTTTAAAAATTAATGTGGCTCCAGATATTACAAATATAGCAAAGATCTACAAACCTAACAAACGATTTAAAAGACATGTTTTTACTCATGTACAGGAGTAAAGTATGGGAACAGATTATCCCTCCTGATAAGTGATAATTCTGAGCACAATAAAACACATCAACTGATAGCATTATTTAATAATGGCATCTCTTTCAGGCTGACTGACTTTTAATTGTGGTGAAATATACTTAACAAAATTTACCATTTTAACAATTTTTAAATTCAGTAGCATTAAGTACAGTAGTCCCTTCTTCTCCACAGGGGATACATTCATACATTCCAAGACCCCAGTGGATGCCTGAAATCACAGACAGCACCAAACCTAAATATACTATTTTTCCTACACCTATGATGAAGTTTGTAACTTGGACACAGTAAGATTAGCAATAATAATAAAGTAGAACAATTATAACAATATGACAGCATCACTACTCTTGCACTTTGGGGCCATTATTAAGTAAAATAAGGGTTATTTGAACACAAACACTGTGATACTGCGACAGATGCTCTGATAATGAGATGGCTAATAAGTAGCTAATGGGCAGGCGGCATATACAGTGTGGATGTGCTGGGGCAAAAAGATGATTCACATCCTGAGTAGGTCAGCGGGAGATTTCATCATGCTGCTTAGAAGGGTGTGCAATTTAAAACATGAATTATTTCTGGAACTTTCCATTTAATATTTCAGACCACAGTTGACTGCAGGTAACTGAAATCCCTAAAAGCTAAACCACCAATGAGGGGTTATTATTGTACATTCACATTGTGTGCAACCATCACACCATCTCCAGAACTTTTTGTTTTTGTTTTGTTTTGTTTTGTTTTGTTTTTGAGACGGAGTCTCACTCTGTTGCCCAGGCTGGGGTGCAGTAGCAAGATCTCGGCTCACTGCAAGCTCTGCCTCCCAGGTTCATGCCATTCTCCTGCCTCAGCCTCCCGAGTAGCTGGGACTACAGGCGCCCGCCACCACGCCCGGCTAATTTTTTTTTTTTGTATTTTTAGTAGAGATGAGGTTTCATCATGTTAGCCAGGATGGTCTCCATCTCCTGACCTTGTGACCTCGGCCTCTCAGTGCTGGGATTACAGGTGTAAGCCACAGTGCCCAGCCCTCCAGAACTTTTTCATTATCCCAAACTGAAACTCTACTCATTAAACAGTAACTCCCTATTCCTCCCCCGACAACCCCGGTGACCACCATTCTACTTTCTGTCTCAATGAATTTGCCTATTCTAGGTGCCTTGTATATGTGGAATCACACAATACTTACCTTTGGTGTCTGACTTTTTCACTTAGCATTTCTTCAGGATTCATCTATGTTGTGGCATGTATCAGAATTTCATTCCTTTTTAAAGCTAAATAATACTCTATTATAGGTATATACCACATTTTATCTATTCATCCACTGATGGATATTTAGGTTGTTTCCACCTTTTGGCTACTGTAAGTAATGCTGCTATTGAGGCAGGAGAGGTAGTCAAGGAAGTAACCATGTTCTTGGTTACAGGGGTGACCATACAGTCAACACAATAAGCCCAGCATTCGCATTGGAGTCCAGCTCATTCAAGCAAAGCTCTCTCCAGTAAGGAATTTCCCTGTAGGGAGCACGTGCATTTTGATTTTACTTGTCCTCAGACTGACCCATTGCTCATTATAATTGTAAAAAACACATCCCTGAGGAGAGATTTAAGATGCTAATGAGATATGTGATGTGTGAACAAACATGTACAGCTACTGGCATGTGCACCCAGAGGACCACCCAAAACATAGTTACCAGTAACAGCTCTTCCCACCTCCTCATGAGTAATAATATTAAGACTCTCAGAAAGGGAGTCTCCCTAGTGCCAGTCTTTGCTGTTTCATTCTCATGAGCAGCCTGCCCTGAATCCTCTCTCAGGGATTCTGCACCTAACTTTCAAAATATTATTTTTCCTTTGCAATAAATTTGCTGTATGCTGCATCTCTGTTGTGTGTCTCTTGTTTAAACTCTTTTAAACTGAAAAGAACCAAGGTCTCACAACAGCCATCAACACTATGAGTGTAGGTATACAAATATCTGTTTGAGTCCATTCTTTCATTTCTTTTAGATGTATACCCAGGAGTGGAATTGCTAGATCATATGGGAACTCTACGTTTAATTTTTTTTTGAGGACTTGGCATACTGTTTTCTTAAGGTGGTCGTACCATTTAACATTCCCACCAACAATGCACAAGGGTTCCAATTTCTACGTGTTCTCACCAACACATGGTTTCTGGTTGTGTATTGTTTGTTTGTATTAGTAGTAGTCACCATCCTAAAGGATGGAAGTGGTACTTCATTGTGGTTTTGATCTACATTTCCCCAGCAATTAGTGACGTTGAGTATCTTTTTTCATGTGCTTATTGGCCATCTGTATATCTTCTTTGGAGAAATGTCTGTTTCTCCAAATCCTTTGCCCATTTTTGAATTAGGTTGTTCTTTTACTTGTTGTAGTTGAGTTTTAGAAGTTCTTTATATATTCTGCATATCAAATCCTTACCAGATACATGATTTGTGAACCTTTCTCCCATTCTATGGATTGCCTTTTCACTCTGCTGATAGTTTTTCTGATGTACCAAAATTTTAAATTTTGATGTCCAATTTGTCTAACTTTTCTTTGGTTGCTTGTGCTTTTGGTGTTATATAAAAGCAATCATGGACAAATCCAATTTCATGAAGCATTTCCCCTGTTTTCTTCTCTTAGTAATTTTAGCTCTTACGTTTAGGTCTTTGATCCACTTTGATTTTTTTTTTTTTTTGAGACGGAATCTTGTGTTCTTGGCTCACTGCATCCTCCGCCTGCCGGGTTCAAGCAATTCTCCTGCCTTGGTCTCCTAAGTAGCTGGGACTACAGGCATGTGCCACCATGCCTGGGTAATTTTTTGTATTTTTAGTAGAGACGGGATTTCACCATGCTGGCCAGGCTGGTCTCGAACTCCTGGCCTCGTGATCTGCCCACCTGGGCCTCCCACAGTGCTAGGATTGCAGGCATGAGTCACTGCACCCAGCCCTGCTTAATTTTTGTATATGGTGATAGGTAAGGGTCCAACTTCATTCTTTAGCATGTGGATATCTAGTTTTCTCAGCACCACGTATTGAAAAACTGGCTTTTAAAAGCAACTTACTGAGGTATAATCTACAATTTACAAAATTTACCTTTTTAAAGTATGTAATTCAGCTGGGCACAGTGGCTCATGCCTGTAATCCCAGCACTTTGGGAGCCCAGGCAGGAAGACTGCTTGAAACCAGGAGTTCGAGACTAGCCTGGGCTGCATAGCAAGACACAGCAAGTCTCTACAAAAAAAATTTAAAAATTAGCCAGGCAAAGTGGTGCACACCTGTAGTCTCAACTACTTGGGAGGCTGAGGCAAGATTGCTTGAGTGCAGGAGTTCAAGGTTGCAGTGAGCTATGATCATGTCACTGCACTGCTAGAGCCTTGGGCAACAGAGTGAGACCCTGTCTCAAACAAACAAACAAAATAAGTATACAATTCAATGAATTTTAAAATTTACGGAATTGTGCAATCACCACCACAATCCCATTTTAGAATAAATCCATTACCCTAAAAAAGATCTCATGTCCATTTGCAGTAATTCCCCATTCCAATCTCATACCCTAGGCAACTGCTAATCTATCTTAATATAAATGTAAACATACAAAGTGTGGTGTTTTGCAGTTTGTATCACATAGCATAACTGAGGTTTATCTATGTTATCATATGTATGAGTATTCTGTTTCTCTTTATAGCTCAATAGCATTCCATTTATAGATACACCACATTTTATTTATCCCTTGAGTAGTGGATGGATGTTTGGATTATCTCCACTTTTTAGTTACGAATATTGCTACTATGAACATTCATATTCAAGTCATAATATGAACATGTTTTCACTTACTTCAGGTAGACATCTAGGGATGAAATTGCTGGGTGATATGATAAATCCATGCTTAACTCTTTAAGAAACCAACAAATTGTTTTTCCAAAGTGTCCGTATTACTTTACAGTCCCACCAGCAATGTATTCCACTTTCCCCATAGCCTCACCAACACTTGTTACTCTCTTTTTGATAATAGCCGTGTTAGTGTGTGTTAAGTAGCAGCTCATTGTGGTTTTAATTTACATTTCCCTAATGACTCAAGTATCTTTTAATGTGTTTGTTACCCATTTGTGTATTTTCTTTGGTAAAATGTCTATCCAAATATCTTGCCCAGGCTGGGTGCGGTGTCTCACGCCTGTATTCCCAGCACTTTGGGAGGCCGAGGCAGGTGGATCACTTGAGGCCAGGAGTTCAAGACCAGCCTGGCCAACACCAAACCCTGTCTCTACCAAAAAATACAAAACACTAGCCAGGTGTGGTGGCATGTGTGTGTAGTGCCAGCCACTCGGGAGGCTGAGACACGAGAATCCCTTGAACCCAGGAGGCAGAGGTTGTAGTATGCTGAAGTCATGCCACTGCCCTCCAGCCTGGGTGGCAAAAAATGTGTATATATATTGCCCAAACTTTAATTGGGCTGTCTTTTTATTATTGAGTTGAAAAAGTTCCTTATATATTCTAGACATGTCCTTTATCCATCTTTTATATCCATTTGCAAAAATTTTGTCCCAGTTTGTGTCTTGCCTTTTCATTTTGAAGCACAAAAGTTTTAAATTTACATGAAGCCCAATTTATGAAATTTTTTCTTTTATCAGTTGTGCTTTTTGTATTGCATCTAAAAATCTTTGCCTAATTCAGTGTCACAAAGACTTTCTCTTATGTTTTCATCTAAGGGTTTTATAGTTTTAGCTCTTATACTCAGACCAATTTTGAGGGTTTTTTTGTGCATGGTAAAGGGTCTGAATTCATGTTTTTGCATGTGAATATCCAAACTGCCCCAGGATCATCTGTTGGAATGACTATCCTTTCCATACTGAATTGCCTTGGCAGCTTTGTCAAAAATCAATTGTGGGCTATCTGGATGCCAATATCACACTGTCTTGATTATTGTAGCTTTATAGTCAGTCAGGAAATCAGACAGTATGAAGCTTCTAACTTTGTTCTTCTTTTTCAAAATTATTTTCTCTATTCTAGGTCCTTCGCATTTCCATGGTAATTTTAGAACCACCTTGTCAATTTTTACAAAAACACCTGTTGGGATTTTGTCTGGGATAGCACTGCATCTATATAGGTCAATTTGAGAACTGATATCTTACAATATCGAATCTTCCAAATCTATGAACAAAATATAACTCTCTATTTATTTAGGTCTTCATTTCATTTCTCTCACCAATTTTTTCTTTTTCTTTTTTTTTTAGTTTTCACTGGATAGGTCTTTCATATTTTTGTATGATGTATTCCTATGTACTTAATACATTGAGATTCTATCATTAATAATTCTTTTTTAAATTTCCATATCTAATTGTCATTGATATATAGGAATACAATGGACTTTTTTGAAATTTTAAGATAAGTTTATTAAGTCCAATGATGAAATCTATCAGAAGAATATTCTCCTGAAAATCATTTCTTCTTGGAGAAAAGGAAAGGAAAATCAAAACCCTCTGAGCATAGCCAGGATGCTGTGACAGTCAAGCCTCTCTACAGATGGGGACAGTCCTCTTGTCAGTGGAGTCACTCTCTGGGTCAGCAGGATTGGAGTCTGGATCATCCTCCTCATCCCCCAGCTCCAGGTCATCCATTTCCTGGAACAAAGACTCAATTACCTCCACGTTGTTTCTAGCATCCTCTAAGAACTGGAAATCAGATGGGTCAAGATTTGGATCTGTTTCAAGTAGCTGTTTCCCACTTATTTTTTCCTGCTTATTCTTTCATTTGATTCTTTTTGATTTCCAAGAGTTCCATATCAAACACAGCTTCTCAACTTAAGAAATGCTTAACTGTAAACAGGAATGCCATGAAATAATTGCTCTATGGTTTCTTCTGCTTCTTCTTGTTTCTCGCCCAAATTTTAATTGGATTGACTTTTTATTATTGATTTGAAAGAGTTCTTTTCATATTCTAGATACATGTCTTCCTCCCTTTTGGCTTTTATCTATTTCATTTAATTTTTCTTGCACAGCTGCCACTTAAGATCATCACCACACCAAGATTTCTTCAGCTTGTAATGCTAAGAATTTTTAAATGTCTGAGACATTGTCTTCTAGATTTTCCAAGAATGTTTCATAAAAAGGAGTTTCATTTGGGTATTTCTCACTGTCTGTAAACTTGAGGGTAGTCTGAACAGTTTCATTATTTTCTCCAGCCTCAGATATCACAGTAATGGTAGAGCTGGGTGGGTTTTCTTTTTTTTCTTTCTTTCTTTTTTTTTTTTTTTTTTTTTCTGAGACTAAGTCTCACTCTGTTGCCCTGGCTGGAGTGCGGTGATGCGATCTCAGCTTACTGCAACCTCTGCCTCTTGGGTTCAAGCAATTCTCCTACCTCAGCCTCCCGAATAGCTGGGATTACAGGCTCCTGCCACCATGCCCGGCTAATTTTTGTATTTTCAGTAGAGACAGGGTTTCACAATGTTGGCCAAGCTGATCGTGAACTGCTGACCTCAAGTGATCTGCTCCCCTTGGCCTCCCAAAGTGCTGGGATTACAGGCATGAGCCACTGCACCTGGCCAGCATGACATATCTTTATTCATCCCTTTACTTTTAACCTCTTTGTGTCTTTATACTTAACATATTTTTTGCAGATAGCGTATCACATTAATTTTTATCCAATTTTACAATCTCTGTCTTAATTGGGTGGCTTAGACTTTTTACAGGTTGCTCTAGAGTTTCTAGCATACACTTTTGACTTATTACAGTTTCCCTTCAAGTGATGATGTACTGCTTGACATTTAGCATAAGAACCTTACAGTGGGGTATTTCCCTTGCTACCCTCCTAATCTTTGTATTTCCTTATTATACATTTTGCTTTTATGTATGTTGTAAGTCCCATACTATGTTGTTACGATATTTCATTAAATGGTCGATTATTTCTTAAGGAGATTTAAATAAGAAGAAGAAGATCTTACATATTTACCCACGTAGTTGTCATTTCCAGTGCTCTTCCTCCCTTTATGTAAATCCATATTTCCATCTGATATTGTCCTTTTGCCTGAAGGACTTCCTTTAATATTTACTTAGTGCGGTTCTGGTGATGATAAATTCTTTCAACTTTCATATGCCTGGAAAAATCTCTATTTTGCCTTCATTTTTTCTAAATAGTTACTGGTTTTTTATGGCTTTGAGATACAATTCACATACCATAAAACTCACTCATTTAAATTGTACAATTCAATGGCTTTTAGTATATTCAGAGTTGCACAACCATCAGCACAATCAAATTTATGACACTTTCATTCCCAAAAAGAAAGCCCACATCCCTTAGCCATCACTTCCCAACATCCCCCCATTTCCTCCAATCCTAGGCAAACAATCTACTGTCTGTCTCTATAGATTTGCTTGTTCTGGGCATTTCATATAAATGTTATCATAAAATATGTGTTCCTTTATGACTGGCTCCTTTACTTCAGCATATTGTTTTCAAAGTCCATCCATGTTGCAGCATATATTACTACTTCATTTCTATTTCCTGCTGAATAATATTCCATAGTAGGAATATAATACATTTTATTTATCTATTTATCAGCTGATGGACATTTGATTAATTTCTACTTTTTGGCTAATGTGCTATGAACATTCATGTACATTTTTTTTTCCTTTTTTCACCCTCCCCAAAGTTTTTTTTTTTAGAGATGGGGTCTTGCTATGTTGCCCAGGCTGGCCTCAAACTCCTGGGCTCAAGTGATCCTCCACCTCGGCCTCCCAATAGCTGGGACTACAGAAGTATGCTACCACACTTGGTTTCATTATGGTTTTGATCATCATTTCCTGATGGCTAACGATGATTGTCTTTTCATGGGATTACTAGTCATTTGTACATATTATTTGGAGAACTCTTTTCCAATCCTTTGCTCATTTTTAAAATGAGTTGTTTCTTCATTAAGTTGTAAATGTTGTTTATATATTCAAATACATATATGTATTTCAGATCATATGTATAAGTCTCATACTTATGATTAAAAAAATTTTCTCTCAGAAGTAGATTGTCTTTTCACTTTCTTGAGGGTATCCTTGGAAGCATGAAAGTTTTTTGTTTTTAATGTTGATGAATCCAGTTTACATATTTTTTATTTTGTTGCTTGTACTTTTAGAATCATAACTCAGAATCCATTGCCTAATCCAAAGTTATGAAGATTGACACCTATTCTATTAAGAGTTATATGGTTTTAGTTCTTACATTTAGATCTTTGATCCATTTTGAGTTAATTTTTATATATGATATGAAGTAAGGGTTTAAATCCATTCTTTTGTGAGTGGATATCCAGTTTTTCCAGCACCATTTGTTGAAAAGACTATTATTACCCCCCACTGAATTGTCTTGCACCCTATAAAAAATGCATTTACTATAAATGTAAGAAGGTATGTCTGAACTCTCAATTGTATTCCATTCATCTATACGTCTATCCTTATGCCAGCACTACTTTGCCATGATTACTGCAGCTTCATAGTAAGTTTAGAAATTAGGAAGTGTGAGTCTCCTAACTTTGTTCATCTTTTCCAAGATTGATTTGCCTATTTTGCCTTGTGTTTGAAAGATATTTTTGCTGGATGTAGAATTATAGGTTTACTTTTTACAATACATTGTATGTTGTTCCACTCTTTTAAGGTGTGTTATTTCTGAAAAATGCCTGCTGAAATCCTTAGCTTTATTCTCTGTCTGTAATGTGTCTTTTTCTAGCTGCCTTTAAGACTTTATCACTGGTTCTGAGCAATTAGATTATGATGTGTCTTGGTTTATTACTTTGTCACTCAGGCTGGAATACAGGAGCACGATCTTGGCTCCCTGCAGCCTTGACCTCCTGGGCTCAAGCAATTCTCCCACCTCCCAAGTAGCTGGGACTACAGATATGCACCATCATGCCCAGCTAATTTTGTTTCTTTTTTGTAGAGATGAGGTCTCACTATGTTTCCCAGGCTGGTCTCAAACTCTTCAATTCAAGTGATCCTCCTGCCTCAGCCTCCCAAAATGCTGGGATTACAGGTGTGAGCCAGAGTGCCTGGCCTTTGTTGAACTTTTTATATGGGTGAATTGATCATTTTTATTAAATCTGGAAAAATTTTTGACTCTTATTTCTTCAGATATTTTTTCTGTTCCCTCTTCTCTCTTATCTCCTTCAGGGACTCAACATTATGCCACCTGCAGTTGTCGCACAGCTCACTGATGCTCTTTTCATTTAAAAATTTTTCTTTCTGCATTTCTTTTTTTCTTAGTTTCTATTGCTATATCTTCAAGTTCACCAGTATTTTCTATTGTGTGTAATCTGCTGTTAATACCATCCAGTTTTTGTTTTGTTTTGTTTTTTATCTCAGACACTAGTTTTCATCTCTGGAAGTTCAGTTTGGGTCCTTTAAAAAATATATATTCTATGTTTCTACTTAACTTTTGAATCTATGTAACACATTTATAATAACTATGCTTACCTGGGATTTCTAACATCTGTTTCAATTTCAATTTCCTTCCTTCCTTCCTCCCTCCCTCTCTCCCTCTCTCTCTCTCTCACTTTCTTTCTCTCTTTCTCTCTCTCTTTCTTTCTTTCTTTTTTGAGACAGAATCTTGCTCTGTCGCCCAGACTGGAGTGCAATGGTACAATCTCGGCTCACTTCAACCTCCACTTCCTTGGTTCAAGCGATTCTCCTGCCTCAGCCTCCCGAGTAGCTGGGATTATAGGTGCCCATCACTGCCCTTTTTTTTTTTGTATTTTACTAGAGATGGGGTTTCACCATGTTGGCCAGGCTGGTCTCGAACTCCTGACCTCAAGTGATCCACCTGCCTCGGCCTCCCAAAGTGCTGGGATTACAGGTATGAGCCACCATGCCCAGCTTTCGGTTTCTTAATATTTCTCATTTTGAGCACATTTGCTGCCTCTTTGGAGGTTGGTAATTTTATTGGATGTGAAACATTATTAATTTCACCTGTTGGGTACTAGATGTTTTCAGCATTGTTGAGCTTTGATCTAGGATATAGTTATTTGGAAACAATTTGATTCTCTCAGCTCAGGCTTTTACAATTTATTAGACAGGACTGGAGCAGTGCTTAATCTAGGGCTAGTTATTCCCCACTATCAGGGAAACACCTTTCTGTGTACTCTACCCAGTGCCACGTGAATAATGAGATTTTCAGTCTCAGTGGGAACGGACACTTTTCCTGGCCCTGTGTGAATACTGGGTACCTCTAATCCTTCAGGTGATTTTTTCTGCAACCTCAAGTATTTTCCTTCCACACATGCCCTGATTAGTACTCAGTTGAATACTTGAAGATCTCTGGAGTTCTCTCTTCATACAGCTCTCTTTTTTCTAGGACTCTCCTCAGCACAATATAGTCACCTTGATCTTTTTGGACTCTTAGCTCCATTATCTCAACTCGGAGTCTGCCAAACTCAGCCTGGGGTCCCCAACCTTGCACAAAAGCCTGGAAATTCTCTCCAGGCAGTAATCTAAGGCAATCATTGGCTCACCTAGTCTATTTCCCATCTCTCAGGGTTCATGGTTCCTTTGATGACTGATAGCAATGTCTTCATAATTTTTTTTTTTTTTTTTTTGAGACGGAGTCTCACTCTGTTGCCCAGGCTGGAGTGCAGTGTCGTGATCTCGGCTCACTACGAGCTCCGCCTCCCAGGTTCACACCATTCTCCTGCCTCAGCCTCCCGAGCAGCTGGGACTACAGGTGCCCGCCACCACGACGCCCGGCTAATTTTTTTGTATTTTTAGTAGAGACGGGGTTTCACCATGTTGGCCAGGATGGTCTCGATCTCCTGACCTCATGATCCACCCACCTCGGCCTCCCAAAGTGCTGGGATTACAGGCATGAGCCACCGCGCCCAGCTGTCTTCATAAATTTTAATGCTTCATATATTTTGTCCATTTTTTGTTGTTTTAAGTAGAAGGAAATAAATCCAGTGCCTGTTACTCCATCTTGGCCAGAAGTCTCAAGACAATTTTAAAACATCAATTTGTCTACAAGTTACCCAAAGATTTGCTGATCTCTACAGGCAAAACTCTTCTTCCTCCCCATATGCTAGCTCATTTCAAAATATTTCTGAGAAACCGGTCCCTTATATCTGTGTAGCACATTAGAGCTAACACCAGAATTTAATATATTGAGATAACATTGTTTTATTTGGGAAAAAAATGTGATTTGTGTCATACTGATAATAAATTCATTTTTATGTAAAAAAGGGTACCTGGCCAAAACAAACAAACAAACAAACAAAAAAAAACAAAAAAAAAAACCCATAGAAAAATTTAGGCTCAGGCTTTTTTTTCTGGATAGATCTAAATACAAATCCCTATATCTAACAACAACAGTCTCGTCTAGGGTTTTAAAATAAGCATTTGTTTTGAGTTTACTCACTGTGGTGGGCACTGGTACTGCTCGTCTCTACCAGGCTGACATCATACTGGACTGAACTGGCTCTCTGAAAGTGGCCCTTCCTGACACTAGAGAGGAGAGAAACATAAAAATGGAAAATGAGTAATAGGAAAACATGTCAGAAAACCTAGAAAGAAGGTTGTTTTTTTATTTTCCCTTCTTCCCCCTTTTTACAACACATCATGGCATTCAAATGAAAGTACAAACTTGACTATTTGATGGTTTATTTTCTTTCCACAACTACCTGAAATTGTCAGTGGTGCTTTAAAACTGTTCCCACTATTTAACACATCCATTAGTGCATGTAGGTCATCATTCAGATGCTGATGATGCCGCCTGGTCTTTTTCCTTTAAGACAACAGCAAAGCTGCTGTATCTTAGTGCAATTTTTGTGCCCTTTTTAAAGAGGTTAGCTTTCATTATCAGTTGGGACCCTTATGTGACATGGAGTAGCTTTAGTCAACTATTCTAGTAATGGCATTTTAAAAAGTAATTTACATTTTTGAGGTAACAGTACATCAGGTTTTTCAGTCATTTGATCAACTAATATAGGTTGTAATTTATGTAATCATGATAGATTTTGGAATGTACAGTTGATTTCATTTTTTTCAATATGTCTATATGCAGTTTTAGCTTACATTAATGAAAATGAATTCAATTTTACCATTGCAAAATGATGTGTATTTTCTAAAAGCAAACTTGCTCCTATTCCTGAGACACTATTGATTCTAGCCCAGATTTTAGCATTAGTGGGGTATCATTTTGGACCTCATTCAATGATGGCACTAATTAGTTACTAAAGTTCAAAAGGCCCTCAGTTTAAAGCAATTTCAACCACTAATGGACCAAAAACTATTACAGAAAACAATTTCATTCTTGAAAGCGCATTTCCAAGTTCACATGGTCACTACAGAACAGCCTAGATCTTATGTAATGCTTTCTATTTATCCTGTTTTCTAGCTTTCTTTTTTTAATTTATTTTTAACTAACTGGTTATTTTTAATTCCATTTTTGTCCTTCTGCTAATTTGGAAATTATACACTTTGATTTTCTATTATGTGTTACCCTAGACATTTTAATATTCATCTTAAAATATCAAGATCAAAATTAACTTATATATTTATCCTCCCCCCCATACAAAGACCTTAGTACACTTCAATTACAATCCTTTCAACTTATTTGCTATCATGTGTTTTAATTCCTTTTAAAAAAATACATAGGATAATATTATTGTTATAATTTATACAATATTTGTTTTGATATTCACATATTAATAGCTTTCTCTGTTCTTTCTTGCATTTCACACATGCCATATAGGATCAACTTCCTTTTCCCTGACATATATCCTTCAGGCAGAAGGTTTACTGAGGGATAACTCTCTCAAAGTTTGATTAAAAGTTATCTTCATCTTACCCTCATTCCCTGAGAGATGTTTTCACTGCCACAGAAATTTGGGGTTAACTGCTTTCTCTCAGCATATTGAAAATATCACTGCTCTGTCTTCTAGTTTTGCTTCTTTCCAACTGAGAAGTCAGCTGTTGGTTTAATTGTTGCATCTTTGACGATAATCTGCCATTCTTTTCTGCTTTTGTGATGTCACCTTTAGAACTGGTGTTCCACAATTCCACTATGTTGCACTCATATGTAAATTTATTTTTATTTATCCTGTTTTAGATTTGTTGGGCTTCTAACATCTGTGGGTAACTTTCATCAGTTCTGAAAAGGTCTCTGCCATTACTTTTTCAAACACTGCCTCTGCCCCAGTCTCTCTTTTCTTCTGGAATTCCAATTAAACATAAGGTAGGCACACACTCTGGTCACCACGCTTCTTGACTTCTCTTCAATATTTTCCATTTCTTTTTCTCTTAGGATTACCCTCTGGGTAATTTTTTCCTATCTATTTTCCCATTCATTAATAAATGTATTGTGTTTAAACTGCTGTTTAAAGACATATACTAAATTTAAAAAATTTATTGAACTAAGATATGTACTGAATTTTTAAAAATTATATTTCATTCATTGGAGATCTGTTTTGATCTTTGCCAAATTTGCTTATTTCTTTTTTTTTTTTTTTTTTTTTTTTGAGAGGGAGTCTGGCTCTGTCGCCCAGGCTGGAGTGCAGTGGCCGGATCTCAGCTCACTGCAAGCTCCGCCTCCCGGGTTTACGCCATTCTCCTGCCTCAGCCTCCCGAGTAGCTGGGACTACAGGCGCCCGCCACCTCGCCCGGCTAGTTTTTTTTTGTATTTTTTAGTAGAGATGGGGTTTCACCGTGTTAGCCAGGATGGTCTTGATCTCCTGACCTCGTGATCCGCCCGTCTCGGCCTCCCAAAGTGCTGGGATTACAGGCTTGAGCCACCGTGCCCGGCCCAAATTTGCTTATTTCTAAGCCCTCACTTATTTTATTTTATTTTCCTTTTTTATTTTTTTTGAGACGGAGTCTTGCTCTCTCGCCCAGACTGGAGTGCAGCTCACTGCAAGCTCCGCCTCCTGGGTTCATGCCATTCTCCTGCCTCAGCCTCCCGAGCAGCTGGGACTACAGGCGCCCGCCACCACACTCGGCTAATTTTTTGTTTTAGTAGAGACGGTGTTTCACCGTGTTAGCCAGGATGGTCTCAATTTCCTGACCTCGCGATCCACCCACCTCGGCTTCCTAAAGTGCTGGGATTACAGACGTGAGCCACCGTGCTCGGCCACCTCTCACTTATTTTTTGATACATATTAAACATACTTATTTTATAGCATGTGTCTGATTCTTCCAATAAATACAGATTTCTGAATATCTTACCCTACTACCTATTGTTTCTGCTAGTTTTAATAAATTGTGCCTCTTTTATTCTACTTTTGGTAATCTTTTCATACTGTGAGACGCTTTTTAAGGTAAAGGATAAAAGTAGGCTCTTCAAGAATTGATTTGTATTTGTTTCTGCCAACCATCTGATGACATTACCAGCCTAGACTATTTTATATTCTTAACTTTTTACCCCAAGACATTCAGATAGTGTGAATTCAGGATGGAGACACATATAATGTTTGTGATTGGAGGTTTCTTTTCTCTTGTATTCAACACCACCTCTTGTTCTTATATATATACTCTTTTGCTTCTATTATACCTATACTTTCACTCAAAAGGTATTATTTAGCCTGCGACAGGGTACTTCAGACTAGAAATATTTCCAAGTTCTGGCTCAAGTCTGCAGAGCAGCTATGGCTTAGAAGGACTCCTTTCTGAAACTTTGCTGCTCTGGGGCATTGAACACCTGTAGGGTACAATATACTATGCCCTTCACAAACTCAATGGGTTAGCAAAGGAATTTCATTTGGGGGCAACTACAACAATATTAAAGTTCCATTAATTTGTTTATTTATTTATCTTGTTAAGAGACAGGATCTTGCTCTCACACCCAGGCAGGAGTGCAGTAGTGCAGTCATGGCTTACTGCAGCCTCTCATTCCTGGACTCAAGTGATCTTTCCATCTCAGCCTCCCAAGCAGCTAGAACTACATGCATGTGTTACCACACCTGGATAATTTTTAAAAAATTTTGTTTTGTACACACGGGGTCTCACTATGTTGTCCAGGCTGGTGTTAAACTCCTGGTCTCAAGTAGTCCTCCCACCTTGGCAGGATTACAGGCATGAGCCACGGCACCTGGCCCAAATCCTATGGATTTAATATCACACAAATCACTCTTCACAATTCCCAGTGGAATAGTAGATATTCTTATAAATCTTTTGGTCACTATGTTAGATATGTATTTCTGTCTCTTAACCTTATGGTCATATGGTTGAATTGCATTTCCTGACACTTGGATATATTATACGTCTCTTATTTTACATATATGTAAATAATATAAATATATAAACATACAAATAAATATTATCTATTTAATCTATCCATATAAAATAAGAGACGGGGGTCTTGTTCTCTTTTCCAGGTTGGAGTGCAATGGCATAATCACAGCTCACTGCATCTCAAACTCCTGGGCTTGCGGGATCCTCCTGCTTCCATTTCCTGAGTAGCTGGGAATACAGATGTGTACCACCATGCCCTGCTAATATTTTTTATTTTTCATTTTGTAGAGACAGGGTCTTGCAATCTTGCCCAGGCTGGTCTCAAACTCCTGGGCTCAAGCAATCCTCTCATTTGGGAATACAGGCATGAGCTACCATGTCCAGCCACCTCTTATAATTGAGGAGGACCATGAAACTCCTTCTGGCTAGTGAGTTATGTCAGTAGTGATGTGTGTCACTTCTGGGACAGATCATTTCAATTTAAGTGTGAGAACTTCCAGAGCTTTCTTTTCCCTCTGTTATGACAACCAGCAGCACTCAAGATGGTGTTTGCTCCAACAGTTTGAGTCCTTAAGTGACTATCATTAGCAAAGCCCTGCTTGCCAATCCATACTAATTACCTATAATAAGTGAGAAATAATCTTCTGTTTATTAAGCCACTAAACTATTAGGGTTGGTAGTTACTGCAGCCAAACCTAGACTATCCTGACATATTAATGATAATGAATTAAACAGAATTCATTATCCAATCAGTAACAGATGGAAACTATATCTCCAAACTGGCACCAGAGTGATTAATGAGGGAAGTCATTAATGAGGGAAGTCTTCCCCTTACCATATTTGACTGACAAAATGTTTAGAGGGATAGAATAGATCATTATTCAGCTTTCCAAACATAGATACATTTAAAGTCAAGCATAAACCTAATTCCAAAGATGGGTATTCTGGTTATCTACTTATGCATAACATACCACCCCAAACTTGGGGGATAAAAAAACTTTGTCTCATGATTCTGTGGGTTGACAGCTGGGCATCTTTTGCTTGGGGTCTCTGTGTAGTTGCAGTAAACTGGCAGCTAAGTCAGGAGTCAATTAAAGGTTCGAATGAGCTGAATGTCTGGGATGGCTCATTAAAATGGTGGGCAGTTGAGGCTGACTGTTGGCTGGAAGTTCAGCTGGGGCTAGTTCTTCCTACTGTTTAGGCTTCTTACAACATGGCGGCTGATTCTATGAGGCAGCATCCCAAGTATTCTATGATCAAGGCAGTCATAGTGCCTGCGTAGATTCAAGGAATCTATAGCAATAGACTCTACCTCTTGAAGGATGAGTGGCAAGGTCACACTACAGAAGAGTATGTGGGAATGAGAGATATCCTATGGCCATCCCTCAGAAATGCAATCTGATACAATGGGCTTATATTTAAACTTTTGTATCTGAAGTAGTCAGATGCTAAAATTATGAGAAATAAAATCTACCAGATTGCTTAAATGATATGTTTTGGAATAAACTATTTAATACCACATATTTTTAAAAAGCTGATTTCCTCCAATTTTTAATTATTCCTTGATGTAAAGTAGTTAAGAAATCAGGATCTAACAAGATACTATTTTACCTACATGTTACCTTTCTTAGCATACAAACTTCTCAAGCTCACTTGTCTCTCTTTTATGATTACCTTCAGCTCCATTTTCACAAGTATCTATGATAGAATTCAGTATGAGTTTAATAAAATTAATGATGACAGTTATGCCAGATAACTCCTGGACTTACTAAATTCTATGTTTACTTACTTTTACAAAATTTCAAAAACAATTGAAAATCAAAGCAAATGAATGAAAGTAATCTTCAGTGCATATAATTGCTTCATGCAAGTAGTTTTTTCTTTTGTCTCTCTTGTGAATTACCAGTTTCCCCAAATTAATTGCCTTTTTGTCTGTCTCTCCAAATTGATTTAAATATCTCTGAAGTTAGGAAACATGTCTATTTTGTTCACTATTGTATTCTTTATGCCTAGCACATAGTGGGCACTAAGTAGCTGACCCTGCATATTAACCATATGTCTTAAGCTTACATGTACAGTATTGCATAAGTTGTTCCTTTTCTTTCACATACAAAATTTACTTTAAATACACCTAACCCAAATATTCAGGTACTTCTGGCATATTTGCTATAGTGAGTATGGGTCTACCTTAATAGTTTAGATAAGTCAAGGTAAATATTGACAACAGTAACAAAGAATAAATTGAGACTGCTTATTAAGATCCTTTCAAAAATGACATTAATAACAAAAACTGTATTAAAGAGATAACTAAACATAATGCAGTATCTGGAAAAATATCGAGAACTAAGGGCATATTAATTATTTAGTGGAATAACTACTTTATGCATTAGTTTTCTCAAAAGCATGTTTCTATTTTGCTTACCTGCAAAGGAAGTAGAAGGCTCCAATGATAAGTGTTATTAGGACTGCCAACGCCATGAAAGCTTCAAACAGGTTATTTTTAGTTTGGATGCTGGAGCTTGGGAGAAAAACCTCTTCACAACGAGCTCCTGTATAGTTTTCAATACACCTACAGAATACAATTTTAGATAAAGAATTGCATTCTGTGTTTCATTAGCTAGTTTGGAAGAAAAACAGTTTCCAGATGACGTGAAGAAAAAAGGAGACTAATTTTCAGATTGTGAACGTGGCATAGACAGGTTTTCCTATAATGCTCACAGATCTACAGTTACAACAAAACAAATGCAAATTTGTTATAATAAAACAAATTTTACTATCTTCTTTTTCCAGTTTTCCAATTGCTTAGGAACTCCAGAGAATTACAGAGTATGCAGTGTTTTTATCTTCTAGATTTTCAATCATATAAATGTCCATACTTTATCAAAAATTTACTTTTTGTTGTATCTGGTATAATGATCTAAATGCATTTTTCCTTAAAACTGCTAACTGATTATTCCAACCCCATTTATTAAATAATCAATCCATGACCCACTGTTTAACAGTGCCTCCTTTAACATATGTCAGATTTACATAAATAACAGCATTTATTTCTATTCTTCAGTGATCTATACCATCTAATCTGAGGCCTTTGCCACACTGTTTCAATACTATTACTTTATAATATATTTGAATATCTGGTAGTTCTACTCCTTATTACTTTTTTTTATAGAATTTTAAAAATATTCTCCACTGCCAACCAAATATTTTATAGCCAATTACCTGTAGCTCTCTAAAACTATATAACAAAGAACCATAATATTTGGTATTACCAATCATTCCTTTTTCCTTGTTAATATGTTCAAAGGATTATAAAACAGAGATTGATATAAATTAACAAGAATGACACTGTTTGGCACCAGATCAATTTCAACATAGTAGCATTTAAAATAAAAAACACTTTAATATTAACGAATATTTGTAAAGCAACCCAAAAAGTTATGAAGTCAAGTTGGACAACACTATACTCAGCAATAATTCTGTGTAAAAAAGTGTATGTGTGTATAAAACCAGTTTGTTTTAACCAGATTTTGTCAAGAATAGAAAGGTTGATTCTACTAAATTAATTCTCTTCCTTATTCCTTTCCAGTTTAGGTAGGTATTTAGAAATTTTATCTCTGTTTCTTCCACCTTAGACTAATAAGGATACAGGCCTAGAAAATCAACATGTGAATTAACTACTAGCTTTGACAACTAATGTGATAGTCTAATAAAGCAGTACACAAATAAATAAGAGAAAAGAATATCAAGATATAGCACAAAGGATCAATTTGAGTTAGATGAGCATATTAAAGATGTTTCATGAACTTCAAGTCCTACTCAATGTGAGGCAGTGATGTGATTGGTGATAGCTTCCAGGGGAGGTATCAGTTAAGCAAAGCAGCAGTCTAGATTCTCTTAAACTACCATAAAGATAAGATTAAGGGGACATAGGGAAAGTAAGGATAGCATATCAGTGGCAAACTTAAATGAAAGTAAAAATATTTTGGAGGGCCAGGCACAGTGACTCACACCTCTACTCCCAGCACTTTGGGAAGCTGAGGAAAGAGGATCGCTTGGGGCCAGGAGTTCAAGATCCATCTGGGCAATACAGTGAGATCCTGTCTTTACAAAAAGTTAAAAAATTAGGCCGGGCATGGTGGCTCACACTTGTAATCCCAGCACTTTGGGAGGCCAAGGTGAGCAGATCACGAGGTCAAGATTGAAACCATCCTGGCACATGGTGAAACCCCATCTTTACTAAAAATACAAAGATTATCTGGGTATGGTGGTGCACGCCTGTAGTCACAGCTACTCGGGAGGCTGAGGCAGGAGAATTGTTTGAACCTGGGAGAATTGTTTGAACCGAGATCGTGCCACTGCACATCCAGCCTGGTGACAGAGCAAGACTCCATCTCAAAAAAAAAAAAAAAAAAAAATTAGCCAAGCATGGTTGGTACCCATAGTCCCAGCTACTCTGCAGGCTGAGGTGGGAAGATTGCTTAAGCCTAGGAGTTTGAGGTTGCAGTGAGCTATGATCATGCCACTGCAGTCCAGCCTAGGTGACAGAGCAAGACCCTGTCTCAAAAAATATATATATATATTTTAAAAATTATATAAATACATATTTAAATATATAAGTATAAATATAAATTTATATTTATAAAATATAAAAAATAAAAAGTATAATATTTAAATATATTATATATATATTTTAATATTTAATTTAAATATACATTTAAATATATTTATATATAAATATATATAAATAAAAAATATATATAGTGGAAATTACAATTTATAAATTTTAAATATAAATTACCAATTTTTCCATAGTTTAAGTCAGTTAAGCTGAGGAGAAAAAAGATTAGATGAAAATAATTTGTTTCTTTCTCTTCCAGCTCCAATTCCTGCTTCCCAAAAGGGAAATGGAACACACACACACACACACACACACACACACACGCACCAGTAGAAAGTCCACATAGAGACCACCATCACAATCTATCCATGTGCCATCACAAAATAAACACAGAGGGAAAGGGGCAGCATTCCACACAGTAAGAGAAACTGGGTGCTAAACGGTTTTCAAAAGTATCTTGAAAATAACAAAAATAAAATAAAACCCTTCTATAATTCCTCTATTTTTTAAAATAGAATTAAGTAGGCAACAATTATTTGTCACTGCTAAAGGTTTTTTAAGGAAAAAATTTAGCCATGAGAGCAATTCCTGTCATGCTTTTAAAATAACTCTCAAGTTTTTAAATAATGTTAAAGATGGGGTTCAGTTTCCATTCTCGAAAAAATAACCAGAACCATAGATAAGTAATCCTGAAATGAGATAGTATAATTATTTTTGATAAGGAAGATCTCTTTTAAAAGCTATAAACTCATTACTCATTACTTCAGGCTGTTCAAGTAAGATTGAAATTCAGGCCGGATACAGTGGCTCATGCCTATAATCCCAGCACTTTGGGAGGCTGAGGCAGGAGGATGGCTTGAGCCCAGGAGTTTGAGACCAGCCTGGGCAACATGGTAGAGACCCCATCTCTACAAAAAATAACAAAAATTAGCTGGCTGGTGGCGCACGCCTGTAGTCCCAGCTACTCAAGAGGCTGAGGTGGGAGAATCACTTGAGGTGAAGGCTGTAGTGAGCCATGATTGCACCATAGCACTCCAGCTGGAACAACAGAGTGAGATACTATTTCAAATAAAAATAAAAGAAAGAAAGAAAAAAGAGGCCGGGCGCAGTGCCTCACGCCTGTAATCCCAGCACTTTGGGAGGCCAAGGCGGGCGGATCATGAGGTCAGGAGATCAAGACCATCCCAGCTAACACGGTGAAACCCCGTCTTTACTAAAAATACAAAAAAATTAGCCAGGCATGGTGGCAGGTACCTGTAGTCCCAGCTACTTGCAGGCTGAGGCCAGGAGAATGGCGTGAACCTGGGAGGCGGAGCTTGCAGTGAGCCGAGATTGCGCCACTGCACTCCTGCCTGGGCGACAGGGCGAGATTCTATCTCAAAAAAAAAAAAAAAAGTAATTCAAAGAAGAAAAGATAAGCCAGCTTATATGACTAACCATAAATGTTTTAACTGGACAATAAATACTTTGAGTTGGAAGGAGTCAAGGGAGTGGTGTAAATACAAGTTTGTAATCAGATCAGGGTTTATGCAAATAGAAAAAGGCATACAAAGTAAACCAAGCAACACTAGGTTGTTCTATTGTCTTACAGCTGGGATAAAGCAATCACGTGCTCTTGTGGGAAAGTAGAAACCTGACGGTAATTTTAAGCAAATCAAAGGATAAACAATCTTATCACTGTTAGGTCAAACCAGAACCTAGGGAAAGGCAAAGACAAATTCAAATATTACATTACTATCCAGGAACTGGATTGGCTAATCTAAAAATGAATTTTAAAATTTCAGATATTTACCAAACAAAAAAGTAAACACTGCCTACCAATGACTGTGTACAAGGATTCTACTTTTAAAGCTCTAGCTCATTTATGAAAATGTTATGACTTTGGTGATGACACAATTATCAAATTTGAGGCAAACAGAATTAATCGACTCCTTCAAAAGTAAATGTGGGTTAAGTGGATATAGACAACTGGTAGTACTAGCACAGCATTTACACAAAACACAAAGAGGTCATGTTGCACCAGCATTTACCCAGAACTACGTAGCTCTCAGTCTTTATGTAAGTAACTCTCTTGCTAAATTACTTCTGGACCTTACTTCTGCACAGACTGCCAAGTAGCAAACAGTTGTGCCATCTAATGAGGTGAATACTAAGCAATAAGGGATCACCCATGTTTTCCTGGAATTGAAGATGGACGCTGGAATAGGTACAAATACTCCAGTAGGTGAGAAATTCCAGAATTCTGAATCCAAGTTACACAAATTTGTTTTCTGGCTGAAGACCGCCAATTATCTGCTCCCAAACACAGAAGCTACGTTGAATACATTGACATGAAATACATTCATTCGATTCTATGGCACTGAAGGAAGCTGTTACAACATAGGAGGCCTTTCACATGAGTAAAATAACTCAGTTTTTAGTCACGTAAACAAACAGCACCATTTAGCTCCAAGAAAGATTATTGGACTGTGAAATGGAAAAACTGGTGTCTTCACCCTATTTCCATGCTTGTTGGCTATATGATCTTGGGCAAGTCACTTAAGACTCTGTAAAATCAAAATAACATCACGTCCTTTTAACTATTTCCTAAGGCTAGTGTCAGAATCAAGCAAGAATGTCTGAAAGTGCTTTGAACACTGAAACACACTATACAAGTGTGTTTACGAGGAATAAAATACCTAAGAAAAATTATAACTAGAAAAGCTTAAGAGCATGGTGATCAATAAATGTGCTATCATTTCTCAGGAAAAAAAAAAAAACCCATGTTTACAATATTATAAAAGACTTCGCTAACCAAAGGGAGATGCAATGTCAGTGCCACTTCACTTGGGCTGGTCTATCCTGGAAAGAGAAAGTCTAATATTGGCATACGTCAAATTTGGCTTCCACTTGACACTCTGTGTCAATCAAAGTTCAATTTGCAACTTACGAAAAATGGAAAAAAATAAATAAAAAATAAAACTATTAGACGTGTTCAATAAAACAACACGGGCTTGGATCCCTTTAATAAGTCAGCCGGGCGCGGTGGCTCACGCCAGTAATTCCAGCAACATGGGAGGCCAAGGTGGGCAGATCACAGGGTCAGGAGTTCAAGACCAGCCTGGCCAAAATGGTGAAACTCCATCTCTACTAAAAATACAAAAATTTGCCAGGTGTGGTGGCAGGTGCCTGTAATCCCAGCTACTCAGGAGGCTGAGGCAGGGAATTGCTTGAATCCGCGAGGTGGAAGTTGCAGTGAGCTGAGATCATGCCACTGCACTCCAGCCTGGAGACAAAGCGAGATTCCGTCTCAAAAAAAAAAAAAAAAATCCACAGCCATATAACAACACACAAATGTAGCCAAAATCCTATGAAACCCCTACCAGATTTTTATAGGCCAAGAAACAGTGACAGAAGACGACTAGCTTCTGACTTTTGCATCTTTTATTAGCTAGTGCTATAAATGTAACTTTATTAAAGCCTTTATTAGATTCTTAATATGTAGAGATATTTAGCTAACATTCAATCTCACAACATTTTTGTTGTTTAACATCACATTTATATGACATTAGCACCATTAAAAACTGATAATTATTAGTACGTCAAATGTATTAGTAAATTTAAGTCCAGTTATGAAACAAAATCTTAGATTTTTTTTTTTTTTTTGAGATGGAGTCTCGCTTTTGTCGCTCAGGCTGGAGTGCAATGGTGCAATCTCAGCTCACTGCAACCTCCGCCTCTCGGGTTCAAGCAATTCTCCTGCCTCAGCCTCCTGAGTATCTGGGATTACAGGGCTGCGCCACCACGCTCAGCTAATTTTTGTATTTTTAGTAGAGATGGGGTTTTACCATGTTGGCCAGGCTGGCCTCAAACTCCTGACCTCAAGTGATTCGCCTGCCTCGGCCTCCCAAAGTGCTGGCATTAGAGGTGTGAGCCATCATGCCTGGCTGCAAAATCTGATTCTTTTAAGATTGACTGTTACCCAGATAACTTATATGCTGAAATGAACTACATATTGTATCTAACGAACTACATATTGTATCTAAATGTACTACATGTTGGGTATAAATAAGTTTTCATAGAGAATAATCCATATTTGTCACTAGGAAGGATATTGTTTATAATTTCATTGTGAAGGACTATAATTTCTTAGCTTAAGTAAGTCACTGAAAATTGGCAACATTTTATTTACTAAAACTAGCTAAGGCACAGTGAATGAAGAAGCATGTTGAACAAATGGTGAGAGTAAGCAACAGTAGTGTAAACGCCTGACCCTCATTACTGAGTGTGTGCATTCGCTAGTCTTCTCCAATGGAGACTTTTTGGGGAAAACACCCATAGAATGCTGGTTGAGTCATGAAAGTACTGAGACAAAACTTTATAATTCGTTGATTTGCTTAATGTTGTCTTTTTTCTCCATATTAACAAAATATATGATTCAAGTCTTTACTCTCCTTACTTTGCTGGCCTCAAAAAATGATCAGGGAGGAAATCTAAAACTGACCTAAAAAATAAAGTCTAAGGCTGGGTGCAGTGGCTCACACCTGTAATCCCAGCACTTTGGGAGGCTGAGGTGGGCAGATCACATGAGGTCAGGAGTTCGAGACCATCCTGGCCAACATGGTGAAACCCCGTCTCTACTAAAAATACAAAAATTAGCTGGACATGGTGGTGGGTGCCTGTAATTCCAGCTACTCAGGAGGCTGAGGCAGGAGAATAATTTGAACCCGGGAGGTGGAAGTTGCAGTGAGCCAAGATTGTGCCACTGCACTCCAGCCTTGGCAACAGAGCAAGACTCCATCTCAGAAAAAAAAAGTCTAGTGCTGGGTACACTGGCGTGCAGCTGAGTGTGTAATCTCAGTTACATGGGAGGCTGAGGTGGGTAGTTGGCTTGAGGCCAGGAGTTTGAGACCAGCCTGGGCAACATAGCAAGATCCCTGTCTCAAAACAAACAAAAATAAGTAAATAAAAAGTCTATTATATTAAAAAATCAGAAGAAAAAGTAAAACTACAAACAAAAAGTACATATATGTTTTTCTTAGTTTATCATTTTATGATACATATAGACTTGTGTATACAAAGTATCTATACATAGAAATTGTTATGTGTCAATTTTTCCTTTCTTAAATTTTAAGTAATTTCAATAAACATAAAATTATGTTTAAATATTATAAATAATATGTTAATGGGCCTTTCCATTGTAGAAGTGTTTCACTGTTCATGTTTTGGTAAAACTTTAAGGGTTCAGGACCATAAACCAGGAACAGCTGGAAAGACTTACACTCTTAAATCACCAGACACTCAATTAAACCACAGTTCTCAACGGACAGTATTCATGCTGGCATCTTACCTTCCCAGGCTTCAGGTCTCAACAACCTTCTAATGCAGGGAAAATCTCATGCCCCAACTTGGAATAAGACAAAGAGAAGCCAGCATCAGTTCACTTCCTGACAAAAGAAGTTAAGTATTAGAGCTGGGCAAAAGTCACAGTTGTTACTCTGCATGGTATTCCTATGTAGAAAATGAACTCTTACTGATGACATAATGGAGTATTTGCCAGCTGCCTTCCAAAGAAAATAATGGATGATAAAGACAGTAATCAAAAGGATAACCAAAATTTGGAAGCAAATGCATAATTTGGTATAACTTCATTGTATAAGAAGGAAATGAAAAATCTTTAGAGTATACGTTGCCTTTCATTAGCCTTCAGCTTCTTTGAACAGCAATGAGCTAACCTGAGTTAGTTCTGAAAGGTAGTTTCTACTCTTGGATATGTGACACAAATCAGTAAGACAAACTCAGGTAAAGAAAAGTAGACCTCAGAGAGAAGGTAAGTATGTTCCCATAGTTTCATCACCATATCCTGCCATGTGTGCTTATTGTAAGCACAGTGATCTGGCAAAATGTGAGGGTTAAATAAAATTTATACTCTTTTTAAGTTTCATTCTAAGCATGGTGAGGTCAAGAAAGATGTATCAGTTGTTACTGCCAAGAACACTAATGAAGAATCTTTATCAGAAGTAAGGTTACTAAAATAAAAAGTGTTAACAAAATGCATAGCTAAACAGAAGAGTTGTTTCATGCATTTTAAACTGTTCTTTTATTATAAGCTTCAAGGCTGCTATTTCCATGCTTTAAGGTGTTTCTAAAGATCAATCTAATTCTTGATGTTTAAAAGCATATGGTATAGTGCCAAAAGTCAAAGTAAAGAGGACTTTGTTCTAATTAATATCGCAGAGACATTCTGAACTTTGTTCTTTGAACTACAACCTTCTACTAAATTTACAGATGAAAAGGCAGAAGTCTTATCTAATAAGGGTGCCAAGAGCCAGTCTATCTTAACCATTTGATCTTAAGAAAGCCTTAAAAATTTCTGGGATTAATAAAACAATTCATAAAATCCTGGCAACTCCTTTTGAAAACTGAGTTTAGTAAAACACATAGCAAGCTCCAGCAAAATTGCCGAGAGACCAAAATACAATTGAGACAACACGTCCAATGTAGAAGCACAATAAATGTTGGTTTTCAAATTATAAGTGAAACTCAACCTTAATCATTTTACTTTCATATAACTAGCGCTTCATATATTATATGTTTGTACTCTTAAACTGCTTCTCTTAAATAGATTTCAGTCTTTGTTTTATCACCTGACAAATTATAATTCCACCTGTTGAAGGCTGGGGCTGCTACTATTGTAGACAGGGGACAGAGCTGGGTCTCAGCCTAGGCAGCAGGGACGGTCCCAGGTCTGAGCCTGTGACTGTATGGGCAGGTATTGGTTGGGAATGACCCTCAGGGAGGGCCCTGGTGAAACCAGACCTTACCAAGTCACTCTGGATAATTATTCCAATGGTAATTCTTTACCAAGTTAAACCTCCTCCCATCACAGAGTTTCACCTCCACACTGTGCAATGTTTGGCTCTGAAGTGATCCTCTGGATGGGTCACAAGATGCATGGAGGAAAGTGAGACAGCAAGAAAAGGCCTCATCTAGCTCGGGATGCAGGGATAGGTGAAGACAAACTGCCTGCCCCCATGCTTGCTCTGAGAATCTCGTAAGTTCCAGCTGAAATGTTAAAAGATTAGGCCTGGCTGACCTTGTGTCTAAGTTGGCCAAGAAGTCAAGGATTGCTTCCTGGATTGTTCTCTAAAGAAAGACTGAAGCAGACAACAGAAAAAGATGACCAGGTGTCCTGTCAAATGCACCTTTCTGGGTTATCTGATTCTATAAGTACCTGCGATTTTCACTGTCTTCGAGCTATTTTACAACTCTGTAAATTGTAGAAAATTTATGCTAATGCAAATGAATTTTGTCCAGTATAATACAACAGATTGCCCTGTGGATACCGACTAGTTTCATATCTATTTGTAAATTCATTTCAACATGTCTGATTACCTGTACATATATGTGTGGTTTGAATTCTCCTTTAAGCCAGTTTTTACATCTATTGGTTCCCTCATTAATCAGTTCCTTATTAACTGTAAAAACAATAAGGGTTTTAGTTTTTATAGTTTGACCATCTCATGATCTTTGTAGAAGGTGATATAGATCTATCCCTATTGGGTGGGAGATGACAGAGAATCTGGTTATACTTTTAAAAAAATTGTCTATTTTCTTTTAGCTCAAATCAATTAAATATGTTATGCCCACTGGGAAGGAGAATACCTCTTTGATTTTGGGCCAGAGAGATTTTGTGTTTCTGTGTTTACTCTTGACTTGTGCCAAACTTGTACACATGAAGCTGTAAGCTCTGTCTCTATGGGTCCAAAATTCAGAAAGGCCTATCCCTCTCATTATGTGAGGTATAATATCCTATCTACAGAGGATATTATTAATTACAGTATAATGTCTCTTAAATTCAAGGAGCTCTGTTCTTATTGACTTATAGAGATAAATAAGTTCTTATGTAATTTGAATATTCTTAAAATTCCCAGAAAAAGGAAATTGGACTTCTAATGCTTTAAATGTGCTAAACTCAAATTCTTCTCACCAAAACTAAGAAATATTTTTTAAAAATCTAAGTTCATAATAACAGTAAAATTATGAACAGTGCCACAATAAACATATGTGTGCCTGTGTCTTTATAGTAGCATGATTTATAATCCTTTGAGTATATACCCAGTAATGGGATTGCTGGGTCAAATGGTATTTCTAGTTCTAGATTCTTGAGGAATCCCCACACTGTCTTCCACAATGGTTGAACTAATTTACACTCCCACCAATAGTGTAAAAGCATTCCTATTTCTCCACATCTTCTCCAGTATCTGTTGTTTCCTGACTTTTTAATGATTGTCATTCTAACTGGTGTGAGATGGTATCTCATTGTGGTTTTGATTTGCATTTCTCTAATGACCAGTGATGATGAGCCTTTTTTCAAGTTTGTTGGCCAAATAAATGTCTTCTTTTGAGAAGTGTCTGTTCATATCCTTTGCCCACTTTTTGATGGGGCTGTTGGTTTTTTTCTTGTAAATTTGTTTAAGTTCTTTGTGGATTCTGTATGTTAGCCCTTTGTCAGATGGATAGATTGCAAAAATTTTCTCCCATTCTGTAGGTTGCCTGTTCACTCTGATGATAGTTTCTTTTGCTGTGCAGAAGTTCTTTAGTTTAATTGATCCCATTTGTCAATTTTGGCTTTTGTTGCCATTGCTTTTGATGTTTTAGTCATGAAGTCTTTGCCCAAGCCTACATCCTGAATGGTATTGCCTAGGTTTTCTTCTAGCATTTTTAAGGTTTTAGGTCTTACAATTTTAAGTCTTTAATCCATCTTGAGTTAATTTTTGTATAAGGTGTAAGGAAGGGGTCCCGTTTCAGTTTTCTGCATATGGCTATCCAGTTTTCCCAACATGATTTATGAAGTAGAGAATCCTTTCCCCATTGTTTGTTTTTTGTCAGGTCTGCCAAAGATCAGATGGTGGTAGATGTGTGGTATAATTTCTCAGGCCTCTGTTCTGTTCCATTTGTTTATGTATTTGTTTTGGTACCAGTATCATGCTGTTTTGGTTACTGTAGCCTTGTAGTATAGTTTGAAGTCAGGTAGCGTGATGCCTTCAGCTTTGTTCTTCTTGCCCAGGACTGTCTTGGCTATACAGGCTCTTTTTTGTTTCCATATGAAATTTAAAGTAGTTTTTTCTAATTATGTGAAGAAAGTCAATGGTAGCTTGATGGGGATAGCATTGAATCTCTAAATTACTTTGGGCAGTATAGCCACTTTCAAGATATTGATTCTCCTATCCATGAGCATGGAATGTTCTTCCATTTGTTTGTGTCCTTATTTCCTTGAGCAGTGGTTTGTAGTTCTCCTTGAAGAGGTCCTTCATATCCCTTGTAAGTCTTATTCCTAGGTATTTTATTTTCTTAGTAGCAGTTGTGAATGGGAGTTCACTCATGATCTGGCTCTCTGTTATTGGTGTATAGGAATGCTTGTGATTTTGCACACTGATTTTGTATCCTGAGACTTTGCTGAAGTTGCTTTTCAGCTTAAGGAGATTTTGGGTTGAGATGACAGGGTTTTCTAAATATACAATCATGTCATATGCAAACAGAAACAATTTGACTTCCTCTCTTCCTATTTGAATACGCTTTATTTCTTTCTCTTGCCTGATTTCCCTGGCCAGAACTTCCAATACTATGTTGAGTAGGAGTGGTGAGAGAGGGTATCCTTGTCTTGTGCCGGTTTTCAAAGGGAATGCTTCCAGCTTTTTCCCATCCAGTATGATATTGCCTGTGGGTTTGTCATAAATAGCTCTTACTATTTTGAGATATGTTCCATCAATACCTAGTTTATTAAGAGTTTTTAGCATGAAGGGGTGGTGAATTTTATTGAAGGCCTTTTCTGCATCTATTGAGATAATCATGTGGTTTTTGTCATTTGTTCTGTTTATGTGGTGGATTATGTGTATTGATTTGCATATGTTAAACCAGCCTTGCATCCCAGGGATGAAGCTGACTTGATCGTGGTGGATAAGCTTTTTGATGTGCTGCTGGATTCAGTTTGCTAGTATTTTATTGAGGATTTTCATATCAATGTTCATCAGGGATACTGGCCTGAAATTTTCTTTTTTTGTTGTGTCTCTGCCAGGTTTTGGTATCAGGATGATGCTGGCCTCATAAAATGAGTTAAGGAGGAGTACCTCTTTTTCTATTGTTTGGAATAGTTTCAGAAGGAATGGTACCAGGTCCTTTTGGTACCTCTGGTAGAATTCGGCTGTGAATTCATCTGGTCCTGGGCTTTTTTTGCTTGGTAGGCTATTAATTACTGCCTCAATTTCAGAACTTGTTATTGGTCTATTCAGGGATTCGACTTCTTCCTGATTTAGTCTTGGGAGGGGGTATGTGTCCAGGAATTTATCCATTTCTTCTAGATTTTCTAGTTCATATTTGTAGAGGTGTTTATAGTATTCTCCGATGGTACGTTGTATTTCTGTGGGATCAGTGGTGATATCCTCTTTAGCATTTTTATTGTGTCTATTTGATTCTTCTCTCCTTTCTTCTTTATTAGTCTGGCTAGTGGTCTGTTTTGTTAATCTTTTCAAAAAGCCAGCTCCCGGATTCACTGAGTTTTTGAAGGATTTTTCGTGTCTCTATCTCTTTCCGTTTTGCTCTGATCTTAGTTATTTCTTGTCTTCTGCTAGCTTTTGAATGTGTTTGCTCTTGCTTCCCTAGTTCTTTTAATTGTGATGTTAGGGTGTCGATTTTAGATCTTTCATGCTTTCTTCTGTGTGCATTTAGTGCTATAAATTTCCCTCTAAACACTGTTTTAGCTGTGTCCCAGAGATTCTGGTACGTTGTGTCTTTGTTCTCATTGGTTTCAAAGAACTTCATTATTTCTGCCTTAATTTGTTATCTGCCCAGTAGTCATTCAGGATCAGATTGTTCAGTTTCCATGTAGTTGTGTGGCTTTGAGTGAGTTTCTTATTCCTGAGTTCTAATTTGGTTGCAGTGTGGTCTGAGAGACTGTTATAATTTCCGTTCTTTTGCATTTGCTGAGGAGTGTTTTATTTCCAATTATGTGGTCAATTCTAGAATAAGTGCGATGTGGTGCTGAGAAGAATGTATATTCTTTTGCTTTGGGATGAAGAGTTATGTAGATGTCTATTAGGTCTGCTTGGTCCAGAGCTTAGTTCAAGTTCTGAATATCCTTGTTACTTTTCTGTCTCATTGATCTAATATTGACAGTAGGGTGTTAAAGTCTCCCACTATTATTATGTGGGAGTCTAAGTCTTTTTGTATGTCTCTAAGAACTTGCTTTATGAATCTGAGTGCTCCTCTATTGGGTGCATACATATTTAGGATAGTTGGCTCTTCTTGTTGCATTGATTCGTTTACCATTATATAATACCCTTCCTTGTCTCTTTTGATCTTTGTTGGTTTAAAGTCTCTTTTATTAGAGACTAAGATTGTAACCCCTTCCCTTTTTTTCTTTCCATTTGCTTGGCAAATATTCCTCTATCCCTTTATTTTGAGCCTACGTGTGTCTTTGCATGTGAGATGGGTCTCCTGAATACAGCACACCAATGAGTCTTGACTCTATCCAATTTGCCAGTCTGTGTCTTTTAATTGGGGCATTTAGCCCATTTACATTGGAGGCTAATATTGCTATGTGTGAATTTGATCCTGTCATCATGATGCTAGCTGGTTATTTTGCCTGTTAATTGATGCAGTTTCTTCATAGTGTCAATGGTCTTTACAATCTGGTATGTTTTTGCAGTGGCTGGTACCAATTTTTCCTTTCCATGTTTAGTGCTTCCTTCAGGAGCTCTTGTAAGGCAGGCCTGGTGGTGACAAAATCTCTCAGCATTTGCTTGTCTGTAAAGGATTTTATTTCTCCTTTGCTTATGAAGCTTAGTTTGGCTGGATATGAAATTCTGGGTTGAAAATTCTTTTCTTTAAGAATGTTGAATATTGGCCCCCACTCTCTTCTGGCTTGTAGGGTTTCTGCAGAGAGATCTGCTGTTAGTCTGATGGGCTTCCCTTTGTGGGTAGGTAACCCGACCTTTCTCTCTGGCTGCCCTTGACATTCTTTCCTTCATTTCAGCCTTGGTGAATCTGATGATTATATGTCTTGGGGTTGCTCTTCTTGAGGAGTATCTTTGTGGTGTTCTCTGTATTTCCTGAGTTTGAATGTTGGCCTGTCTTGCTAGGTTGGGGAAGGCCTCCTGGATAATATTCTGAAGAGTGTTTTCCAGTTTGGTTCCATTCTCCCTGTCACTTTCAGATACACCAATCAAACATATGTTTGGTCTTTTCACATAGTCCCATACTTCGTTCCTTTTCATTTTTTTTCTCTAATCTTGTCTTCATGCTTTATTTAATCAATTGATCTTCAATCTCTGATATCCTTTCTTCCACTTGAATGATTCAGCTGTTGACACTTGTGTATACTTCACGAAGTTCTCGTGCTGTGTTTTTCAGTTCCATCAGGTCGTTTATGTTCTTCTCTACACTGGTTCCTCTAGTTAGCAATTCCTCTAACCTTTTTTCAAGGTTCTTAGCTTCCTTGTATTGTGTTAGAATATGCTCATTTAGCTGGAAGGAGTTTGCTATTACCCACCTTCTGAAGCCTAATTCTGTCAATTTGTCAAACTCATTCCCCATCCAGTTTTGTTCCCTTGCTGGCGAGGAGTTGTGATCCTTTGGAGGAGAAGAGAAGTTCTGGTTTTTGGAATTTTCAGCCTTTTGGCACCGGTTTTTCCTCATCTTCATGGATTTATCTACCTTTGATCTTTGATGCTGGTGACCTTTGGGTGGGGTTTTTTTTGTGGACAGCCTTTTTGCTGATGCTATTCCTTTCTGTTAGTTTTCCTTCTAACAGTCAGGCCCCTCTGCTGCAGGTCTGCTGGAGTTTGCTGAAGGTCCACTCCAGACCCTGTTTGCCTGGGTATTGCCAGCAGAGGCTGCAGAACAGCAAAGATTGCTGCCTGTTCCTTCCTCTGGAAGCTTCACTCCAGAAGGGCACCTGCCAGATGCCAGCTGGAGCTCTCCTGTATGAGGTGAGAGAACACCTGTTGACCCCTGCTAGGAGGTGTCTCCCAGTCAGGAGGCATGGAGGTCAGGGAGGTCAGGGACCCACTTGAGGAGGCAGTCTGTCCCTTAGCAGAGCTCGAGCACTGTGCTAGGAGATCTCCTGCTCTCTTCAGAGCCACCAGGCAGGAACGTTCAAGTCTGTTGAAGCTGTGCCCACAGCCGCTCCTTCCCCCAGGTACTCTGTCCCAGGGAGATGGGAGTTTTATCTGTAAGTCCCTGACTGGGGCTGCTGCCTTTCTTTCAGAAATGCCCTGCCCAGAGAGGAGGAATCTAGAGAGGCAGTTTGGCTACAGCAGCTTTGTAGCACTGTGGTGGGCTCTGCCCTGTCCAAACTTCCCAGCAGTTTTGTTTACACTATGAGGGGAAAACTGCCTACTGAAGCCTCCAGGTGCCCCTCCCCGCCACCAAGCTCAAGCATTCCAGGTCAACTTCAGACTGCTGTGCTGGCAGTAAGAATTTCCAGCCAGTGGATCTTAGCTTGCTGGGCTCTGTGGGGGTAGAATCCACTGAGCTAGACCACTTGGCTCCCTGGCTTCAGCCCCCTTTCCAGGGGAGTGAACGGTTCTCTCAGTGGTGTTCCAGGCGCCACTGGGGTATGAAAAACTCCTGCAGCTAGCTCGGTGTCTGCCCAAATGGCCACCCAGTTTTGTGCTTGAAATCCAGGGCCCTAGTGGTGCAGGCACCCGAGGGAATCTCCTGGTCTGCAGGTTGCGAAGACGGTGGGAAAAGCATAGTATCTACACCGGAATGCACCATTCCTCACAGTCCCTCAGGGCTTCCCTTGGTTAGGGGAGGGAATTCCCCGACCCCTTGTGCTTCCCGGGTAAGGTGACGCCCCACGCTACTTCAGCTCACCCTCTGTGGGCTGCACCATCTAATCAGTCCCAATGAGATGAGCTGGATACCTCAGTTGGAAATGCAGAAATCACCTGCATTGATCTCCCTGGGAGCTGCAGGCCAGAGCTGTTCCTATTTGGCCATCTTATCACTTCTTTCTTTTGGGAACATTCCCAATCTTCTCTTCTAGCTTTTCTTTTTTTTCTTTCTTTCTTTTTTTTTTTTTTTTTTTTTTGAGATAGAGTCTCACTCTGTTGCTCAGGCTGGAGTGCAGTGACGTGATCTCGGCTTACTACAACCTCTGCCTCCCACGTTCAAGCGATTCTCCTGCCTCAGCCTCCCAAGTAGCTGGGAATACAGGTGCCTGCCACCACACCTGGCTAATTTTTGTATTTTCAGTAGAGACGGGATTTCATCATGTTGACCATCTGGTCTCCAACTCCTGACCTCAAGTGATCTGCCCACCTCAGCCTCCCAAAGTGCTGGGATTACAGACATGAGCTACCGTGCCCAGCCTCTTCTAGCTATTTTGAAATACACAATAAATCTAACAGTATTTTTGTACCCATTCACTAACCTCTCTTCATTTCCCCCACATCCACCCACTACCCTTCCCAGCCTCTGGTAACCATATTCAATTCTCTGCCTCCCGGAGATCAGTATTTTTTGGCTTTTGCATATCAGTGAGAGCATGCAGTATTTGTCTTCTCATGCCTAGATTATTTCCCTTAACATAATGACCTATGGCTCCATTCATGTTGTTGTACATGATGGGACTTCTATTTTTTATGGCTGAATAATATTCTATTGTGTATATACCTACATTTTCTTTATCCATTCGCCTGTTGATGGACACTTAGGTTAATTATGTATTTTGGCTATCGTGAATAGTACTGCAATAAACATGGGAGTGCAGACAACCCTTTGATGTACTTTTTTATTTTTGGGGATATATACCCAGCAGCAGGATTGCTGGATCATATGGTAGATAGAGGAACCTCCATACTGTTTTTCATAGTGGCTCTACTAGTTTACATTCCCAATAGTGTACTACCATTCCCCTTTCTCTATATTCTCACCAGTATCTGTTACTTTTTCTTTTTGGTAATAGCTGTGTTAACTGGGGTGAGATGATATCTTATTGTAGTTTTGATTTACATTTCCCTTATGGTTAGTGATGTTGAACATTTTTTTCATCTGTTGGCCATTTATATATGTTCTTTTAAGAAATGTCTATTCAGATTATATGGCCATTTTTTTTCAATTAGCAATAATTGCACCTCAGATAAACCTCATTGGCTACAATACTGCCACTGCATAAAGCTATATGTCCATTTTTTTCATCAGATTATTTGGGCTTTTTTTTTTCTGCAGAATTGTTGGAGTTCCTTATACATTCTCATTACTAATTCCTTGTGAGATGGATCACTTGCAAACATTTTGTCCCATTCTGTAGGTTGTATCTTCACTCTGTTGACTATTCCTTTGCTGAGCAGAAGCTTTCTAGCCTGACGTAATCCCATTTATCTATGTTTGCTTTTGTTGCCTGTGCTTTTGAGGTCTTACTAAAAAAAACCTTTGCCCAGATCAGTGTCCTGAAGCATTTCCCCGTATGCATTCTAATAGTTTCATAGTTTCAGGTTTTACATTTAAGTCTTTAAAATCCATTTTTGTGTATGGTGTATAGACAGTTAATAGCATTTGCCTGTGGTTATATCAGCAAAACTCATTGTACTATTCTTTTATCTCCAAATTGAGTGAATTTTGACCTCTCTTTTTCTGTAGTTGGGCTGTTTTAATGACATTTATTTGAACATATGGGTTTTGAAGAGAAGCACACAAACAAGATAATTTTATCTTGGTGCCTCTTTAATTATTATTTGTCAAGGTCAAAATAGCTAAACTTAGAATCTGGTTTAAAAGTTTACATTTTATTGAAAAGGTTACATTTCCTGCTTTAATCATAACTGAACTGCGTAAGACCAGTAAAATGCTGACCCCAAAAAAGTTGTAAACAATGATCATTCATTGGTTACCCAACTATGATACAATTTATTTTCTGGATATTATATTAAGAGCTTAACTTGAATAAGAAGTCAAACTGAATATACTGTATTTTAATGTTTAGTTTTTGTATGTCAAAGTAAATTTACTAAATTATGCTTTCATAACATAAATTTCTTGACTCCTATATATGCCCATTCTCAATTAATTTAATTAATTCTTATTAAAACAAGACAAATTACAAAGAGTTCATCTGAAACTGTACTGCAAATGGTAACTTAAGCTTCTTTGTTAGCTTTTATATCCTACAGCCACCACATGGGAGACTTTCAGAATTATTTTATTGGTAAGTCAACTAACTTACCATGTTTTCTTGAAAGATGTTTGTGGCTGTATATAAAGTATCTAAATATTACCTAACTTTTATTGACTGTTTTTACTATTTTTCACCTGATAAGCTTTTAGCATGTTCAAAATACATATATGAGAAAGAATTTGGCTTAAAAAGGTCTACAACCTAGAATTGAACAAGAACCATGTTCAGTAGTAAAAAAGTTCATTTCAGAATAAAAATAAATGGAAAAGAAAGCATGTCAAGGAATTTTACAAAGCACACAAGAAACTTTCAGCTTTTCCAAAATGTCTGGACTCCAGAGATAGGGAAAACAAAAATGGAGATTAGTGAAAGCAGAAATAATGTGGGTGGGTTTAAAAATACTGGGAAAATTCAAAATGAATACATTTTTTTCTCTGAGGATTTTTTTTTTTAACTGATGTTAGTTTGTACAGGTTGAGTATCCCTAATCCAAAAGTCTAAAATCTGAAATACTTCTGATCTCAAGCATTTAGGATAAAGGATACTCAACCTGTATAATCAAATACAGTAAACCAGCAGAAAGTATAAGGAAGAATACACTCAGTATGAATGTCAGGCGTAATCTAGGGTATCTCCAAGCCAAAAGGTAAAGTATTTCAAAGTTTTCTTTGGCATCCTTTCACCTCACTTTTCAATTTTCTGTTGCCACATAGCATCCAGAGCCCAGAGTCCCAAAGGTACTTAGGACACCCTAGTGCAGAGATATCAAGGCAAGGTCTCATGTTCCAGATCACTCTTTGCCTCCTACATCCCCCAGAGACTTCACTCAGTTCTAATAAATTCATTTCTACTATTAAGTATTACTCACTAACATTCATTAGTCCTGTAAGAAAAAAAAAAAAATGGCAAAGGTGGGGGGAAAGAGATTTTTTAGAGTGATAAAATAATTCCAAGGTAAATAGAAAGAAGGAATTAATAAAGTAAAGGAAGAAATAAATGAGTTAGAAACAGAAAAAGAGAATGAAACCAAAATACATAAATCCAAGAGCTGGTTCTCAGTAAAATGAAATGAAATGAACTTGAGAGAAAGCACAGTTGGTGAACTGCAGATGGCCACAAATTCTTTGTCACTCCTCTCACTGAGTGCTGGGGTCTATTTCCCCTCGCTTTGAATCTGAGTGGCACTATGACTTACTTTGACAAGGAGAATGTGGTAGATGATGCTTCATAATTCTTAAAGTTAGGCATTAACAGATCAACAGCTTCCACTGTCGTCTATTAGAATACTCCCTTTTTGTCTCCACGTATGAAGTCTGACTATCCTCTGGGGAGAGAGACCTGAATCTACTTTAAATGTTTCAGATCCTGCCAAACACCCAGCTGAACACAGCTCCTGAGTAACCCTTGCCAATACCACGTGGAGAACAACCACCCAGCATCACCTGCTTGAATTCCCAAGAATTCTGAGTAAATTATAATATGGTTGCTATTTTAAGCCACTGAGTTTCGGGGTAGTATGTTACACAGAAACAGATAATCCTGGAAGTAAGGTTCCTAGAAGTAAGGTGTTTGTGTAACTAAAAACTGAAAAATTTGTGGCACTGGATTTTCGACCAAGCAGTAGGTGGAGGCCTGAGGGGCAGTAAGGAAACTGCTAGTAGCGGCTGCAAGTACAATGAGGAGATTGCTATTGAAGGCTGAATGCAGCCCTATGAGTGACCCAAGATGATACCACATGGAGTGGAACTGCCTAGGTGAGACCAGCCCAAATACCTGTTCCATAGGATTATGAACAAATCGAATGGTTGTTTTTGAAGCTACTGATTTTTAGGGTTGTTTTTTATGCAAAATAGATAACCAAACTACAAGCATAAGCGAAGATATGCCAGAGGAAATTTAACCACAGAAATGGATAATATGTTTTTAAATCAGAAAAGAGGCTATTTTGATAAATTCTTTACCAATAAACTTGAAAACCTGGATGAACTGGATAATTCTGCTTTTTTAAAAATATAATTTACAAAAAAAAAAAATCACCCCCAAAGAAACAGAAAGTCTAATACAGACTGATTTACAGAGAAGAAAATTCAAATAGATCATTCTCCATAAAACAAATTTAGGAATTATTGCTAAGAAAACCTAGATCCAGACAGCTTCATAGAGAATTCTACCAGACTTTAAACATTAGATAATTCTAATGCTAAACCGTTCTAAAACTTAGACAAAGGAGAAAAATATTCAAACTCCTTCAATGAAATAAGGATATTATTGATCCCAAAACCTAACAAAGATTGTACCAATAAGAAAACCATAGGTCATTCTCATGAATATCAACACAAAAACCCTCAGTAAAATACAGTAAGAATCAGCAGAGCATAAAAGAATAGTAAGTGGGTCGTACTCCAGGAATACAAGAATGATTCAAAATCAGGACTAATAATACAATTCATCATGTAGATACAGTTAAAGAAAAAAAAAAACATGATCATGTCCTTAGACTCTAAAAAAGCATTTGATAAAATTCAATGACCATTCTTGATTTAAAACAATAAGTGGAATGTGAGAGGTTCCACTTCTGGGTATGACTTGCTAAGATGCTATAGAATGACCACCACTTCTAGCTCCCTGCAGAAAACTATAAAGACTTGGACAAGATATGAAAAACAATGATCTGAAGGTCCAGGAGAGTGAAGATATAAAGACAGATTCTGGAGGGGAGGTCATGCTATATTTGGAGGAAGTACAAGTAAATTCCTGTTTCTGCAGCTTTTAGCCTGGGGCTAAGCCACCTAGTGAGTACAGCAGCTATGGGGGCCTTGCATGGAAGAACTCTTTCTGATCTGAGGAACTAGGAAAAAGAAGCTATGAAGCCATGAATGCTGAAAGAAGAGGAGAATCCTGGGCAAGCATGAGTCAAAGAAGGGATCCCCAAGCTCAAGCTGTCTCCCCACATATCTAACGGAAACCTGAACCAGGGAGGATCAGACAAATTTACAACAGACCACCTAAAAACAAAACATCTGAACAGACTGGACCTTCTACATAAGAAAACATGTTTGCAGTAGAAGCCCAGCCAAAAAAATTGCTTACTAAACAAAGGAAACCATGCTTATCAGAAAAATAATAGCATTTAGAATATCCATAATCTAATATTCATAATGTACAGAAACAATCCAAAATCACCAAGTATACAAAGAACCAAAAAATTAAATGTTCTCAAGAGAAAAGAAAATAAATTGAGTCCAAACCCAAGACGAACCAGATATTGGAACTAACGAACAAGAATCAAGCCACTAATACAACTATCCTCAATGAAGCGAAACATATTTACAATGCATAAAAAGTTTTAGCAGAGAAATGGTAAGTCTCAGCAGAGATACAGAAACAAATAAAAACACTGAGATCTGAAAACTAAAGAAAACCCTCTATAGAATGGAAATATAGTTACTTCCATAGCATGATAAAATATGTCTATCCCAGCCAAAAATTAGCATCAGATTTCCTGGAAAAAGTAAAGACATTCCCACCAAAGTTAAAAAACAATAAAAAGTAAAAAACACTCACTGCTACCCCTATTATTTAATATCGTACTGAAGGTCCTAACTACAATTATAGAAGATACAGAAATAAAAGGCACAGCCATTAGAAAGAGATAAGTAAAACTATTACTATTTATAGATTATATGATTATAAATCTTGAAAACCCAAAGGAATCAAATGAAAAACTCCTACAAATAGTAACATAACTCAATAAGATAGCAGGGGGAAATTAACATAAAGAAATCACTAGCTTTCTTATATACAGACAATAATTAGAAGATAGGCAGAAAAAGCCCCAGTCACAACACAAACAAAATGATGAAATAACTAAGAATAAATTTAAGAAATATGTAAAACCTATATGAGGGAAATTCTAAAACATATTCTAGGCTAAATAGATTCAACTTAATAAACATATAAATTCTAAATTAATTTATGAATATAAATGTTACACTAATATGTATATGAGGAAAGCTTTAAAACACATTCTAGGTGAAATAGATTCAATCGTATAAACATATAAATCCTAAGTTAATTTATGAATATAAATGTTACCCCAATACCTAAAAACAAAAATGATAAAAGTTCCTGAAAAAAATACAGGGCAGGAGAGCGATGAATAGGCAGAGCACAGAGGATTTTTAGGACAGTGAAAATACCTGGTATGACAGTATAATGGTGGCTACACGTCATTACATTTGTACAAACCCATAGAATGTACAACACCATGGGTGAACCCTGAACTATGGACTTTGGTGATTATGATATGTTGTTGCAGGTTCCTCAGTGGTAACGAATATAGGATTCTTGTTGGCGGTGTTGATAACTGGGGAGGCCTTGCATGTGTCAGGGTAGGGGGTATATGGGAAATCTCTGTACCTTCCTCTTAATTTTGCTGTGAACCTAAAATTGCCCTTAAAAAGGGGTCTTTTTACTTAGAACCAACCCAAATGTCCATCAATGAGAGACTGAATTAAGAAAATGTGGCACATGTACACCATGGAATACTACACAACCACAAAAAAGAATTAGTTCATGTCCTTTGCAGGGACATGGATGAAGCTGGAAACCATCATTCTCAGCAAACTAACACAGGAACAGAAAACCAAACACTGCATATTCTCACTTATAAGTGGGAGCTGAACAATAAGAACACATGGACACAGGGATGGGAACATCACACACTGGGGCCTGTTGGGAGGCAGGGGGCTAGGGGAGGGATAGCATTAGGAGAAATACCTAACATAGATGATGGGTTGATGGGTGCAGCAAACCACCATGGCACGTGTATACCTATGTAACAAACCTGCACATTCTGCACATGTATCCCAGAACTTAAAGTATAATAAAAAATTGTTTTAAAAAATTGGCAAATAATTTTTTTTTTTAAAAAAAGCATTTTGTTTTTTGTTTTTGTTTTTGTTTTCTTTTGAGACAGAGTTTTGCTCTGTCACCCAGGCTGGAATGCAGTGTTGCAATCTTGATTCACTGCAACTTCCACCTGCCAGGTTCAAGTGATTCTTGTGCCTCAGCCTCCCATGTAGCTGTGACTATAGGCACACACCACCATGCCAGGCTAATTTTTGTATTTTTAGTAGAGACTGGGTTTCACCATGTTGGCCAGGCTGGTCTCGAACTTCTGACTTCAAGTGGTCTGCCCGCCTCAGCCTCCCAAAGTGCTGGGATTACAGGCATGAGCCACTGTACCAGGCCAAAAAAGTCTTTAATTAAACAAAAAGGAAAAAAATAAGGGTAAATTCCATTATAACTCCCAGGAAGACTCAATGGACTCAACACGTAGTTGTATCCACAGTAATGATTTATTACAGCCAGAAGATACAAAGCAAAAACTATAAAGGGAAAAGATATGTGGGATGAAGTTTGAAGGAAATGAGGCTTCCAAGCTTCCAAGACTTCCCTCCTAGTGGAGTCACACAGAACAAGCCTAATTCCTCTAGTAATGAATTGTGACAACACAAGTGAAGTGTTATCTACTAGGGAAGCTCATCAGAGACTCAGTGTCCAAGATTTTTCATGGAAACTGTTCATACATGTATCTTCTGTCTCGCATATACCAAAATTCCAGACTCCCAAAAGGAAAGCAGGTATTCAGCATAAACCACAACACTTATACAGTTTAGGCATATGGAGACATCCTTATCATTTAGGACAAGTTTCATTTAAGTATAGAGAACTGTATGCCAGCTAAGTTTCTAAACACCAGCAAGGGCCAGCTTCGCAAGGAGGCCTTTCTAAGGATAGCAGTCTAAGACCTGCTGTGTCAACTCTATTCTCCATATCTTGAATATAAAAAATCAAATTATAAGTCAACATCAAAAACCCACAAAAGACTGATAAAGTATGGAAAAATAAAAAATAAAACTTAATTATGGCCAAAATTAATCAAGAACAAAATCATAAGACAAGTGACAAACTAGAAGAGAATGTTTGCAACTCATATCTCAATCAAAAAGATAATATAACTTTTAATAGTATCTTTATTATATAAAAAATTTCTACAATGGCTACTATAAGAATACAACTTAACAGAACAACTAGGGAAAAACTGTTGACAGAAAAGGAAACACATATGGCGCAACCTCACCTATCAAAAGATTGAATTAAAGTAACACTGAGATACCATTTCTCATCTATCAGATTGGTAAGAACCCAAAGTTAGACCACATACGCTGCTATCAGCTTGGTAAAAACCCCAAATCAGATAATGCTCTCATCTATCAGATTGGTAAAAACCCAAAGTTAGACAACATACTCTGCTAAGAAATGACGCACTTTCATATATAGTTGGTAGGAATTCACATTCCTACCCGGGACAATTTGGCAATGTCTACCAAAATTAATATGCATATACCCTTTGACCCAGCCAAATTCTTGGGATTCACTTGCACCCTAAAAAATGACATACATATAAGGTTATTAATTGTTGTATTTGCATTAGCAAAAGATAAGTAACAACCCAAATGTCTATCAGTAGGGTTAAATACAGCCTATTATCTGCATAAAATACTATGTAGCTATAGTGAAGTACTCTGTGGATTGACATGAAATGATCTCCAAAATATATTCTGAAGAGAAAAAGCAAGGTAGAAAACAGTGTAAAAACTGACAGAATATAAGATTTCAAGTTGGTATTGGCTTATATATGCACAAATATATGTTAGAAGGGGGTGGAAATAATTTTTACTATAAACCTTTTATTATGACTTGATTTTTGGACCATATAAATTTATTATCAATTTTTAAAAAAATTGTAATTAGATGAGATATGCATATTATCATTTTTTGTGTGTCCCAAGTCTTTCATTTCTTTGCCAGACAATGGTAACTATCTCAGAGGCAAAAATCAGATTAAGGATATGGCCTTCCCAAACTAAGCCTAGTTTCAGATGGGCTTAAATAGCCCCGGCATTAAGTTGAAAGGGAAGGGATGAACAAATAAGAGAATATTAATGTAAAAGATCTAAATCTAAGTTTAAAAACTATTTATTTTTGATACTTAGCTGTGTTGCTTATATATGGAACTGAGTAGAAATAGGGAGCTCTCTAGATGCTAGAATGTTTTTGAGTGAATTGCATTACCAAAGAAACCAAAAGCCTGGCCTGCAAATCCTGTTCAAATCCTAAAGCAATCCCTAGGCCCCCAGATCACAACAGCAGGAAGTGAGCTATGAAAGCTTTGTGGTCTCCAAGAAAGACATACGTTTCAATCACTAACTCAGATGTGGCCTTGGAGAAAAATGATTAAGGATGACAGAGCCAGGAATCATGGAGGTAACGGAGTAAAAAGCTGCTCCCAAAGGAGCTGCCAGAATGGCTAACTAAGGGATTTAATTCACTTCAGAGCAAGGCGTTTTCACAATTTTTGTCAAGGAAAATATGATAATTGCTATGAAGCAGTAACTTATTTCATGTTTTTCTGACTTGATTAGAATTATTCCATTTTAATTTTACCATTATATACTAGCATTACAGACTTGAATGTTGAAATCATAACTCCAATGTGATGATATTATGAAGAGGGGCCTTTCGGGGGTAATTAGGGTCATGAGGGTCAAGATGAGATCAGTGCCCTTATAAGAGACAGGAGAGACTTGCTTCCTCTCTCCCTCTCTCTGCCATGCAAGTATATAGCAAGAAGGTGTCCATCTGCAGACCAGAAAGAGGGCCCTCCCCACAAACCGAATCAGCCAGCACCTTGGCCTTGGATTTCCCATCCTCCAGAAGTTGGAGAAGTTTCTGATGTTTAAGCCATCCTGTCTATGGTATTTTGTTGTAGTAGTCCAAACTGATTAAGGCACATGGGGTGATGGGGGTCGCTAGTAACTTTTAGTGAAATCTAAGCCTGCTGGAGAAAACGATAAATTACCCAGAGATTCTGGACTTCAAATTGGATGGGAATTTAGGTGAGAAGAATCTGAATACATATTTGGATGGTCTGGGGGGAAAAGATGTTATTCTGTTTCCCAAAATAAATTTTCCCTTTCTACTAAGCAATGGGATCTACTGGAAATTGTTGCCCCAGAATACAGATAACCACTGCCATGTGAATATGACACTGCAGAGTCTGACACACATACCACCTCTTGCCAATTATAAGTGCTGTTCAAAGAACACTCTCAGACCTGTTGCCAGCAAGGAGCTTTTAGGCTCACCTTACTCAGGTTCACAACAATCCCATTAATGTTATCAAGGTGCTGACATCTGTGACATTCAAACACTATCTAGATGCTTCAGTAATCAAAAGCAGGAAGGTACATATGAATTTTCAATATACACTGTGGATGCCATCTAGGAAGCATGTTTCAAGAGCCATGACAATATAGACAGGTGTTCTAACATTCTCAAAGTGTTTCCACTACCAAGAAGATTCAGACACTTGACATTTACCTGGACATTATCCTGGATATCAAAGTAGCTCAGAATGTGAACCAAGCTTTGTAATAATTTGTGAAGACTGAGAAGCTAGTTGGGAGAAGTTCTGTAGTTACAGAACTTGTGTCAGAGGATGCTGACCTCAAAGAGGCTGACTGTTATACAACTCTTTTTTTCTTTTTTTTTTTTTGAGACAGAGTCTCACTCTGTCACCCAGGCTGGAGTGCAGTGGTGCGATCTCAGCTCACTGCAACCTCCACCTCCCGGGTTCAAGCGATTCTCCTGCTTCAGCCTCCCAAGTAGCTGGGACTACAGGCATGCACCACCATGCTCTGATAATTTTTTAGTAGAGATAGGGTTTCGCCATTTTGGTCAGGCTGGTCTCGAACTCCTGACCTCAAATGATCTATCTGTCCACTTCAGCCTCCCAAACTGCTAGGATTATAGGTGTGAGCCACTGCACCCGGCCTACAACTCCTTCTAAGGTTCTTAGTTTTGTGTTTAAACATTTCACAAATTTCACAGGTGACAAAGTTGCTTAGGATGTGAAATATCCTGAGTCTCTTGATAGATACACATAGGTCTTTGCTGAATGAAGAGCCCTTTATATTCTACATGTCACACTGGATATTAACTCTGTGTAAATGGCATAAAATGGATGATGCCAAGGAACTAGAGATATTAAGGTTGATGTGAATCAACAAGGAAAAGTCAACAGGAAAGAGACAGGAAGTGGGTATAGAGACGGCACTACAAAGACCCTGAGGAATAAAACGAAGGTATGAATTTATCCCACAGGGTGGCAAAAATAGAATCCTGCACCTTCCTTTTTTTTGAGACAAGGTCTCACTCTGTGCCCAGGCCGGAGTGGCAGTGGTGTCATAACTCACTGCATCCTCAAACTCCTGGGCTCAAATGATCCTCCTATCTCAGCCTCCCACGTAGCTGGGACTACAGGCACATGCCATTATGCCCAGCTAATTTTTAAATTTTTTGTAGAGATGGGGTCTCACTATGTTGTCCAGGCTGGTCTTGAACACCTGAGCTCAAGTAATCCTCCCATCTTGGCTTCTCAAAGTGATTTGATTACAGGCATGAGCCAGCACACCCAGCCCTGAATGAATTTTTAAAGTTTATAGTACTGTTCCTGCTTCAACTCAAAGCAATGTGGATGTTGTGGACTTATGCAAAGAATGTTGCATTTCTAAGCTTTCTTCATTCCTTTGTGTAGATCTGTTTCCATCTGGTTTCAGTTTACTTTCCCTGACAAATTTCCTTTAATGTGGCCTACCGATGATGAATGCTCTCAGTCACTGCTTGTCTGTAAAAGTCATATAATGTGAAAGATCCTGAGTCTATTGACTTTTTGGCCATTACTTCTTCAAATGCTTTTTCTGCCCTCTCATCTTTCTGAGATACCTTAACACACATATGTTAGACCTCTGTGACTGTTTCTTAATATGGAAAAAAAAAAATCTGTTTTATTTTGGAAAGTTTTTATTGCTATGTTGTTCATTAATATTTTATTCTGCAGTATCTAATTTGTTAAGCCCATCCACTGAACTTTTCATTTCAGATATTTCATTTTTCAGCTTCTAGAAATCTCTCCATTTCATTTAGATTTTCCTTTAAATTCTTTACATATTTATAATAACTGCTTTAAATCTCTTGTTTGCTAATTCCATCACTGCTGACATTCCTAGGTCTGTATCTACTGATTGACTTTTTTCTCCTAATCACATTTTCCTGCTTCTTTGTATCTAGTAATTTTGCATTGCTTGTTGAACATGAATCTTACGTTTTTGAGTGCTAGATTTTTGTTGTCTTTGTTTAAAGAGCATTGAACTTTGCTTTGGGAGACAAAGTTACTTGTAAATCAGATTGATTCTTTTAAGGCTTGGTTTTAAGCTTTGACAGGGTACAAATGGAGTAGCATTTAGGCTGACTTTTGCTCTAATCCTGAATAGTGACTCTTTGGATCTCAAGTGAATACCCTGGGTGTTTACCAAGGATACTTCACTCTAGCTGGTCAGAATGTAAACACATCCCAGCCTTGCCTGAGCTCCGGGGTTGTTCGCCTTCGAGCTTCCCAGAAGTTCTTTGCGCAGCACTGTGGCATTTGACACTACACCTGTCTAATGTAGCATTTGACAAGATAATAAAAAGGGATCTCTATACAGATTTCTGGAACTCTTTCTCTTATACAGCTTCCTCTCCTCTGGTAGTCCATCCACAAATTTCAGCCATGTCAGCCTCCCTGACTTCTGATCTCTTTCTCCTCAGCTCAGCAAGACCAGAGTGCTCTGCTTGGTGGACCCATCTCTCTGCACCACGGTCCGGAGTGTAACTCCAGGAAAGGAGCCTGGAAGATTAGAGGGATCTCTAACTTGTTCTCCTTCTCTCAGGGATCACTGTCCTGCACTGCCTGTTGTCAACTGTCTGAACAAAGGGTGTTTCATGTATTTTCCCAATTTTTATAGATGTTTTAGACAGTAGAGCAAGTCTGGTCCAATTACTTCATCAAGGCAGAAAGCAGAAGCCTCTATTATAATTCTTTTGATATCTGTAGGATCATCTGTATTCTTTCATTACTGATGTTGGTAATTTTCTTACTGTAGTTGGTAATTGTTTTTTTCTTTTTTTTTTTTTTTTGAGACAGGGTCTTGCTCTGTCATCCAGCCTGCAGTTGCAGTGGCACAATCATAGCCCACTGTACCCTCTAACTTCTGGGATCAAGTGATCCTCCCACTTCAGCGTCCTGAGTAGCTAGGACTACAGGTATGCACCACCATGCCTGGCTACTTTTTCAAATTTTTATGTAGAGACAGGGTTGCCCAGGCTGGTCTGGAACTCCTGGCCTTAAATTGTTCCTCTCACCTCAGCTTCCTAAAGCGCTGGGATTACAGGAGCGAGCCACCACACTCGGGTGATAATTTTCATATATTCTATTAATCTAGCTATGAGTTTATTAATTTTTATATAACCTTTTCAAGGTATCCATTTCCAAATATTAGGAGTTTTTCTAGACATCTTGTTAGTTATTTCTGCTAAAATTTTATCATGGTAAGAGAACGTACTCCATGGCAGGGGTCAGAAAAATGTTTTCTGTAAAAGGAAAGGGCGAAACAGCAAATATTTTAGCTTTGTGGGCCATACAGTCTCTGTTGCAACTACTCAACTTTGTTGTGTGAAAGCAGGCATTGACGATATGTAAATGAATGAGTGTGGCTTTGTTCCTACAGAATTTTAATTGTAAACACTGAAGTTTGAATTTTATGTACATTTTCTGTGTCAAAATATTTTTTAAAAAAATTTACAAATGTAAAACTATTACTAACATCATACAAAAACAGGTGATGGGCAAGATTTGGCCCATAGGTCATAGTTTGCTGATCTTTGTCCAATAAATTTTCAATGATAAAATTTATCAAGACTTTTTTATAGCCCAATCTCTGTCTTGGTGAATATAACGCATACATTTAATGGAATGTATACAGTTTTGGAGGATAGGTTTTTCTATCATTATCAATTAGGTTGAGGCAGTTGACAGCGGTTCTTCATTCACTATGTCCTTAATGAATTTTTTTTTTTTTTTTGTCTAATTGGTCTATTAACTACTGAGAGAGGGATGTTAAAATCTCCCATTAGTGGATTTATCTGTTTCTCCCCTTACCAAATGTTTCATGATTCTAAAGCTCTGTTATTAGGTACATATATGTACCATTTATGATTGCATGCCTTCCTGATGACTCCCTCCCCTCCCTGTTTCATTCTCTCTTTCAATATACAATCTGTCTTTAGTTGGCAAGTTTGGTTAATTTACATTTAATAAAATTAATATGTTTGTATATTGGTCTACCATCCCACTGTTTCTCTTTGTTCCATTTATTTTCTGAATCTGGGTTTCTCTTTTCTTTTCTTGCTTAACTATTGTTTTTAGAATTTCATTCTCATTATCTATAAACATTTTAGCCAACTCTGCATTATATTTTTAGTGGTTATTCTAGGGCTCACAGTACACATTCTGAACTGCACAGTCTACTTAGGGTTACTATTATATCACTTCACATACAATGCAGAAATTTTACAACTATGTTGTTTTCTTTACTTCCCTTCCCTTCAGGCCACAGTTGTCATGTGTATTGCATCTACAGTCTATATTATCCACAAAACAATGTCACTATTTTTGGTTTAGGTACTCATATGTACTTTATCTAAGCTGAGATTTAAGAGACAGTTTTATATTTACACAAATTTTTACTATTTCCAAAGTTCTTCATTCCTTTCTGTAGACTCAAGTTTCCATTTGGTATTATTTTCCCTCAGCTTGGAGACCTTTCTTTTGCATTTCTTCTAGTATAGGCTTGCTGGTAATAAATTATCTTAGTTTTTTCTTATCTGAAAATGTCTTTATATTGCTTTCATTTTTAAACAGCCTTATTGAGATGTATTATTTATATGATATAATTCACATACTGTACAATCTATCCATTTAAGGTATACAATTTAATGTTTTCAGTATATTCACAGGGTTGTGTAACCATCACCAAAATCTAATTTTAGAATGTTTTCATCTCTTCTAAAAGAAACACCACGTCCATGAGCAATCAATCGCCATTCCCCACCCCACCACTAATCAACTTTCTGTCTATAAATTTGCCTATTCTGGACATTTAATATATAAATTAATATGTGTAATACATTTAAAATGTGTAACAGAATTACACATTTGGGGTTTTTTTGCATATGTCTTCTTTGACTTAGCATAATGTTTTTATGGGTGATCTATGTTGTAGTAGTATATAACAGTACTTTATTTTTATTGATAAATATTCCATTGTGTATATATACTACATTTTATTTATACATTCATGAGTTGGACATTTTTTTTTTTTTACTATTTTTAGCTATTATGGGTAATGCTTTTATTATTGTCTTCAACCTTGAAGGATATTTTTGCAAGATACAAAGTTTTGGGTTCATAGTTTTTCCCTCTAATCACTTTAAATATTTTCTTCCACTATCTTTTGATCTCCATGATTTCTGATAAGAAATCAGTTGCCATTCATACTGCTGTTTCCCCATATGTAATGTGTCACTTTCTCTGACTGCTTTCAAGATTTTCTTTTTACATAGTTTTTCCTCCTGCCATTTGACTATGATGTGTCTAAGTTTGCTTGGTGTTTTTTGAGCTTAAATCTGAAATTTTGGCTTTCCCTAAATTTGGAAAATTGGGGGTTATCATTTTATTAAATACTGTTTTTTTTTCTGCTGTGTTTTCTTTTCTCCTTCTGGGTTCCCAATTACAAGTATATCAATCATTTAACATTGTTTGACAAGTCACTGAGGATTCGTAAAAAAAAAAAAAAAAAAAAAAAATCGGGGCGAGCACAGTGGCTCACGCCTATAATCCCAGTGGTGGACAGATCACGAGGTCAGGGGTAAAAGACCAGCCTGGCCAGCATGATGAAACCTCATCTCTACTAAAAATTCAAAAATTAGCCAGGCATGGTGGTACATGCCTGTAGTCCCAGCTACAGCTACTCAGGAGGCTGAGGCAGGAGAATCACTTGAACCCAGCTGGCGGAGGTTACAGTGAGCCGAGATCGCGCCACTACACTCCAGCCTGGGTGACAGTGAGACTCCTTCACAAAAAAAAAATCTGTTTTTCATACAGATATTTTCAACAGAGCTTCAAGTACACCTATTCTTTCTTCTGTTTCCAATCCACTGTTAAGCCCACTCAGAAATTTTTTATTTCAGATGTTATTTTTTTGTTCTGGAATTTCTATTTAATTATTTTTCCATATTTCCTGTTTCTCTGCTGGGATTTCTCATTTGCTCACTGATAATAAGCAAATTTTCTTGAGAATAAATCCTTAAGATTTAAAATCATTATCTGCTAATTGCAATATTTGGCTCATCTCAAGGTCTGACTCCACTGATTTTCTTTACTTGAGTATGGATCACATTTTTCTATCTTCATATGTCTAGTCATTTTGAATTCTAACCCAGACCTTATGAGTGACATGTTATAGATTCTAGATTGTTACATTTCTATAACTTGGCTTAATTGAAACTCTCTCTCTCCTTCTGTTGCAACAATTGAAATATCTGTTTACTTTTCTTAGCCTTACCTGGGCTATCTAGAGTCCTCTATGCCCACAAATTCAAGGCCACCCAGATACTTGGGCATATAAAGACATAAAGAACTCAGGCTCACACTCTGTGGCTCTCTTCAGGACATTCAATTTCCAGCTGTGGTCACTGCCTGCATATTTCTATCACATTTTACCACTATGTGTTGAATTGATGAGGGCCTGTCCTCAGGCAAAAAGCCATAAAAATGGGAAACTCACGCAGTGACATTCCCTTCTTCTGTGTCAACTACTTTTGTTTCTTCCTGCTTTTAGTCATTCTCCAATGCCTTCAAATAGTGTTTATACTTGTACAGAGTTTATTATTATTTGTAAAAAGGAGATATATGAGTATTTGATTATGAGCTACTCCTGCTGTACCCAAAGCAAGTTGTTTTAATCAGAACTTATATTGATAATGCTCAAGCATGAAAGTTCTTACAGAATTTAAAAATCTATGTGCTTTCACTAAGAAGAATGGTATATTAGCCACAAGAATCATATTTCTGAAAGTCAGGGCCTAGAAGACACTTAAACTAAGCAACACAACAATATATTTGTAATACACTTTGTCTTAGTCTATTTGCATTGCTGTAAAGCAATATCTGAGGCTGGGTAATTTATGAAGAAAAGAGAGGCTGGGCATGGTGGCTCATGCCTGTAATCCCAGAACTTTGGGAGGCCAAGGGAGGAGGATTGCTTGAGCCCAGTCTGGACAACATAGGAAGTTCAAGTCCAGTCTAGACAACATAGGAAGACTCTGTCTCTACTATAAATTTAAAAATTAGAGGGCATGCTGGCATGTGCCTCTAGTAGTTCCAGCTACTCCAGAGGCTGAGGTGGGAGGATTGCTTGAACCAGAGGTGCAGAGGCTGCAGTGAGCCATGACTGCACTACTGCACTGCAGTCCGGGAGTCGTCTCACTCCAGAGTGAGACCCTGTCTCAAAAAGAAAGAAAGAAAGAGAGAGAGAGAGAGAGAAAGAAAGAAAGAAAAGAAAGAAAAAGAAAAGAAAGAAAAGCAGTTTATCTTGGCTCATGCTTCTGCAGGCTATACAGGAAGCATGGTGCCAGCATCTGCTTCTGGTGAGCCCTCAGGAAGCATACAATCATGGCAGAAGGTGAGGGGGAACCAGTGTATCACCTGGTGAGAGAGGGAACAAGAGAGAAAAGGGGAAGACTACAGACTCTTTTAAACAGTCAGATCTCACATGAGCTAATAGAGCAAGAACTCACTCATTACCATGAGGAGGGCACCAAGCCATTCATGAGGGGTCTACCCTCACGATACAAACACTTCCCACCAGGCCCCACCTGAAACACTGGGGATCACACTTCAACATGAGATTTGGAGAGGATACATATCCAAACTATATCACACCTCAACTATATTTAGACTGTGTATTAAGTACAAGTGGGAAACTGATGTGATGTCTAATACTTAGAGCTGAAGGAAATAAGATTATATAATGCAAATTAAATTATAAAGTCAATGAATCAGAGCAGAAGGAAGCAAAGTTCCTTTAAATAATAGAGACTAGCTGAATATGCATTAACATATCTAAAGAAGGAGCTGTCAGTCTGAGGAGTTGGTCGGCAAGGGACACTCACAGAAAGGAAAGGCACAGAGGCAAACATCAGCAGTGCCTATCTAAGCACTGTTAAGTAGACAGTGAATTGTAGCCAGAAGACCTCATGCATCACAGTTCTAAGTTACATTATCTCTCTTGTGGAAATAAATGCATCCGACTAATTACAGATACACTGTTAAATTACATAATTCTTGTTGTTTTCTTGTTTTCTCTATACCCATTAAAATATTCTGATTACAAATTTGGCTTCCTACACATGTCAGTCTACAGAGAAAAAGAATGCCTGACTCACATCAACTCAATTCTGTGTCAGTTATATATCATCATACATTAACAAATTGAAGTATCCAGCCTGGGCAACATAACGAGGCCACATCTCAATAAATAAATAAAAATGCTTACTTTAGACGCTAGCTCTGTAAGCCTAATCAACATGTATCTGCTGTGAGAGATGAGATCCCTCACAATGTACTTCATTAAACTCTTAACAGTCCACACTGAGGGGAGACCTCAGACTGTGATAATACCATGGTCACACAGTAGTCCATGGGGCTATTTATTCCCTAGATATACTAACTTCATTGAGTAGTACAAATCTTTTAACTACAAGAGTTTGAAGTTCAATTATTCACATTATTAAATAAATGAGCCTTGTTTTTTAATAGCGCATATGTGTTTAGTTATAGAAGACAGTGAAATAAAGAGATACAAAAGAACACACTTTTGAAAGGTCAGGAAACTAGATAATAGTTCCTGACATAAAACCTCTTAGAGTAGCAAAGAAGAGATTCGGTCACAAAACTGGAAAAAGTGCCAAATTCCTATTTATAACCATTTATTTGTATAGCAACTAGTGACTTGCTTAGATCATTCGTCTACTAATGATAGTACTAGATCCCAATATTATATTTATTATTACTACATAGTCTTGGTAGGAATCAGATGAAATGGCTGTTTCAGAATATGAAAATAAAATTGATTGTAGATCAAACCTTGAACGTTTTCAGTGAAATGTATTATAGGAATTATATCATAAAGATCTATAAATATCCGTATTACACATTGCTACTTGATGGCCAGAATTAGCTCTATATTTGGAATTTTCTTCTAACACATACTGGTTGAGAAACATTGTAAGAAGGATGAGGTAGGTGTCAATGGGAGAAAAATTATTTTAATAGTATTTTTAAGGCTTCTCATGATCTTCTCCCCATCTGAGACTTTTCACACTCTAATACTTAGTAGACTAAGAGAAGTTGGAGATTTTCAGAGATCTGATATGTTATAAATTTAATGAGAGAAAAAAATATGTAAACTAAATAAGGGCAAAAATCATTTCAGTAACATTTCTGTACAAAATTACAAATAACTTTTTATGAGATAATTCATCTCCTAATTTTCTCTAATATGAGAAAAAATTTTTTGGTACTAATTCAACTCCATTAATATTTAATATTTAAAAATCTGTATTGCAAAGATATATATTGCAAAGATATTCTTCATAGAATTTCATCTCATCTTCTCACCCTTCTTTGCTTGGTATTAAATACCCCCTTTGTTTTAGTGATTTAGATTTCCAAATCCTTTTCCATCTTGGTTTTTCTCAAAAATTCACTCAGGAAACATTTTTGAGTAATTTATTAAATTACTCAAAATTTATTAAATTCTATGATATACACTAGATGTAGAAGATTCAAAGACAAGAGAATTATTCAGTCCCAAGGGGCTTAGATTCTATCAGAGAACAACAGACACATAAACACTAAGTACAGTAGAGAGATATATAAGATATATAAGATAGAAATATGTCTGGGTACAGTGCGGGCATATAATAGTCAACAAAGTTAATACTAGCTGCCTTTAAATGCAAACGTACAAATACTGGTGACTTCATACAATGACAGTTTAATCCTTGCTCACATTACAGTCTAATGCCCAATGCCAGTCAGGCAGCCCTTATCCATCTCTTGGCCCCGATACCTGGAGAACATGGCCTCCAAGGTCACTAAGGCAGGAAAAGTGAGAGGTGGAGTTTTTCAGGAGTTGATTTTTCAGGGCCAGACTTGTGACTGGCTTGCATCCCTTTTGTCCATACTCTACCATCCAGAACCCAATCACATAGAACCAGTCTAACTGTAAGTGAGGCTGGCAAATGCAGAGGACCACATAGTTATTGGACACTAACAGCCTCTGCCACAGGGCTGAATGGCTAATTCTACCCAGAAAAGCTTCATAAAGGATACAAAGCTTGACTTGGGTTTCAGATCACTCTGCTTTATCAAATTTTATCCTAGATAATGAGAAACCCAAGAGAATTAACAGAAAAATTATTATAATGATAATAGAAGTCAACAAAGTAGTGGGGCATTCATTCACTCAACAGATAATTACTGAAAACTGACTCTATGCCTGTTCTAGAAGCATGGAAAATCTCAGTGAACAAAAAATAAAAATTTCTTTCCCTGTGGGACTTATATTCTAGCTTGGGGAGATAGAATGTAAAGTAAGTTATATAGTATGTTGGTAGATGGTAAGAAAGGAAGAGAGGGAATAGGAGAAGAATGGGTTTTACTTTTTAAAAAGTGGTCTAGGAGGCATCATTGAAAGATTGATAGTGAAGACTAAATGGATGAAGGGGAGTTAGCCATGAGGATATTCATTTAATAAATATTTATTGAGTACTTACTATGTTTCAGGTACTGTTCTAGCAGTAAACATATAGATAAAAACTTCTGCCCTTACAGGGCTGACATTGTAATAGGAATTATGATATATAAACTGAAATGTAGGCAAGACTGGGTAGGTGCTATGCATCCCCTCTAAAAAATTCATGGTGAAACATAATCTCCATTGTGCTGGCATAAGGAGTTGGGGCTTTCTTCACCATCATGAATGGACTAGTTCTTTATAAAAAGGCTAAAGGAAACTAGCTTAGGCCTTTTTATGCTCTTCTACTCTTCTGCCATGTGAGGACACAGTGTTTGGCCCTTTTCACTCTTCTGCCCTCTGCCATGTGTTTTCAGCATTTGCCCCTTCTGCTATGTGAGATTGCAACAAAAAGGCCCTCACCAGACACCAAAAGCTGGTGCCTTGATCTTTGACTTACCAGCCTTCAAAACTGTGAGAAATATATTTCTACTGTCTATAAATTATCCAGTCTCAAGTACTGTTACAGCAGCAGAAACAGACTAAGACAGTAGCCATATTAAAAAAGATAAATCTGGATCTATATCTTAAACCATATACATAATCCAAATAGAGACTGGGCATAGTGGCTTATGCCTATAATCCCAGGACGTTGGGAGGCCGAGATGGGAGGATCATTTGAAACCAGAAGCTCAAGACCAGTATGGGTAACATAGTAAGACCTTGTCTCTACTAAAAGTAAAAAAAATTAGTTGGGCACAGTGGCACACATCTGTAGTCCCAGCTACTCAGGAGGCCAGCCTAGAGTGCAATGGCATGATCTTGGCTCACTGCAACCTCTGCCTCCTGGATTCAAAAGATTCTCCCACCTAAGTCTCCCAAGTAGCTGGGATTACAGGCGCCTGCCACCACGCCTGGCTAATTTTTGTGTTTTCAGTAGAAATGGGGTTTCACCATGTTGGCCAGGTTGGTCTGGAACTCCTGACCTCAGGTGATCCACCCACCTCAGCCTCCTAAAGTGTTGGGATTACAGGCATGAGCCACCGCACCTGGCCAGAAAGTCTTTTAAAAGTATGACTCAAACTTGAAGAGCTTTTAAAAAAAATTGATAGATTTGACTGCAGTAAAACCAAAAAACAACTGCATGGAAAACTAAACACCATAAGCTAGGTAAAAGGAAAAATAAGCTATAAATAATTATCTATAATTAATATTATAGACAAAAGGTTAATCTTCCTAATATAAAAACAATATGTAAACAAATACATTATCAAAAATATTTTAATTAATATTTAAACAACTGAACTATGCCCAGCTTTCCTCATCACTAGGAAAACAAAAATTAACACTGAGATACTATGTTTTCATCTATCAGATTTGAAAAACTCCAGAAGTTTGACAAATCTGTTGCAAGGTTATAGAAAAACAGGTACCCAAATATATTGGTGACAATTCAAAATAGCACAATCCTTATGGACAGCAATTTGGCAACATATATTCAAGTTACAAATGCATTTATCTTTAACCCAGGAATCTCACTTCCAGACTTTATTTTACTGATATATAATTATAGAATTTCATACATGTGCAGATTTATGTGCAAGGTAAAAAATGAGCTGGGCACAGTGGTACACATCATGTGTACTGCTGCATTTTGTGTGCAATATTCATCAATAGAGGCTTGGTTAAATACATTATGGTATATTCACACAAACAGAATACCTTCTAGTTGTAAAAAAGAATTGGGAAGCCATATATTAAAATGAGTAGATATCCAGGATACATTGTTAAGAAAAAAGAACTACAGGATAGTACATATAGCAACACTACCCGACAGAAATAAAGTGTCTAGTTTTAAATTTTTCTTAATTATTTTTATCTCTTTTAGAGACAGGGTTTTGCTCTATTGCCCAGGCTGGTGTACAGTGGCATGATCATGTTCACTGCAGCACTGAACTCTTGGGCTCAAGCGATCCTCCCACCTTAGCCTCCCTATCGGCACACACCACCACACCTGGTATTTTTGTTTTGTTTTGTTTTGTTTAATAAAGATGAGGTCCCACTATGTTGTCCAGGCTGGTCTCAAACTCCTGGCCTCAAGCATTCCTCCTGCCTTGGCCTCCCAAAGTGCTGGGACTACAGGTGTGAGCCACCATGCCTGGCCCCAATTTTTGCAGCCACATTAAAAAAAACCAAAAAGGGTGAAATTATTTTTAGTAATATATTTTTACTTCAATATATCCAAAATATTATCATTTCAACATGTAATCAATATAAAAGTTACTGAGATAGTTCACACTTTTTTTCATATTAAGTTTTCAAAATTTAAGGATTATTTGATGCTCATTGCACATCTCCATTCAGTTCTCAGTCACACTAGCCACATTTCAAGTGCTCAGTAGCCACACATGGCTCCTGGCTACCATATGGGACCACACAAGTATACAATGTTTGTTCTTTGCTTCATTTGACAAATACTTATTGAATGACTTATATATTAAGAACTATTCTACTAAGAATGGGAGGTTAAAATATGCATTTGTATTTCCTCGAATTTGCAAAAAGAAGCACTGGAAGTTTAGATAAGGGCTTACTGCTTTCTTATAGTACACAGGGAGGAAAAATGTTAAGAGACAGAAATGAGAGAAATATACATCAATGTATCTTTTGGTTTTGGTTTTGATCTTTGAAAAATGTGAACATATTATCTATTTAAAACTTGCCATAGGAGGGGCCTACAACAAACATATAACAAGTATCCTCCTCCCAGCTAGATTTTTGTCAGATTTTGAACCTGTATGGAACAAGGGGCTACAAAGCTTAGCTCAAAAGCTCCAAAGTGCCTAACTTGAAAGTGGAGAAAACAAAGACTTAGCCACTCAATCAAAAGCTGGGTTGGGCCAGAAAGGATAAATGAAATCTCCCAGATGAAAAAAGGAGCAAAGAACAGACAAAATAAACAGAAAACAAGAAGAGAATAAAGTTAAACCCAGCTATTTCTAAAACTGTGTGAAATGCTAATGGGCTGATCACTAAACATATGTGATAGCACAACAATAGTACAAAGGGAAAAAAGTGATTAAGGATTTAAACTGTTAGAAGATACTTGCATTTGTTGAGGAAGAATGAAAGTACTAATTGAGGGTAGACTGTAATACATTAAGAATGTATATTGTAATATCTAGGATAATTACTCAAAGAGTAATGTGTATAACAAGAGATAATGAAGAAAATAAAGTGGGAACTTAAAAAATAATTAGCCAATAAAAGGGCAGAAAAGAAGGAATGTTAGAGGAAAATGCTGGTCAACAAGCAAATGGGACAATGAGAAAACAGCAGCAAGATGGCAGACTTAAACCTAGCCTTATCAGTAAGTTCATTAAATGCAGATGGACTAAATTGACTAAATCATACAATTAAGAGATAGAGACTATCAGATTGAATTTTTTAAAGACCTGTCTATATGTTTATTAAACACATACTTTAAATATAAAGATACAGATAGGTTAAAAAAGGATAGAAAGAGATATACTGTGTAAAACAGCAACAAATAGAAAGCTATACTAATAGCAGAGAGGTAGACATTACAGCAAGAAGTAATACTAAAGATAAAGCAGAACATTGTGTAATGATAAAAGGGGCAATTAAACAAGAGCACATCAGAAGTCTAAACTTATGTACATGTAATAATTAACATAGCTTCAAAAAATATAAAGCAAAACTGGGGAAAGGAGAAGCAGGCAATCTACCATCATACTTGAAGTTGTTAACATACATATCTCAGTAAGTGATAGAATAATCAGGCAAAATATCAGTCTGGAAAGAGAATGTTTGGATAGCATTATTTACCAATGTGACTTAATTGAAATTTATAGAATGCTACACCAATGAATTGCTCCTTTTCAAATATGCCTAGAACATCAACCAAAATAGATTCCATGAAGGGCCATAAAGTAAGTCTCAATAAATTTCAAAGGAACAAAATTGTAAAGAGTATATTCTCTGACTATAATGGAATTAAACTTGAAACCAGTAATAAAATATAACCAGAAAATCCACAAATGCTGAAAATTGAGCAATACACTTTCATAGAATTAACAGATCAAAAAAACTTCAAAGGATGTTAGTAAACATTTGAATTAAACAAAATGAAAATATGACACATCAAAAATTGTGAGCTGCTATTAAATTAATTCTCAGAGGAAAACTTATAATTTTAAAACATTAGGTTAAAATAGATGAACATAAGATAATGACAACTGTTGAGTCGTCTAACAGAAGGAAAAAAGATGAAAGAAAAGTGAACAGAGCCTAAGGGTCCCATGGGACAACATCAAACGGACCAACATACCTATTGTCAGAGTTCCAAAAAGAGAAAAAAGAAAGGGATAGAAAGAATATTTAAAGAAATAATTGTTTAAAACTTCCCAAATTTGATGAAAGACAATATAAATATCCAAAAAGGTTAATGAAATCCAAGTAAGATGAACTCAGAGAGACCCATAATGAGACACGCTACAATCAAACTTTTAAAAACCAAAGAGAGAATCCTGAAAGCAGCAAGAAAAGTGACTCCTCACATAGAAGGCATCCTCAACGAGATTATCAACAGATTTCCCTGATCAAAACTATGCAAGCCAGAAGACAGTAGGCTGATAAATTCAAATGGCTAAATAAACAAACAAAAACAACTGGAACCAAGAATCCTATATTCAACAAGCAGTCCTTCAAAACTAAGAGTTTTTAAGGCATTCTGAGATAAAAGCTGACAAAATTCATTATCACTTGACCTGTTCTGTAAGAAAGACTCAGGGAGTCCTAGGTGGTGAAATTAAGATATCCATAAAGATAAATACATGAACAATTTTAAAAGCTAGTATTACCATAAAAATAGTTTGTAATCCCATTTTTATCTTCTGCATAATTTAAGAGATTAATGTATTGAGCTGAATTCTTAGTTTATGTTTTGTAGCCACAATATACAAAAATATAATTTTGTGACAATAAATGAAAGAAGTGGGGACAGAGCTATAAAGAAGCAGTTCTTATATGTGATTTAAGTTAAGCTGGTATAAATTCAAATTAGTGTTATAACTTTAAAAAGTTAAATTTAATCCCCATGGTAAATGCAAAGAAAATAGTTATAGAATATACACAAAAGGAAATGAAAAAGGAATTTAAACATTTTACTACAGGCTGGGTGCAGTGGCTCACATCTGTAATCCCAGAACTTTGGGGTGCTGAGGCAGGCAAATCACCTGAGGTCAGGAGTTCGAGAACAGCCTGACCAACATGGAGAAATCTTGTCTCTACTAAAAATACAAAATTAGCCAGGCATGGTGGCCGTGCCTGTAATCCCAGCTACTCGGGAGGCTGAGGCAGGAGAATCATCGCTTGAATCCGGGAGGCGGAGGTTGCGGTGAGCCGAGATAGCGTCATTGCACTCCAGCCTGGGCAACAAGAGCAAAACTCCGTCTCAAAAAAAAAAAGAAAAGAAAAGAAAGGAAAAAAAAGTTTTACTGCGAATAAATCAATTAAACACAAAAGACAGTAATATAGAAAATGAAAAAAAAGTGATAAGGCATATAGAAAATAAATAACAAAATTACAAAAGCCCCTTCTTATCAGTAATTACTTTAAATGTAAATAGATTAAATTATCTAATGAAAGACAGAGATTAGAAAAATGGACGAAAACACGATGCAACTATGTGCTGACTAGAAGCATTTTAGATCTTAAGGCACAAATACAGTTGACCCTTGAATGATATAGAGGTTGGGGCACCAACCCCCATGCAGTCAAAAATCCACATACAACTTTTGACTCCCTCAAAACTTAACTACTAATAGCCTTCTGTTGACTGGAAGCCTTACTAATAACATAAACAGTCGATTAACACATATTTTATATGTTATATGTATTACATACTATAGTCTTACAATAAAGCAAGCTAGAGAAAAGAAAATGTTATTAAGAAACTTGTAAGGGGGCTGGATGAAGTGGCTCATACCTGTAATCCCAGCACCTTGGGAAGCTGAGGTGGGAGGATCACTTAAGGCCAGGAGTTTGATGCTAGGAGTTTGAGACCAGCCTAGTCAACACAGCAAAACCCCATCCTCCACAAAAAATAAATTACCAAGTGCAGTGGCGTGTGCCTGTAGTCCCTGCTTCTTGGGAGGCTGAGGCAGGAGGATCACTTGAGCTCAGGAGTTTGAGGTTGCTGTGAACTATGATCAAGCCACTGCACTTCGGCCTGGGCAACAGAGCAAGACCCTGTCTCTTAAAAAAAAAAAAAAAAAAGGGCCAGGTGCAGTGGTTCACACCTGTAATCTCGGCATTTTGGGAAGCCAAGGTGGGTGGATCACCTGAGGTCAGGAGTTCAAGACTAGCCTGGCTAAAATGGCGAAACCCCGCCTCTACTAAAAACACAAAATTTAGCTGGGTGTGGTGGCACACACCTGTAATCTCAGTTACTCAGGAGGCTGAGAGGCAGGAGAATCGCTTGAACCTGGGAGGCGGAGGTTACATCGCACTACTGCACTCCAGCCAGTGAGACTCCGTCTCAAAACAAAAACAAAAACAAAACATGAAAGAAAGAAAAGAAAATTGTAATGAAGAGAAAATATACCTCTTACTATTCATTAAGTGGAAGTAGATCATCATAAAGGTCTTCATCCTTTTCATTTTCATTTTCATGTGGAGTAGACTGAGGAGGAGGAGAAAGAGGAGGGGTTGGCAGGCAACATAACACAAAGTATATCTAATGTAAATAGTGAATGGTTCTAGTTAGAATGCAGACCAAGGAAGAAATGGCCACAAAGGTAGTTTGAGGGCCAAATGGTAGAAGGCTGAAAGAGCTAGGCTAAAAAGTGAGGTATTACTTCATGAGTGGTAGATGGGTAGGTGTGAGGGCTGTCACTGAAGAGTTTTTTTGTTTTAGCTGGACAGATGATGATAATTAGGCTCTGGGAAAATTGGTTAGGAACTATTTCTATAGACAAAGCAAGGAATTAAGAAACTCTGAGCTAGTATAATAATAGTAAGAACAGAAAGGACTAGAGAGATGAGAGATACAGCAAAGGTAGAAATATGATTTGACAACTGGACAAGAGGGCAATGACAGAGTCAAATATAAGTCTGGGGTTTCTCAGTGACAAGATGGTTGAGATGTCATAATAGAAACAGGAAATGCAGAAAACAGTATGAAGTGGGATGGAAAATGAGTTTATCACTCTTAGCTATTGCTATTACAGCCTATAGGGCTACATTAGAAATGTGCTCCTAAGATAATTGGAAAGCAGTTATTTTTATAAAATATGAATTAAAATACATCTGCCATTCAATGTCACTCAGCCTTCAGGCACTATATTTTTTTCCTTTTCTCTCAGCCGCCCTTTCGTTCCCTACCCCACTCCCCTACTTCACTTCCTTCCAGGGTGTTTAGCAACTCCAGAATACATCATTCACATTACAAAGAGGGTGCCAAGACACAGAATCTCCTGCTGTTGTGCAATGTGGTGACCTTGCTTCATTCTCTATCCATCATGAACCCATGTGGCATGGTTTCAACTACTCCGTAATTACTACTCTTACATTCTGATATTAGGAAGAAACTATATACATTTTTACACCCGCTGTGGGTTGCCAGCAAACTTGGCCATTCTCTATCATTGGTAACTTTTTGAAAATACACTAAAAATGCATCTATCCAAGGTACAAAAGCAGGATGACAACCTAGGTTTCTTTCCATTTTAATGAATCTCCAAATTCCAGCATTCTTAGTTCTTTCTGTCAACTTATTCAGTGAGGTATAACAGATAGCTAGTATACAGATAGACATTAAGTGCATAGCTTGATGGACCAAGCACTCTGCCCACAATGCCATTAAATCAGGTACAAATACAAAAGCATAGGAAAACACCCTATAGGTTACAGAAGAAATCATAATGAAAAAATGTTTAAACCTAAAACTGAACAACAAACTATAAAATTTTTAGGGTAAAACAGAAATGTATTTGAAAATTTTAACATTAAATACAGTCTATTAGAAAATAAGGCTAAAGGTCATTGAGCCAAAGAACAAAGTTAAGGAATCATGCTACCTGATTTTGCTCATTATAAAGCTACGTTTATCAAGACTGGTATTGGTGAAAAGACAGGACACATAGATCAACAGAAAAGAATAGTCCAGAAATAGACCTGTACATAAATGATCAAGTGATTTTTGACAAAGGGGCAAAGGCAATCCAATGGAGAAAGAATAGTCTTTATACCCATGTAGCCATCATCAAGATCAAGACACAAAATATTAGTATTTAAAAATTATTAAATGCACTTTTTTTTTTTTTGAGATGGAGTCTCACTCTGTCACCCAGCCTGGAGTGTAGTGGCGCAATCTTGGCTCACTGCAAGCTCTGCCTCCTGGGTTCATGCCATTCTCCTGCCTCAGCCTCCTGAGTAGCTGGGACTATAGGCGTGTGCCACTACGCCTGGCTAATTTTTTGTACTTTTAATAGAGATGGGGTTTCACCATGTTAGACAGGATGGTCTCGGTCTCTTGACCCTGTGATCCGCCCGCCTCGGCCTCCCAAAGTGCTGGGATTACAGGTGTGAGCCACCATGCCTGATCTAAATGCACTTCTTCTGATAAGCATTCTTGTTTTATTTTATACACGCTACATGCCATATCACCTTAGAAAGAATCCAGAATGAACATACTATAAAGTTAAGTGAAACTTGGGAGTTGTATTCAAAGGTGACATCTTTCTTCTTCCCAGCTATATGACCTTTGGCATGTCACTTAATTTCTCATTTTCTCCTCTTTTTTTTTTTTTTGTATTATTTTCTAAGGTCTCCCCTGCCTCCTTTCTCTAAGATGTTTGTGAGAATTAAGTGTTGAGCAGAGTCAGCAACAAAATTTGGGGGGGACTATCTATGGAAATGTTCTATATCTAGATGTGATAGTGGTGGTGATTTCACAGGTACAAACATTTGTCAAAATTAATCCATTGCGCACTGTAAATGAATGTAGTTCATTATACATAAATTATATCTCAGAAAACAGATTAAAAAACCAAAAGAGTATACTCCTGAGGTACATCATGAGTGTTAAGTAATTGTTAATTTGTTCCTCCATTCCCTTCCCTTTACATATTCACTAGAGAAGAAAAACACCGGGGCACTATTCCCCATGTGAAAAGCCCTAAAATCTTCTTGAGATAGTTGTGAGGTTATTTCTTTTTGTCTCCTCTCCTCCATACTACATCCCAGTATCTTCAACTTTTCCTATGAATTTTACTTTTCTGTCCTTTTATGTACAGTAAGATCTTAAATCTAGATTCTATACTTCTCAGTTTGGTTAAAGAACAAAAAAGAGTAATTCACATGTGTTACAAAATATCTTTAGATCTTAAGTGTTAGCTCCACAGTATACGGCAGTACTACGATGTTAACTCATATACTAAAAAGAGGTTTATTATTACACACTTAAATCCTATTCAGCCAACTCATAGGAATCAGGCTACAGAAGTACTATTTTGAAGTTTTTTATGGGTCACTGGCTGTATCTGTACTCCCACAGTGAATTATATTATTTTAAAACAATAGTGGCTAAGATACCATTCTTTTTTATTTGCTACCACTATTAGAAAAACAATGCTTCTTTTGTTTTTTAACATATAAAGTGTAAGTTTTGGTGCCAACTCTGTTATCATGTGCTTATGTATTAAAAACTCAAAATAAAATATCTCATATTAGGTTTTTTTGATTAGCAAATTCCCTAGCTATTTTGCCAGGAATATTAAGTACAGACTGCCTTCCTTAAATTGCTAAAATCAAAGAGTTCACTAAAAGGGATTATTTTTTAAAAATATGTCTAGGCTAGGAACTACCATTACCAATTTTCAAAATAAACACCTTGATTAGTGAGATTTTTATTGTGCTATTTGTTTTTGTTTTGTTTTAAAAGGATAAATTTTCCCTTTATTTCTACGAAGAATATGCCTCATACCTTTTCATCTTACACTTTTTGTTTACTTTTTATCACTTCTCAAAGAAGTTAGTAGACAATAAAAAAATAAAGTTAACATCTTCCCTTAGTCCATTTAACTCACCTACAAAATGGGCTGGGAATAGTAGGTATCACATAACAAAGCCCCCCATTCAGGCAAAATGACTTGTGACTGGGACCACAGGGCTCTTCGTGATCTAAAACACATACATATATAAAATAGAGAAAAGCAAATTAAAGTTTTCCTAATGCAACAAGGAATAGGAATAACTATCTTAAACTGAAGTAGCAATTCTGAAAATCAGAATGAATAATTTTTTTTTCTCAAAATGAAAGACTTAATTCTATTCCTTATTTGACAGACTGGGACTTCTATGTCTTTGAGAGAAAAATTATGTCCTAAAGATATGGCCATTAACTATAATGGGTTTAGACACTAAATAACAGAAATAAGGAATGCCTATATTAGTTAGATTAAAAGGAGGTGATTAGGATCTTAGAACAAACAGGGCCTTTCTCACTTACTACAGAGATTTGGCAGTATTACCTAGAGTTTCCCTGTCCCAAGAATTTATTTAGATTCTTGTTTTTCCTATTAGGTCTCAAATACATTAATATCTGAAATTGCGTCTGGGAAAGGATTTAGATAATTAATTTTTTATTTCCAAAGTTAACTTTAAATGTTCCTATATGACAATCTAAATGTCAGAAACCAAAAATAATCTTATAAGGTGTTGATTTGCAAGGTGATTTTAGGTAATAGCTACTAACTACAAAGACATATCTAAAGTTACAAAGAAAAATTAAAAAGCTAAGTCATAGCTTGATATACAGCCAAATCTTTTAGAATACTAAGAAAATAAGCCTCTACTTCTCTCTTGCTTCTTGTCTCTCTTTCCTCTTTCTTCAGCCTCATCTTCTTTCTTTATCTTTGACCTTTCCTTTATCTGTCTTTATCTCTCTGCCTTCCCTTTCTCCCTTGGTACCTCTGCTTCCTTCCAGCCTCACCCCCAAGACCTTTTATAAAAAATCCCTGGCCACCAAAACCATTGTATAGAAAAAATTAGAATAACAGAAGGATTCATTGAGTCATTATACTAGTAATTTATGAAGAGAAAATTGGTGAATATTTTATCTTTCAGCCTTAAAGGGGAAATTATATTGCTTTAATATTGTACGTTGTTAGTTCTTAATTGTTTCTGTCTAGGAAATGACCCAGAATCATCCATTGGGAATAAGAAAATGGCATTACTCCCATTGGGACTCCAATTTGACATTAAAATTAGTATATTAATTTAAAAAATTATCTAGCATTTATGTGCCACTAAGATATCAATGCTTGCTAAGATATAATTACTATGAGTCAGATATCTCCACAATCAGATTTTCAAATTTTAAAACTTTTGTTTTACTTTAGAATTGAGAAAATCCTGTTTCAGCATCACATTATAGCCCAAAGAGTATAAAAATGAAAAGAGGAAATCAGAACTACAGAGAACTGGTGAAAAAGAAAGTAAAATCAACCAAAATGAATTCTTTGAGATTTTTTTTTTTTTACACAATGCCATGCTTCTTCCTAATCAAACAACTTTCAACAAGATTATAAAATTTTTCAGGAATAATTTGGCTAAAAAATAAAATTAACATTATATCAGAATCAAAGGAGTCATCATATATGGTTTTCCACTGAGGGTGGAAAGTAACTTTATCACAGCTAAAATTAGTGTCCTTGTTTTAATCAGATTATAGTCATACATATCTCAACACTTGGCATTTATTTTATCAATAAAGAAAACTCATCTAAACCTGAATCACTATTTCTGAATCTACTTTTATTCTGACTTCTATTTCCTTTACTATTTGAGCTGATTTCAGATATAGAACAAGCTAGAATGTATCAGGTTATAAAACCAATAAAACATATATGTCTAAAATAAAATAGTTTTATGTCATAAAGGAAGGTCTCTCAAAACCAAATATTTCATATTTGAAATATTAATTTCATATTCACATCTCTTCCAATGATGTTGGAAGGGAATAATACAGCCTTGTGTTAATATACATTTTTGATCGTTGTTCTATTGCTATGGAAACATATTGACAAAAACATATAAATGTATAAGAAATTACCTGTTGGCATCTTAATTTGTAAATAGTTTCATTCTTGGTCAAGAGATTAGGGTTGAAAAACAGTACCTAAAACATTTTAAAAAATAATAATTTAGGGAAAATGGTCTTCTTTTAAGGGCATTACAAAATGTCAAATATTCTAACAGCAATATTCTTAAATGTTGAAAATAATAAAGACATTTATATACTACGGACAAATTTTAGTTACGGCATTTTTAGATACCTATTACATTTCAATAAAAAATATGAACAAAACTAAAAGATCAATAACATACTTAATATAAATCATTGCCTAAATAATGTAATTTAATCTTAAATATCTCTCTGCAGAAAAGTCTAATAAGGCTTATTTTTAGTAAACATTATTAACATAGTAGAGTACTACATGGAATTTTACATGAACGATATGAGACAGTAAGTAAAACTGAATGAACTGAATTGACTTTCTGCTTTTTCATAAAGCTTATTTACAATCTGACTCTTAAGTCGAATCAGTAACTTCCACTTTTTCAATTTACTGAAAATAGCCAAAATGTACTACAGAAAAATCTTCAATTGCATTTCAAGTTTTTGCACTTTTATAGAACCTTTAAAACTTTTATAAAAGCACTTTTAAGTTTACCATAGATTGCACATTACATTTATCAATCCATGCGAACCTTTCTTTTAAAAAATGTCCAGGGCTGATAGGTGCAGCAAACCACCATGGCACACATGTAATAAACACACTATGTAACAAACCTGAACGTCCTGCACATGTATCCCGGAACTTAAAATTAAATTAAAAAAAAGAAAATGTTAACCACAGAAACACAAAAAATGTCTGGCATCTGGCAAAGCAATGTAGCTAATAAGACACTCTTACATATGAAGTTTCCTGCTATAACAGAAACAAAAGAATTCAAACATATATCTGAAGAGGTGAAGCATTTATACTTACATTATGATTACAAGCTCCCAATTCTGTTCTATAAAGAACACTTCTGACCTAAACAGAAAGACTCTAACAGAAATCTCAATCTACTAACACAGTTGAAATATCAAGGTCTTCTCTCAAAGCCAACAGCTCTTTTCTTAGACAAGCAGAGAGGCAGAGAGAGCGAGCAAGCAATCGAGAGAGAACACACACGAGCAAGAACAGGCAGGAAGGAGAACATTAAATCTATTTGATTTTTTAAAATCACTGACTCATACTGTTTCTTTTTTCCAAACAAATAGGACTTACCCTCAATAAAAACTTACATTCACACACAAAATAAATTTTGTTGGACATGCAGTGTTTCAAAAGTTTTTGAATACTGCAGACAACAGCAGCTGTGACTTGCATTTTATAACATGTCAAAAATCTGATTTATATGGCTGCAGTGTGCAGTGTGGGCGAGGTCACGCCAGACCAAGGTGTGCACAGAGGTCAGGCACTGGCCAAGGGAGCCACCCCTTCAATTTACATGTTCAGAGTTGCAAATGGAGCAGAATTTTATTTAGAAAAGGAGTTGTACTAAGGGGCACTTCCAAATCACTGTCCAAGTTTTAAAGGTAAAAACCAAAGCACATTCTTCAGACTCATTACTTATCTTTGCTTGTCTGAATAATTCAAGACGTAGTGTAAGTTTGGGAGAAAATAAATTTTAATGTGGAGCTAATGGGTAAGTGTTTCACAAATTTTTAAAAAATATTTTTCAAAATTTATGTTTTATGAGGTTTTATCTTACAAGCCAGATAAAATTTATATAAATAATGACCTGAAGAACTTATAAAGCTAAAAGAAGGTAATAGCTATAACAAAACTTATAACACCAAGTTCAATTTGAAATGAATAAAATCATTGAACCTGACTAATACCAATGACAGTATAATGCCTGAATACTATGGCAAAGTTGTTAAATATAGTGATGAAACTTTTAAAAATAATAAACAATTTAAAAATATTGACTAAACTGTAATTTTGTTTAAATGAAGTATAGAGATCTTCATCATATAATTATCTAAAGTATGCCAAACATTTAGATGGTTATCTTTTCTAAAATGACAATTACTACTTGACTGATGTAAAGCCCAAACTAATATGTTTGTTTGTTGTTTTAAGAAAATATTAAACTCAAAATCAAATACTCTAAAAACAATCTGTTCATTAGGAGAATGGTGTGAACCTGGGAGGTGGAGCTTGCAGTGAGCTAAAATTGCGCCACTGGACTCCAGCCTGGGCGACAGAGCAAGCCTCCGTCTCAAAAACAAAACAAAACAAAACAAAAAAAGCCAATCTGTTCATTATTACATTTTTAAAATTATACTTTAAGTTCTGGGATACATGTGCAGAATGTGCAGGTTTGTTACATAGGTATATGCGTGCCATGCTGGTTTCCTGCACCCATCAACCCATCATCTACATTAGGTATTTCTCCTAATGTTATCCCTCCCTTAGCGCCCCACCCCCTGACAGGCCCTGGTGTGTGATGTTCTCCTCCCTGTGTCCATATGTTCTCATTGTTCAATTTCCACCTATGAGTGAGAATATGTGGCATTTGGTTTTCTGTTCTTGTGTTAGTTTGCTGAGAATGATGGTTTCCAGCTTTATCCATGGTCCTGCAAAGGACATGAGCTCACCCTTTTTTATGGCTGCATAGTATTCCATGGTGTATATGTGCCACATTTTCTTTATCCAGTCTATCATTGAGGGGAATTTGGGTTGGTTCCAAGTCTTTGCTATTGTGAACATTGCCACAATAAACACACGTGTGCATGTGTCTTTATAGTAGCATGATTTATAATCCTTTGGGTATATAGCCAGTAGCGGGATTGCTGGGTCCAAAGGTATTTCTAGTTCTAGATCCTTGGGGAATCGACAGACTGTCTTCCACAATGGTAGAACTAATTTACACTCCCACCAATAGTGTAAAAGCATTCCTATTTCTTCACATCCTCTCCAGCATCTGTTGTTTCCTGACTTTTTAATGATCGCCATTCTAACTGGTGGGAGATGGTATCTCATTGTGGTTTTGATATGCATTTCTCTAATGACCAGTGATGATGAGCTTTTTTTCATATGGTTGTTGGCTGCATAAATGTCTTATTTTGAAAAGTGTCTGTTCAAATCCTTCACCCATGTTTTGATGGGGTTGTTGACTTCTTTCTTGTAAATCTGTTTAAGTTCCTTATAGATTCTGGGTATTAGCCCTTTGTCAGATGGATAGATTGCAAAAATTTTCTCCCATTTTGTAGGTTGCCTGTTCACTCTGATGATAGTTTCTTTTGCTGTGCAGAAGCCCTTTAATTTAATTATATCTCATTTGTCAATTTTGGCTTTTGTTGCCATTGCTTTTGGTGTTCTAGTCACAAAGTCTTTGCCCATGCCTATGTCCTGAATGGTATTGCCTAGGTTTCTTTCTAGGGTTTTTACAGTTTTAGGTTTTAGGTGTATGTCTTTAATCCATCATGAGTTAATTTTTATATGAGGTGTAAGGAAGGGGTCCAGTTTCAGTTTTCTGCATATGGCTATCCATTTTTCCCAACACCATTTATTAAATAGAGAATCCTTTCCCCATTGCTTGTTTTCGTCAGGTTTGTCAAAGATCAGATGGTTGCAGATGTGTGGTGTTATTTCTGAGGCCTTTGTTCTGTTCCTTTGGTCCACATATCTGTTTTGGTATCAGTACCATGCTGTTTTGGTTACTATAGTCTTGTAGTATAGTTTGAAGTCAGGTAGCGTGATGCCTTCAGCTTTGTTCTTTTTGGTTAGGATTGTCTTGGCTACACAGGCTCTTTTCTGGTTCCACATAAAGTTTAAAGTTAGGTTTTTCTAATTTTGTGAAGAAAGTCAATGGTAGCCTGATGGGGATAACAATGAATCTCTAAATTACTTTGGGCAGTATGGACATTTTCAAGATATTGATTCTTCCTATCCATGAGCATGGAATGGAATGTTCTTCCATTTGTTTGTGTCCTGAGCAGTGGTTTGTAGTTCTCCTTGAGGAGGTCCTTCACATCCCTTGTAAGTTGTATTCCTAGGTATTTTATTCTCTTAGTAGCAAATGTGAATGGAAGTTCACTCATGATTTGGTTCTCTGTTAGTCTGTTATTGTTGTACAGGGATGCTTGTGATTTTTGCACATTGATTTTGTATCCTGAGACTTTGCTGAAGTTGCTTATCAGCTTAAGGAGATTTTGGGCTGAGACGATGGGGTTTTCTAAATATGCAATCACATCATATGCAAATAGAGACAATTTGACTTCCTCTCTTCCTATTTGAATACACTTTATTTCTTTCTCTCGCCTAATTGCCCTGGCCAGAACTTCCAATACTATGTTGAATAGGAGTGGTAAGAGAGGGCATCCTTGTCTTGTGCCGGTTTTCAAAGGGAATGTTTCCAGCTTTTGCCCATCCAGTATGATATTGGCTGTGGGTTTGTCATAAACAGCTCTTATTATTTTGAGATGCATTCCATCGTTACCTAGTTTATTGAGAGTTTTTAGCATAAAGGGGTGTTGAATTTTATCAAAGGCCTTTTCTGCTTCTGTTGAGATAATCATGTGGTTTTTGTCATCGGTTCTGTTTGTGTGATGGATTACATGTATTGATTTCTGCATGTTGAATCATCCTTGCATTCCAGGGATGAAGCTGACTTGATCATGGTGGATAAGCTTTTTGATGTGCTGTTGGATTCAGTTTGCCAGTATTTTATTGAGTATTTTCACATCGATATTCATCAGGGATACTGGCCTGAAATTTTCTTTTTTTGTTGTGTCTCTGCCAGGTTTTGGTACCAGGATGCTGCTGGCCTCATAAAATGAGTTAGGGAGGAGTCCCTCTTTTTCTATTGTTAGGAATAGTTTCAGAAGGAATGGTACCAGGTCCTTTTGGTACCTCTGGTAGAATTCGGCTGTGAATCCATCTTGTCCTGGACTTTTTTTGATTGGTAGGCTATTAATTACTGCCTCAATTTCAGAACTTGTTATTGGTCTGTTCAGGGATTTGACTTCTTCCTGGTTTAGTGTTGGGCAGGGTGTATGTCCAGGAATGTAACCATTTCTTCCAGATTTTCTAGTTTATTTGCATAGAGGTGTTTATAGTATTCTCTGATGGTAGTTTATATTTCTGTAGGATCAGTGGTAATATCCCCTTTATAATTTTTTATTGTGTCTATTTGATTCTTCTTTTCTTCTTTATTAGTCTGTCTAGCAATCTATTTTGTTGATCTTTAAAGATTCATTGATTTTTTTGAAGTGTTTTTTGTGTCTCTATCTCCTTCAGATCTGCTCTGATCTTAGTTATTTCTTGTCTTCTGCTAGATTTTGAATTTGTTTGCTCTTGCTTCTCTAATTCTTTTAATTGTGATGTTAGGGTGTCAATTTTAGATTTTTCCTGCTTTATCTTGAGGGCATTTAGTACTATAAATTTCCCTCTGAACACTGCTTTAGCTGTGTCCCAGAGATTCTAGTACATTGTATCTTTGTTCTTATTGGTTTCAAAGAGCTTCTTTATTTCTGCCTTAATTTCGTTATTTACCCATTAGTCACTCAGGAGCAGGTTGTTCAGTTTCCATGTAGTTGTGCAGTTTTGAGTGAGTTTCTTAATCCTGAGTTCTAATTTGATTGCACTGTGGTTGGAGAGACTGTTATGATTTCCGTGATTTTGCATTTGCTAAGGAGTGTTTTACTTCCAATTATGTGGTCAATTTTAGAGTAAGTGCAATGTGGTGCTGAGAAGAATGTATATTCTGTTGATTGGGGGTAGAGAGTTCTGCAGATGTCTGTTAGGTCCACTTGGTCCAGAGCTGAGTTCAAGTCCTGAATATCCTGTTAATTTTCTGTCTTGTTGATCTGTCTAATGTTTACAGTAGGCTGTTAAAGTCTCCCACTATTATTGTGTGGGAGTCTAAGTCTCTTTGTAGGTCTCTAAGAACTTGCTTTATGGATCTGGGTGCTCCTGTATTGGGTGCATATATATTTAGGATAGTTAGCTCTTCTTTTTGCATCGATCCCTTTACCATTATGTAATGTCCTTCTTTGTTTCTTTTGATCTTTGTTGGTTCAAAGTCTGTTTTTATTAGAGACTAGGACTGCAAACCCTGCATTTTTTTTTCTTCCCATTTGCTTGGTAAATATTCCTCCAATCCTTTATTTTGATCCTATGTGTTTCTTTGCATATAAGATGGGTCTCCTAAACATGGCACACCAATGTGTCCTGACTCTTTATGCAGTTTGTCAGTCTGCGTCTTTTAATTGGGGCATTCAGCCTGTTTACATTTAAGGTTAATATTGTTATATGTGAATTTGATCCTGTCATTATGATGCTAGCTGGTTGTTTTCCCCTTAGTTGACGCAGTTTCTTCATAGTGTAGATGGTCTTTATAATTTGGTATGTTTTTGCTGTGGCTGGTACTGGTTGTTCTTTTGCATGCTTAGTGCTTCCTTCAGGAGCTCTAAGGCAGGCCTGGTGGTGACAAAATCTCTCAGCATTTGCTTGTCTGTAAAGGGTTTTATTTCTCCTTCACTTATGAATCTTAGTTTTGCTGGATATGAAATTCTGGGTTGAAAATTCTTTTCTTTAATAACATTGAATATTGGTCCCCACTCTCTTCTGGCTTGTAGGTTTTCTGTGGAGAGATCTGTTGTTAGTCTGATGAGCTTTCCTTTGTGGGTAACCCCTTTCTGGCTGCCCTTAATATTTTTTCTTTCATTTCAACCGTGGTGAATCTGACAATTATGTGTCTTGGGGTTGTTCTTCTCGAGTAGTATGTTTGTGGTGTTCTCTGTATTTCCTGAATTTGAATGTTGGCCTCTCTTGCTAGGTTGGGGAAGTTCTCCTGGATAATATCCTAAAGAGTGTTTTCCAGCTTGGTTTCATTCTCCCCTTCACTTTTAGGTACACCAATCAAATGTAGGTTTGGTCTTTTCACATAGTCCCATATTTCTTGGAGGCTCGCTCGTTTCTTTTCAATCTTTTTTCTCTAATCTTGTCTTCACACTTTATTTCATTAAGTTGATTTTCAATCTCTGATATCCTTTCTTCCACTTGATCAATTTGGCTATTGATACTTGTGTATGCTTCACAAAGTTCTCGTGCTATGTTTTTCAGCTCCATCAGGTCAACTTATGTTCTTCTCTAAACTGGTTATTCTAGTTAGGAATTCCTCTAATCTTTTTTCATGGTTCTTAGCTTCCTTGTATTGGGTTATGATATCCTCCTTTGGCTTGGAGGAGTTTGTTATTACCCATCTTCTGAAGCCTACTTCTGTCAATTTGTCAAACTCATTCTCCATTCAGTTTTGTTCCCTTGCTGGCAAGGAGCTGTGATCCTTTGGAGGAGAAGAGGCGTTCTGGTTTTTGGAATTTTCAGCCTTTTTGCATGGTTTTTCCTCATCTTCGTGGATTTATCTACCTTTGGTCTTTGATGTTGTGACCTTTGGATGGGGTTTCTAAGTGAACATCCTTTTTATTGATGTTGATGCTATTCCTTTCTGTTAGTTAGTTTTCCTTCTAACAGTCAAGCCTCTCTGCTGCAGGTCTGCTGGAGTTTGCTGGAGGTTCACTCCAGATCCTGTTTGCCTAGGTATCACTAGTGTAGGCTGCAGAACAGTAAAGATTGCTGCCTGTTCCCTCCTCTGGAAGCTTTGTCCCAGAGGGGCACCCACCAGATGCCAGATGGAGCTCTCCTGTATGTGGTGTCTGTTGACCCCTGCTGGGAGGTGTCTCCCAGTCAGGAGGCACAGGGGTTAGGGACTCACTTGAGGAAGCAGTTCTCCCTTAGCCGAGCTCGGATGCTGTGCTGGGAGATCCACTGCTCTCTTCAGAACCTGCAGGCAGGGATGTTTAAGTGTGCTGAAGTTGCGCCCACAGTCACCACTTCCCCCAGGTCCTCTGTTCCAGGGAGATGGGGGTTTTATCCATAACCCCCTGACTGGGGCTGCTGCCTTTTTTTTTTTTTTTTTTTTTTTTAAGAGATTCCCCTGCCCAGAGAGAAGAAATCTAGAGAGGCAATCGGGCTACAGTGGTTTTGCTGAGCTGCAGCGGTCTCCACCCAGTTTGAACTTCCAGGCGGTTTTGTTTACACTGTAAGGGGAAAAACACCTACTCAAGTCTCAGTAATGGCAGACGTCCCTCCCTCCACCACGCTCAAGCATCCCAGGTCAACCTCAGACTGCTGTGCTGGTAGCAAGAATTTCAAGCCAGTGGATCTTAGCTTGCTGGGCTCTGTGGGGGTGGGATCTGCTGAGCTAGACCACTTGGCTCCCTGGCTTCAGCCCCCTTTCCAGGGGGGTGAATGGTTCTGTCTCGCTGGTGTTCCAGGTGCCACTGGGGTATGAAAAAAAGCTCCTGCAGCTAGCTCGGTGTCTGTCCAAACAGCCACCCAGTTTGGTGTCTGCCCAAACGGCCGCTCAGTTTTGTGCTTGAAACCCACAGCCCTGATGTCGTAGGCACGTGACGGAATTTCCTGGTCTATGGGTTGCGAAGACCATGGGAATAGCATAGTATGTGGGCTGGAGGGCACCATTCCTCATGGCTTCCCTTGGCTAGGTGGGGAGTTCCCCAACCCCTTGCACTTCCCTGGTAAGGCGACACCCCACCCCGCTTTGGCTCGCCCTCTGTGGGCTGCACCCACTGTCTAACCAGTCCCAGTGAGATGACCCGGGTTCCTCAGTCAGAAATGCAGAAATCACCTGCCTTCTGTGTTGGTCTCGCTGGGAGCTGCAGACCAGAGCTGTTACTATTCAGCCATCTTGCCTGCCACCCATTATTACATATTATCTCCCACATTCAAAGGCAATTTTTACATAACTATAACCATTATACAGACATATCTCATTATATGCATTTTATTGCATTTTGCAGATACTGTTTTTACGAAAGGCTTGTGGCAACCCTGAGTCTGTTGGTGTCATTTTTCCAACAGCATGTGCTCACTTCATGTTTCTATGTCACATTTTGGTAATCCTTACAATATTGCAAACTTTTTCATTATTATTACATCTGTTATGGTGATCTGTGATCAGTGATCTTTGATGTTACCATTGTAATTGTTTTGGGGCACCATGAACCATGACTGTAGAAAATAGAGAACTTAATCGATAAATCTGCATATTCTGAATGCTCCATTGACCGAACATTCCCCTATCTCCCCTGGCCTCTCTATTCCCTGAGACACAACAATATTGAAATTAGCCCAATTGATAACCCTACAATGGCCCCTAAGTGTTCAAGTAAAAGGGAGAGCTGCATGTTTTTCACTTTAAATCAAAAGCTAGAAATTATTAAGCTTAGTGAGGAGGTATGTAGAAAGGTACGATAGGCCTCTTGCACTGTTAAAGGAAATTAAAAGTACTATTCCAGTGAACACACAAATGATAAAATGAAACAGCCTTATTGCTGTTATGGAGAAAGTTTTAGTGATCTGGATAGAAGGTCAAACCAGCCACCACTTCCTCTAAGCCAGGGTGGTCCAATCTTTTGACTTCCGTGGGCCACAGTGGAAAAAGAATTGTCTTGGGCCACACATAAAATACACTAACACTAACAATAGCTGATGAGGAAAAAAAATCGCAAAAAAATCTTATAATGTTTTAAGAAGTTTACGAATTTGTGTTGTGCAGCATTCAAAGCCATTCTGGGCTGCATGCAGCCCATGTGCCAGGGTTGGACAAGCTTGCTGTAAGCCAAAGCCTAATCCAGAGCAAGGCCCTAACTCTTATAAATTCTATGAAGGCCGAGAGAGGTAAAGAAGCTGCAGAAGAAAATTTGAAGCTAGCAGAGTTCATGGGGTTTAAGGAAAGAAGCCATCTCCATAACATAAAAGTGCAAGGTAAAGCAACAAGTGCTAATGTAGAAGCAGCAGCAAATTATCCAGAAAATCTGTCTAAGATCATTGAAGATGGTTACACTAAACAACAGATTTTCACTGTAGACAATACCAGCTTCTAGTAGAAGAAGATACCATCTTGGACTTTTATAGCTAAAGAGAAGTTACTGTCTGGCTTCCAAGCTTTGAATGACAGGTTGACTTCTTGTTATGGGCTAATACAGCTTGTGACTTTAAGCTGAAGCCAACACTCATCCATCATTCTGAAAATCCTAGGGCCCTTAAGAATTATGCTAAATCTAATCTGCCTGTGCTGTATAAACAGAACAACAAAACCTGGATGACAGCACATCTCTTTACAGCATGGTTTACTAACTATCTTAAGTCTACTGTTGAGGCAAGACCCTCCCCCAGCAAAAACATTACAACTCACTGAGGGCTCAGATGTTTGTCAGCATTTTTTAACAATCAAGTATTTTTAAATTAAGGTATATACATTATTTTTTAGATACAATGCTATTGCATACCTAATAGGCTATAGTATAAACATACCTTTTATATGCATTGGGAAACCAAAAAAATTTGTGTGACTCACTTTATTGTGATATTTGCTTTATTGCAGCAGTCTGAAACCAAGACCCACAATATCTCAGAGGTGTGCTTGTACACATACACACACACATAAACCATTTTAGCGTATGGTGTTTGAATTTCAAAATGACGTTTTCATGAAACAAAATCAGTATCTTTTATTATTTTATTTGAACCGTGAAGCTATGATGCTGTCTACTAATATGAAAATGACTACTAAACTGTATATGGGAGATAATCTGTGACTTCATGACATTCGAGATGTATTTATTAAGAGACATATTGTGATGATTTTGTATTATTTTTTGCACCATGCAAATAAGCAGTCTTTAGGATCATGTGATTCTAAAGTAGAAAATCTATAGATTTTCAAGCTAACTTTTCACTCTAAGTCAGTGGTCCCCAGTCTTTTCGGCACCAGGGACTGGTTTCATGGAAGACAATTTTTCCATGGACTGAGGTGGGGGATGGTTTCAGGTTGAAATTATTCTACCTCAGGTCATCAGGCATTAGATTCCCATAAAGAGCACGCAATCTAGATCCCTCACATTTGCAGTTCACAATAGGGTTCACGCTCTATGAGAATCTAATGCCACCGCTGATTTGATAGGAGGTGGAGCACAGGCCATGATGCTCACTTGCCTGCTTCTCACCTCCTGCTGTGCAGCCTGGTTCCTAATAGGCCACGGTCCGGTACTGGTCTGCAGCCCGGGTGTTCGGGACCCCTGGTCTAAATGAAAGACTTGATCTTTAAAAACTATTTTTCCATCCACCTATCAATAAATGTGTACTAAGTGGCCTACTACCCTTTTAAAAAAAAGGACAGTCTCTTGCTGGGTGAGGAATGCCAGATACATAAACAAGCACAAAAATGTTTTTGGCTGATTCATATAAGCATATTTTGACTTACAAAAATGAGTTTCACGTGATTAAACCTAATATTCTTACAGAGACATATGTATGTTACTATGTTTACACACACACACACACAGACACACACACACACACAAATTCTTAACTGTTAATGGAGAATCAGAAAAAGATTCCAAGAGGTAGAATGAATAAGAGTTTGTAAACAGAGATGAATGAACATTTCAGACAGAGGTAACAGCATGTCCAAAGGCATAAAAGAAGGAAGATCTAATGTATTCAAATAATTGCAGGTAGATCACAAGCCAGGAAATGTATAGTAGTGTGTGTGGAGTGTGTATGTTCGTAGGAGGGTGGGATGGTGGTGAAAAGAATGGCAAGAATAGATAGTGTAAAACATGCTGGATCCAGATTGTAGGCTTTATCTTAAAGGCAATGGGGAGCTTTGAAAGCTTTTTAGCAAGGGAGTGACATGATTACATAAACATTTTAGAAAATTCATTCTGATGGCAGTGTGGAAAACAAATTGGAATCTTCTGAGAACATGGTATCAGAGAAAGCAGTTTGGAGGCTATTTTAATAATAGTGAAGAAATAAGGCATAGGAATTAGGACAAAGAGAGAGATAATTAAAGACATACTTAGGAGGTACACCCACAGTAAAGCTGAGCAGGGTAAGAAAAAAATCAAGAACAACTTTCAAATGTTGCTAAAATTAAATAACTAAAGGAATAGCTATTAGGGAAATTCATATTAAAATCACAATGAGGTGATGTCAGCAAGATAGCTCACTAGAGACACCTGGCACCCATACTCCCCACCCACACAAGAAAGGACCAACGCAATGAATAAAGAGCTAAGATTTCACTAGAGTGTTGACCAGAGAGTGCTGGAGTACAGTAGGGAAGTGGGGAGGTACCTATAGTGATTGGAAGTCCAGGAGGTACCTACAGTGATTGGAAGCAACGGAGAGAGACACCTAGCCTCTGTGGCACTGTCTACCATGCCTGCATAGATTGATTTGGAGACAGGAGAGAATTTCCCTTTCAGGGAAATGGTAAGCAGAAGAATCTCATCAGCTGCTATTGCCACTGCAAATGCCCACAGTCCTTACTATAGGTGAATCCCACATCATCCCAAGCCCCAAGTCCAGTTTGGAGAGCTGCTGGGAATTCATGCAACTACACTGGATTATGTAGTTGCACGGATTATGAGCACAAGGTGTGCACTCCCCAACCCCCACCTATCCTGTGAGCCACACTGCTGCAGCACAGTGCCATCTTGAAATTAGAGCCACCTCTGGAATGCATCCTCCTCTGGGACCAGTAGCCATTGCGCCTCTCCAGCACTGGTGGTTCAGCTTCATTCCACTCAGCCCATAGATGGCTGATGCATAACCCCAGCTGTGCAAAGCCTGGGTCCAGGATGGGTTGCAAATCTGGTCCTACACAGCAGGGAAACCAATTCCCACTGCCTGCACTTCCAGCTGGAAGAATAGTCTAGCAGTCCTACCCAGGGTGAACCCACTGCTGAGCCAGCTAAACTGCTGCACACCCTCCCCTAAGTTAAGCAAGAAAGGACTTGGGGCTACCAAGTAGTTGACAAGCAACCCCTTGGGCTGTCTACCAAACAGATGGAGCAGCTACAAGCCTAGGATCTGAGAAACAGCCCTGCGGCACCCACCCCTCCTGCTGACACACCTCTGGCCTGCCCAAAGGCCCCACGCCTGTAATCAGAGCCTGAGAAACAGCTTCATGGGCTACTCCTAGTTCACCTTCTCCTAGGCCTCCAAGCTGCCAACCATGTAAGTCTTGGGCCTAAGAAACAGCTCTGCAGGCTGCCCCTGGCTAGCATGCCCCCAGGCTGACTGAGTAGCTGTATGTCCACTTCCTAGGCCTGACAAACAGCCCCGGGGGCTGCCCCTGGCAGATACACTCCCAGACTGAGTGGCTGTGTGTCCATGTCCTGGCTACATCTACCAGATGTGCACCCAGGCCACCCAATAAACCACCCATGTCCTAGACCAGAGAAACAACTCCAGGAGCAAACTTGAACAGACATACACCCAGGACAACTGAGAAGCCATGCATCTGCATCCCAGGCCTAAAAAACAGCCCCGTGGGATACCCCTGACAGACATGCCCTCAGGCCAGCTGAATAGCTGTGCACCCATGTCTCAGGTCTAAGAAATAGCCTTGTAAGCCATCCCTGGCAGGCATAACCCCAGACTGGCTGAGCAACCAGGTGCCTGTGCCACCAGCCAGGGTAACAACTCCAAGGCCCCGACCCCAGCAAGACTTCAAGTTGTCTGACTCACTGTGTGCATACTCGCACCCTTGACCTGAGAAAAAGCTTCACTCTCAGCAAAGCCACACCACCACTGCCAAACTCTCTCATCCTAGATTCCTGAGACACTCATAAATGTTAGTAGTGTAGATTACAGCTGAAGAAACTACCTGGAGACTATACTACATGTTAATCTAGACCCAAAACCAAGGCACCCCACCAAACTGACACCCCAAGACCCATCTATATGTATAAGTCTTTCCATAAGAAAATTGGAGGGGGCAATTGTTCCACCAAATGCATAGAAATTAACGTAGGCAAAAAAAACCAACCAAACAAACAAAAAACATAGGCAGAAAAAGCAGGCAAACATTATACCTTCAGAAGAACACAGTAATCCAGTAAGAATCCAGTCATAAGGAACTATATGAAATACCAGAAAAAGAATTCAAAATAGTACTCTTAAGGAAACTCAGTGAGATAAAAGAGAATATAGATAGACAGGGGCCAGGCACAGTGGCTCACGCCTGTAATCCCAGCACTTTGGGAGGCTGAGGCAGGCAGATCGTGAGGTCAGGAGATTGAGACCATCCTGGCTAACACAGTGAAACCCGGTCTCTACTAAAAATACAAAAAATTAGCCAGGCTTGGTGGCGGGTGCCTGTAGTCCCAGCTACTCAGGAAGCTGAGGCAGGAGAATGGCGTGAACCCAGGAGGCGGAGCTTGTGGTGAGCCGAGATCGCGTCACTGCACTCCAGCCTGGGCGACAGAGCGAGACTCCATCTCAAAAAAAAAAGAGAGAGAATATAGATAGACAACAATGAAATTTTTAAAATTCACTATTTAGATGAGAAATTCAATAAAGAAATACATATCATAAAAAAGAATCAAACAGAAATCCTGAAGCTGAAGGATTCAATTAATTAAATAAAAAATACAATTGAGGCTGGGCACAATGACTGAATCCTATAATCCCAGCACTTTTGGGAGGCCAAGGCGGGTAGATCACTTGAGGTCAAAAGTTCAAGACCAGCCTGGCCAATGTGGTGAAACCCTGTCTCTCCTAAAAAATACAAAAATTAGATTGGCATACTGGTGGGTGCCTGTAATCCCAGCTACTTGAAAGGCTAAGGGAGGAAAACCGCTTGAACCCAGAAGATGGAGGCTGCAGTAAGCCAAAATCGCACCACTGCACTCCAGCCTGAGTGACAGAGTGAGACTCTGTCTCAAAAATTTAAAAAAAAAAAAAAAATTGAGAGCATCAGTAAACAGACTAGATCAGCCAGAATAAGGAATTTCTGAATGTGAAGATAGGTCTTTTGAAGTAACACAGGCAGCCCACCCGCTACACACCCAAAAAAAGGCCTCCAAGATGTATGAGACATCATTAAGTAAACAAATATTTGCATTATGGGCATTCCAGAAGAAGAAAAGAAGGAGAAAAAAGCTAGTATTTCATTAAATATGTTTTCTGCATATTTAATGAAATAATAGCTGAAGTCATCACAGGTTTTGGGAGAGAGACAGATATCCAGATCCAGAAAGTTCAAATAATCCCACATAGATTCAACCTAAACAAGTCCTCTTCAATGCACATTATAGTCAAATTATCAAAAGTCAAAGACAAAGATAGAATTATGAAACTGCAAGAGAAAAGAATTAAGTCACATGTAAGGGAATTACCATTAGTTTGAGTGGATTCCACAGCAGAAACCTTATAGGCCAAGAGAAAATAGGATATAATCAAAGTACTGAAAGAAAAAAACTATCAGCAAAAGTATTATACCCAGCAAAGATATCCTTCAGGAATAAAGGAGAAATAAAATCTTTGCTTCCAGCCAAGAAAAACTAAGGGAATTCATCACCACTAGACTGGCTATATAAGAAATGCTCAAGGGAATCTTACATATGGAAGGGAAAAGACAATTACCACACTAATAAAAACATGAAACTATTAAACTCACTGGTAGAACTGATATACAAAGGAGAAAGAGAAAGGATTCAAACCATTTCATTACAGAAAACCAACCAACTACAAAAATAAATAAAAGAGAAACAAAGGATACACAAAACTACCAGAAAACAAACATAAAAACAGAAGGAGGTCCTCATCAATAACAACCTTGCATGCCAATGGATTAAATACTCCATTTAAAAAATATAGATTGGCTGAAAGGATAAAAAATAAAAACAAGAGGCTGGGCGTGGTGGCTCATGCCTGTAATCACAGCACTTTGGGAGGCTGAGGTGGGTGGATCACGAAGTCAGGAGATAGAGACCATCTTGGCTAACAAGGTGAAACCTCGTCTCTACTAAAAATACAAAAAATTAGCTGGGCGTGGTGGCAGGCACCTATAGTCCTAGCTACTTGGGAGGCTGAGGCAGGAGAATGGCGTGAACCCGGGAGGCGGAGCTTGCAGTGAGCTGAGATTGTGCTACTGTACTCCAGCCTGAGGGACAGAGCGAGATTCCGTCTCAAAAAATAAACAAATAAAATAAAATAAAACCAAGACCCAACTATATACTGCCTATAAGAAACTCCCTTTATCCATAAAGACTCACACAGACTGAAAGTGAAGGGATGGAAAAAGACATTCCACAAACAAAAACCAAAAACAAGCAGAAATATCTGTATTAGACAAAACAAGACTTCAATTCAAAAGTTGTACAAAGAGAAAAAGAAAGACTTTATATAATTATCAATGGATCCATTCAGCAAGAGAATATAACAGTCTTAAATATATATATGCATCCAACACCAGAGCACCCAGATAGATAAAGCAAGCTGTACAAAGAGAAAAAGAAACATTATATAATCAATGGATCCATTCAGCAAGAGAATATAACAGTCATAAATATATAGATATGCACACAGCACCAGAGCATCCAGATATATAAAGCAAATATTATTAGATTTAAAGGGAGAGACAGACTTCAATACAATAATAGTTGGGGACATCAACACCCAGTCTCAGCATTAAACAGGTCATCTAGCCAGAAAATCAACAAAGACACACTGGATTTAAACTGCACCATAGGCTAAATGGACATAATTTTCAAAACGTTTCACCCAACAACTGATTTTTTTCATCAGCACATGGGACATTCTCCAAAACTGACCACATATTAGGACACAAAACAAGTCTCAAACTTTTTTAAAAATTGAAATATCAGTATCTTATTTTACCACAATGGATAAAACTTCAAATCAATAATAAGAGAAACATCCAAAACTATACAAATACATGGAAATTAAACACCACCCTGCTGAATGGCCAATGGATTAAGAAAGAAAATAAGAAAATTAGAAAGTCCCATGAGACAAATGAAAATAGAAACACAACATACCAAAATCTATGGGACACAGCAAAAGCAGTATTAAGGGGCAAGTTTATAGTAATAAATGTCTACACAAAAAACTAGAAAGATTTCAAATAAACAATTTAATGATGCATCTCAAGGAACTAAAAAAAAGAAAGAAAAAATCAAACTCAAAATTAGTAGAAGAAATAAAGATCAGAGCAGAAATAAATAAGATTGAGAGAAAAAAATACAAAAGACCAATGAAATGAAAGTTGGTTATTTGAAAAGATAAACAAAATTGACAAATCATTAGCTAAACTAAGAAAAAAGAGAAAACCCAAATAAAAAAATCAGAAATGAAAAATGAGACATCACAACAGATATCACAGAAATACAAAGGGTCATGAACAAATACATGCCAATAAATTTGAAAACCTAGAGGAAATAGATGAGGTCCTGCCTATATACAACCTACCAAGATGGAACCAAGAAGAAATGGAAAACCTGAACAGATCAATAACAAGTAATAAAATTAAAACAGTAATAAAACAGTCTCCTAACAGAGAAAAATCTAGGACCAGATGACTTCACCATTGAACTGTAATGAACCTTTAAAGAATTATTAAAAGTAATTATCCTCAAACTGTTTAAAAAAAAAAAAAAAAGTGATTCCAGCTGGGTGTGGTAGCTCACGCCTGTAATCCCAGCACTTTGGGAGGTTGAGGCGGGTGGATCACTTTAGGCCAGGAGTTTGAGACCAGCCTGGCCAATGTAGTGAATCCCCCTCTCTACTAAAAATACACAAATTAGCCAGGTGCGATGGCCTGCACCTGTAATCCCAGGTACTTGGGAGGCTGAGCCAGGAGAATCACTTGAACCCTGGAGGGGAATGTAGGTTGCAGTGAACTGAGATGTGCCACTGCACTTCAGCCTGGGCAGCAGAGCGAGACTCCTCCTCCTTCTCCTCAAAAAAAATAAAATAAAATAAAATAAAAAAGTGATTCTATGAGGCCCGCATAACTGTGATAGCAAAACCAGATAAGAACACAACAGAAAGAGAAACTACAGGATAAATCCCCCAATGAACATAGACATAAAAGTGCTTAACAAAATACAGGCAAACCAAATACAAAATACATTAAAAAGATAATACACCTGATCAAGTGGGATTTATGTCAGGAATGCAAGTATGGTTCAACACATGCAAATCAATCAATATGATACACTATATCAACAGGATGAAGGAGAAAAACCATATGATCATGTCAATAGGTGCAGAAAAAAGCATTTGATAAAATGCAACATCCCTTCATAATTAAAAACTCTCATGAAATTAGGTATAGAAGGAAAGTACCTTAACAAAATTAAGGCCATATATGATAGACCCACAGCTAACATCATACTGGATGGACTGGAAGAAGACAAAGATGCCCACTCTCACCACTGTTATTCAACATAGTACCGGAAGTGCTACGTAGAGCAATTAGACAAGAGAAAGAAATAAAGGGTATTCAAATTAGAAAGGAGGAAATCAACCTGTCCCTGTTTGTAGATGACATGATCTTCTATATAGGAAAACCTGAAGACTCTACCAAAAAACTCTTAAAACTAATAAATGAATTCAGTAAAGTTGCAGAATACAAACATCGACATAAAAATCAGCAGTATTTCTATACATGGATGATTAACTAAACTGAAAAAGGAATCAAGACAATCCCATTTACAATAACTACAATAACATAAAATACCTAGGAATAAATTTAACCAAAGAAGTGAAGCATCTCTACAATGAATACTATAAAATGCTGATGAAATAAATTGAAGAGGACACAAACAAACTGGAAGATATGCTCATGGATCAGAAGATTTAATATTGTTTAAAATAATCATACTACCCAAGGAAACCTACAGATTCAATGCAATCCCTATCAAAACACCAATTACATTCTTCACAGAAATAGCAAAAGAAATCCTAAAAGACGCAAAACAGATAAAGCAACCCTGAACAAAAAGAACAAAGCTGCAGGCTGGGTGTGGTGGCTCATGTCTGTAATTCCAGCACTTTGGGAGGCTGAGGCAGGTGGATCACGACATCAGGAGATGAAGACCATCCTGGCTAAAATGGTGAAACTCCGTTTCTACTAAAAATACAAAAAATTAGCCGGGCGTGGTGGCACACACCTGTAGTCCCAGCTACTCGGGAGGCTGAGGCAGGAGAATTGCTTGAACCCAGAAGGCAGAGGTTGCAATGAGCCCAGATTGCACCACTGCACTCCAGCCTAGGTGACAGAGCGAGACTCTATCTCAAAAAAAAAAAAAAGAAAGAAAGAAAAAGAAAAAAAAAAAAAGAACAAAGCTGCAGACATCATGCTACAACTTCAAAATATACTACAAAACTGTAGTAACCAAAACAGCCTGGTTCTGGCATAAAAACAGACACATAGACCAATGGAACAGAATAGAGAACCCAGAATTAAAGAACCCATGCTTCTACAGCCACCTGATTTTTCACAAAGGCATCAAGGACACTCATTAGGGAAAGGACAATCTCTTCAATAAATAGTGCTGGAAAAATTAGATAGCAATATGCAGAAGGATGAAACTACTCCCCCACCCTCTAACCTTATACAAAAAGCAACTCAAAATGGATTAACAATCTAAATGAAAGACCAGAATCTATGAAACTACTGCAAGGCAACCTAGGGGAAAGACTTCAGGACACTGGTCTGGGAAAAGATTTTATGAATAACACCTCAAAGCACAGATAACAAAACAAAAATAAACAAATTTGAATTTCTAATTTAAAATCTTTCCACAAAGGAAACACTATGCCTGGATGGATTCATTGGTGAATTCCACCAAACATTTCAGGAAAAAGAGAGAATATTATACAAATTATTTTAGATACTAAAGAATGAACATTTCCCAACTCATTTTTCTGAAACCAACATAACCTTGATGCCAAAACTTGACAAGAAATTAAAGAAAAGAAAATTACTATCAATCCTCATGAACATAGACCAAAAAAATCCTTTAAAAATTAGCAAATTAAATCTAGTGATATAGTAAAAGGATAATATATCATGACCAGCAGGGTTTATCAGCATGGTTGGTCTAATATGTGTAAATTAATACAATTCACCACATTAACAAAATAAAAGATAAAGATTATATTGTCACCTCAATAGATTCAAAAAAGGCATCTGATAAAACTTCAATACCCATTCATGAGGGAAAAAAGTCTCCACAAACTAGGGGAACTTGCTTAAGCTTATAAAGAGTATCTACTGAAAACCTAAGATTAGCATCATATTTCACATTGAAATATTGAAAGCCTTTCCCCTAAGATTAGAAACAAGGCAAAGATGTCCAATTTCACTATTTCTATCACCATTATACTGGAGGTCTTAATTAGCACATGAGGACAATACAAAGAAATATAAAACATAAAAACGGGCTGGGCACGGTGGCTCATGGCTACAATCACAGCACTTTGGGAGGCCGAGGCAGGTGGATCATCTGAGGTAGGGAGTTCAAGACCAGCCTGGGCAATGTGGTGAAACCCCATCTCTACTAAAATACAAAATAAATTAGCCAGGCATGGCAGCATGCTCCTGTAGTCCCAGCTACTTGGGAGGCTGAGGCAGGAGAATTGCTTGAACTCAGGAGGTGGAGGTTGCAGTGAGCCAAGATTGTACCACTGCACTCAAGCACTCCAGCCTGGGCGACAGAGCAAGATTTCGTCTCTCCAAAAAAAAAAAAAAAAAAAAAAAATTAGCTGGATGTGGTGGCGCATGCCTGTAATCCCAGCTACTCGGGAGGCTGAAACAGGAGAATCACTTGAACCCAGGAGGTTGCAGTGAGCTGAGATCGTGCCATTGCACTCTAGCCTGGGCAAAAGAGTGAGACTCTGTCTCAAAAATAAATAAATAAATAAATAAAACCCATAAAAATTGGAAAGGAAGAATAAAGCTGTCATTATTCACAGATAAATGCTTTCCATGGTGAAAGAAAATGAGCATATGTATGGCATACATTACTCAAGAAAAGCCAGCACAGAGGGTAAACAAGAAGTAGACAGGAGAATTACCCAGTAAAAAGACTTTATATGCTAGGCACAGAGCCACCATGCTAATAACAATACATTCTTAAAAATAAGAGTAATTTAAATCAAGAAAAAGCTCAAGCTTTAAAGTTTGTTTCAAACCACTTCAATAGAGTGTTCAAATGCCAGTAGAAATAGACCAAAAAGATTTTCCAGTCAATTGGTTGAAAATACCCTTACCATACATTTAAGAATTGCCTTAGATGCTGAGTTTGCAAGTCTTACAATATTGTTAGTTTTTGTGAGGCCTGACTCAGGGTACATCAGAAAAGAAAAGCAAAATATTGTGTATAAAGCCACCAAGAAAACCACATAGAGACAACAGATCTCAATATACCCCAAATCACGTCTTAGGCATTTAGATAAATAACAGAATATTCAGTGTCAGGAGCTTTCCAATTATTTTTAAAAGCTTTTGGTTTTAAAATTTAGCATAAACAAAATGAAAAAACTTCAGACTACTTTTCTAGGAAAATTATTTTGATCACAACTTGTCAGTATGTGAATAAGTAACAAACATAAAGTCTTAAAAACGTTATTTGAAGGCCAAATATAATTTTTCTATAAACTACATCCACAGAAAAATGTCTATCCTTCTTTGCCCCATATTTTCCTTTGGTTGTTGTTCGAGCATCTCCTTGTGATATAAAAAGCTGGCACAAATGGCTATTACCATGAATTAATTTTTAGAAAGGTAAAAATAGAAAAGTAAAATCTTAAACCTCATATGATTGAGTCAACAATTGGAACAAAAAATTTTCTGAAATGATGAAAACATTTAAAAGGACAACTGAAAGTAAAAGTAGATGTTCTGATATAAGGCAGAGTAAAATAGCAGTTTGGAAGTAATAAACATTTCCTAGCAGTCAGTGATGCAGAACTAAAATACTATCTTATTCAAAAGCCATGACTACATTGAACCTATCATACTGGACTCAGCAATTTCTTTCTGAAGACTTTTATTAGGTTGTAAAACTTTGTAGCATTTCTTACTGCATGGGAAACCAATTTTCAGAAGATATTCCCTAAATACATTAAAGTGCAAGTCTTAGCTATGCAGATATTCTACTCCTAAAAGTAAAACGTAAACTGGGCTATGTATCAAGAAGATGTCTGTCAATAGTAACACCTCAATAATGCAATTTTACATGTGAATTGAATCAGCCTATTGTAAAAGTTTTTTTGTTTTGTTTTGGTTTTTTGTTTGTTTGTTTTCCCCAAAAGCTTTTCCCGGCCAGGTGTGGTGGCTCACGCCTGTCATCATGGCACATCAGGGGCCCAAGGCAGGAAGATATCTGGGGGCCAGGAGTTCAAGATCAGCCTGGGAAACACAATGAAATCCCATCTCTATTTCAAAAAATAAATCAATAAGGCTTGCCCTTACTTCATATAACCATTATTTACTAATAGGACATCATGGTTTAAAAATAAAAATGTACCTGACATTGTAGCATACAAAAGAGACTTTTATAATGTATCAGTTTAGAAAGTTTTAGGTTGTAAGTAACAGTCAACCCAGTTCACAATAGCATAAACAAATATGGATAAATTTCTCACAAGACACAACATCTTGAACAGAGTAACTGCTAAAGTTGGTTCACTAATCAATGATGTAATCAATATTTTCAGTATGTTTTCTCCACCATCCTAAGTGTGTTAACTTTTTGTATTCATTTTTATTGCCTAATGGTTCCAAGATGGTCACTTCAGCTTTAAGCATCACATCTAAGGTCAAACCCAGAAAAGGGGTTACACCCCAGCCCTGTCCTACCCTTTTATCAGAAAAGAGGAAAGTCTTCCGTGAAGTCCCCCCGCAGACTCATGAACTAGAATTGTATTACATGGCCACTGTAGCAGTAAGAAAGTTTAGAAAATCTAGTATTTAACTTTTCTAATATTTATGGTAAAAGTAAGGAATAGATATTGGATTAGATAACCAATAGCGTCTGTCACAGTCCTCAACCCAACATGCACATGCACACTTCTTGTCACACCTATGCATTAAACAGAACATACTCATTCTCTCCTCAAGAAAGACAACCCTCCTATCTCATCCAATTACTGCAAATAGCTTTAAACAGAATCCCTGGGTGATTTTCTATCTGCTATATCAAGTCCAAATATGGCAATTCCTGTCTGACCATCTGAATAGCTAAAAGGTATCGGTCTCTAGACCATCCTCCTTTGTTAATATAACTGTGAAAAAGAAAGGACAGAGTAACCCCCTTAAAATTCCCATTCAGAAAAGGGAATAATGGGAAGCACACAGTTGTCAACAGCCCACAATCCACACTGTATCTTAAAGACAGAAACGGCAGATTCTTTGGCAGGCAGTAAGGTAAATTCCTTGGTTAGTCAATCTGCTAGGTCCTGGTATAAGTCTCAGGAGCATCTGCTTTGTCATTGTCCTCTTTGGCCACATCTAAGGTAGTTTCTAAACAGACACCCTTCCCAGGGGCTCCACAGCTTTTGTAGCCCACTTCACACTGGTTTGATTTAGAGTGGTGGATATGAGAATTGCCTGGAGGGAAAAACTTCTGTTTTGTTTGCTTCACATCAACTCCTTGTGTGAATAACCTAAAAAAAAAAAAAAAAAAAAAAAAATTCCACAGTAGAATGTTTCACCCTATAATGGGTGAGTGACATTGGGAGAAAAATCATTGTGTCTACTTTCTTCATCTATATATGAGGGCAGAGTTAGAAGGGGACACAATGATAATGCCTCATTCAAAGGGATATCTGAGTATCAGATGAATTTATACATGTAAAATGCCTGGAACGTAGGAAGGATTCAACAAGTGCTAGCTATTATCATTACTTTTAATTGGGAAACTTAAATAGTGTATGACCACCTAACTCCTACCGAATGGGGAAAAATCCAAGGCCTTTCCTCTAAGGACTAGAACCAGATAAGGATGTCCACTCTCACTACTGTTATTTGACATAATACTGGAAGTCCTGGATGGAGCAATTAGACAGGAAAAAGAAATAAAGAGAATCCAAACTGGAAAGGAAGAAGTCAAATTAGCCTTGTTTGCAGATGACATGACCTTATTCATAGAAAAACCTAAAGACTCCACCAAAAAAAAAAAAAAAAAAAAGTTTGAGCTGAGAAACTCAGTAAAGTTGCAGGAGGCAAAAATCAACATACAAAAATCAATACTATTTCTATATGCCAAAAGCAAACAATCTGAAAAAGAAATCAAAAAAGCAATCTTGAGGGGTAGAGCAAGATGGCAGAATAGAAGGTCCTACCAATCATCTCCCCTGCAGGAACACCAAATTCAACAACTATCTACGTACAAAAAAAGCACCTTATAAGAACCAAATATCAGGTGAGCCTTCACAGCACCTGATGTTAACTTCACAGTTCTGAAAGAGAAACTTAAGAGAGTAGGAAAGAATTTTGAATCATTGATGCTACTCCTCCCCTATCCCATCACAGTAGTCAAGTGGTGTGAAGAAATCTGTGTGCTTGGGGAGATTGAGAACACAGAGACTGTGAGACTTTACATTGAACTCAGTGCTGTAACAGTATAAAGCAAAACTGGGCTGAACTTAGCTGACACCCAGCTACAGAGGGAACATTCAGATAAGCCCTAGCCAGAGGAGAATCACCCATCACAGCAGCTGGAACTTAAGTTCTAGCAAGCTTTATCATTGTGGCCCGAAGTGCTTTGGGGCTCTAAATAAACTGTAAAGGCAGTCTAGGCCCCAAGAACGGCAAGTTTTAGTGTTGAGTTGGGCTTGAAGCCAGTGGACTTGCCAGTCATGAGACTTACTGAGACACAAGGCTGGGCATCTAAGGGAGTGCTTGCACTACCCCTCCCCCAACCCCAGGCAACACAGCTGTGACTCCATAAAAGTCACAAAAGAGCCACAAGCTGTGTTGCCTGGTGTTGAAAAGGGGGTAGTGCAAGCACTCCCTTTCCACCTGAGAGGAGAGGAGAGGGAGAGTAAAGAGGAATTTTGTCTTGCACCTTGGACACCAGCTCAACCACAGTAGGATACAATACTAGTCAGAACTGTAAGGCCCCCATTCCAGTCCCTAGCTCCCAGATGACATTTCTAGACACACCCTGGACCCGGAGGGAACCTGATTCCTTGAAAGGAAGGACCTATTCCTGGCAGGATGCATTATCTGCTGGCTAAAGAGCCCTTGAGACCCTGAATAATCAATAGTGATACTCAGGTAGTACGGTATGGGCCTTGGGTGAGACTCTGAGACACACTGGCTTCAGGTGAGACCCAGCACATTCCCACCTGTGGTGGCTATGGTAAGAGATTCCTTCTGCTTGAGAAAAGCAGAGGAAAAAGTGGAGACTTTGTCTTGCATCTTAAGTACAAGCTCTACCACAATGTGGTATAGCACCAATCAAGCTCTTGGGGTCCCTGATTCCAGGCCTTGGCTCTTGCATGGCATTTCTGGACATGGCCAGGGCCAGGAGGGACCCCACTTCCCTGAAGAGTGAGTCCCAGGCCTGGTAGCATTCACCACAAGCTAACTGAAGAGCCCTCAGGCCTTAAGTGAACACTGGTGGTAGCCTAGCAGTACCCCCTGTGGGCCTTGGGTGGTAGTGACCATAAGGTGAGGGTCTTCTGCCTGTGAAAAGGAGAGGGAAAAGTGAGAACTGCTTTTGATGGTTTGAAAGCCCACTTAGCCACAGTGGAATACAACACCAGGTAGACTTCTAAGGTTTTTGACTCCAGTCCTTAGCTCCCAGATGGCATCTCTGGACCTGCCCAAGGCCTGCAGGAACTTGCCCCCTGAAGGGAAGGACACAAGCCTGGTTGGCTTCACTAGATGTTGACTGTAGAGCCCTAGGGCTTTGAATGAACATAGGTGGCAGCCAGGTACTGGTTACAGCGGGCCTTGGGCAAGACCCAGTGCTGTGCTGGATTCAGGTCTAACCCAGCACAGTCCCACTGGTGGTGGCCATAGGGGTGTTTGTGTCACCCTACTTCCAGCCAGAGGTGGCTCAGCACAGACAGAGAAACTCCATTTGCTTGGGAGAAAGTAAGGGAAGAGAATAAGAATCTCTGCCTGGTAAACCAGAGAATTTTTCCAGATTTATCCAATATCACCAAGATGGTACTTCTACAAGTCTGCAAGAACCACAGCATTACTGGGCTTGAGGTGCCCCGTAATGCAGATATGGCTTAGATCTTAGATCACGACACTCAAAGTCCTTTTGAATACCTGGAAAGCCTTCCCAAGACAGGTGGATACAAACAAGCCTAGACTGAGAATATTGCAATGAATACCTAACTCTTCAATGCCCAGACACCAGCGAATATCCACAAGCATCAAGACTATCCAGGAAAACATACCCTCACCAAATGAACTAAATAAGCTGCCAGAGACCAATCCTGAAGAAACAAAAATACATGACCTTTCAGACAGAATTTAAAATTGCTGTTTTGAAGAAACTTAAAGAAATTCAATATAACACAGAGAAGAAATGCAGAATTATATCAGATAAATTTAACAAAGAGATTGAAATAATTGAAAAGAATAAGTAGAAATTCTGAAGGTGAAAAATGCAACTGACATATTGAATAATGCATGAGAGACTCTAATAGTAGAACTGATCAAGCAGAAGACAGAATTCGTGAGCTTCAAGACAGGCTATTTGAAAACACAGTTAGACACAGATTAAAACAAAATAAAGAATGAAGCACACCTACATTATCTAGAACATAGCCTCAAAAGGGCAAATCTAAGAGTTATTGACCTTAAAGAGAAGGTAGAGAAAGGGGTAGAAACTTTATTCAAAGGGATAATTAGAGAGAAATTCATAAACCTAGAAAAACATATTAATAACCAAGTACAAAAAGGCTGGCTGGGTGTGGTGGCTCACACCTGTAATCCCAGCACTTCAGGAGGCTGAGGCAGGTGGACCATTTGAGGCCAGGAGTTTGAGACCAGCCTGGCCAACATGGCAAAATCCTGTCTCAAATACAAAGTCAGCTGGGTGTGGTGGCACACACCTGTGCTCTCAGCTACTTGAGAGGCTGAGGCATGAGAATCATTTGAACCTGGGAGGCAGAGGTTGAGGTGAGTCGAGATTGCACCACTACACCCCAGCCTAGGCAACAAAGCAAGATTCTGTACCCACCCCCCTGTCAAAAAAAAAAAAAAAAAGTAATAGCCTTTAATGTAAGTGGACTAGACTCTTCAATCAAAAGACAAGGTGGCTGAATGGATAAGAAAAAAACAAAAAAACAAAAACAAACCAAAAAAAAAAAAAAACAAAAAAAAACCACAAGACCCAATGATCTGTTGCCTATAAGAAACACACTTTACCTATAATGACACACATAGACTGAAAATAAAGAGACAGAAAAAGATATTTCATACCAACAGAAACCAAAAAAGAGCAGGAGTGCTATACATATATCAGACAAAATAGATCCCATGACAAAAACTTTAATAAGAGACAAAGAAGGTCATTATATAATAATGAAGGGGTCAATTCAGCAAGAGAATATAACCATTTTAAATATATATGCACCCAACACTAAAGCACCCAGATATATAGAGCAAATATTTGAGCTACAGAAAGAGATAAACTCCAATATAATAATAGCTGGAGATTCAACACCCCACTTTAAGCATTGGACAGATCTTCCAGGCAGAAAATAAACAAAGAAACATTAGACTTAATCTGTGCTATAGACCACATGGACCAAATAGATACATACAGAACATTTAATCCAACAGCTACAGAATACACAATCTTTTCCTCAGCACATGGGTCATTCTCAAGGATAGACCATATGTTAGGTCAAAAAACAAGTCTTACAATATTTTAAAAAACTGAAATAATATCAAACATCTTTTCTGGCCACAATGGAGTAAAACTAGAAATCAATAATGAGAGGGATTTTGGAAACTATACAAACACATAGAAATTACATAATAGGCTCCAGAATGACCAGTGAGTCAATGAAGAAATTAAAAAGGAAACTGAAACATTTCTTGAAACAAATGATAATGGAAACACAACATGCCAAAACCTATGGAATATAGCAAAAACAGTACCGAGAGAGAAGTTTATAGCTATAAGCACCTACATTTAAAAAGTAGGAAAACATCAAATAAACAAGCTAATGATGCATCTAAAAGAAATAGAAAAGCAAAAGCAAACTGAACCCAAAAATCAGAAGAATAAAGAGCAGAGATAAAATTGAAATGAAGAAAATACAAAAGATCAATGAAATAAAAAGCTGGTTTTTTGAAAAGATAAACAAAACTGATAAACTTTTAGCCAGACTAAGAAAAAAAGAGGAGACACAAATAAATAAAATCAGAGATGAAAAAGGAGACATTACAACAAATACTGCAGAAATTCAAAGGATCATTAGAGGCTACTATGAGCAAATATATGTCAATAAATTGAAAAGCCAAGAAGAAATGGATAAATTCCTAGATATATACAACCTACCAAGATTGAACCATGAAGAAATCCAAAACCTAAACAGACTAATAACAACTAATAAGATCAAAGCCATATTAAAAAGTCTCCCAACAAAGGAAAGCTTGAGACCAATGACTTCACTGCTGAATTTTATCAAACATTTAAAAAATAACTAGGCCGGGCGCGGTGGCTCAAGCCTGTAATCCCAGCACTTTGGGAGGCCGAGACGGGTGGATCATGAGGTCAGGAGATCAAGACCATCCTGGCGAACACAGTGAAACCCCGTCTCTACTAAAACTACAAAAAAAACTAGCCGGGCGAGGTGGTGGGCGCCTGTAGTCCCAGCTACTTGGGAGGCTGAGGCAGGAGAATGGCGGGAACCCGGGAGGCGGAGCTTGCAGTGAGCTGAGATCCGGCCACTGCACTCCAGCCTGGGCGACAGAGCGAGACTCCGTCTCAAAAAAAAATAAATAAATAAAAATAAATAAATAAAAAATAAAAAATAACGAATACCAATACTACTCAAACTATTCTGAAAAAGAAAGGAGGAAGGAATAGTTCCAAGCTCATTCTACAAGGTCAATATTACCCTCATATCAAAACCAGATAAAAACACATTTAAAAAAAAAAAAGCTGTAGTCCAATAGCCCTGGTTAACACTGATGCAAAAATCTTCAACACAACACTGGCAAACCAAATTCAATAACATACTAAAAATATCATTTGTCATGACCAAGTGAGATTTATCCCATGGATGCAAGGATGGTTCAACATACATAAATCAATGTGATACATCATATCAATAGAACAAAGAACAAAAATAATATGATTATTTCAATTGATGCTGAAAAAGCATTTGATAAAATTCAACATTTCATTGTGATAAAAACTCTCAAAAACCTGGGAATAGAAGGAACATACCTCAACATAATAAAAGCTATATATGACAGACCCATAGCTAGTATCATACTGAATGTAGAAAAACTGAGTCTTTCTTCTAAGATCGGGAAGATGACAAGGACGCCCACTTTCACCACTGTTATTCAACATGGTATTGGAAGTTCTACCTAGAGCAATCAGACAAGAGAAAGAAATAAAGGGCATTCAAATTGGAAAGGAAGAAATCAAATTATCATTGTTTGCAGATGATATGATCTTATACTTGGAAAAACCTAAAGACTTCATCAGAAAATTTAGAACTGCTAAACCAATTCAGCAAAGTTAGAGGACACAAAATCAACAAACAAAAATTAGTAGCATTTCTATATGCCAAAAGTGAACAATCTGAAAATGAAATCAAGAAAGTAATCCCATTTACAATAACTACAAATAAAAAAAGTATCTAGGAATTCATTTAATCAAAGAAGTGAAAGCTCTCTACAATGAAAACTATACCAATGCAAGAAATTGAAAAAGACACAAAAAATGGAATGATATTTCATGTTCATAGATTGGAAGATTCAATATTGTTAAAATGTCCACACTACCCAAAGCAATCTACAGATGCAATGCAATCTCTATCAAAATACCAATGACATTCTTCACAGAAATAGAATAAACAATCCTAAAATTTATATGGAACCAGAAAAGACCCAGAATAGCCAAAGCCATCCTAAGCAAAAAGAACAAAACTGAATAAATCACATTACTTGACTTCAAATTACACTGCAGACTTATTGTAACCAAAACAGCATGATACTGGCATAAAAACAGATACATAGACTAATGGAACAGAATAGAGGACCCAGAAATAAATCCATACATTAACTCATTTTTGACAAAGGTGACAAGAACATACTTGGGGAAAGGACAGTCTCTTCAATAAATGGTGCTGGGAAAACTGGATATCCATATGCAGAAGAATGAAACTTGACCCCTATCTCTCACCATATACAAAAATCCAAATCAAAATAGGATTATAGACTTAATTCTAAGATGTCAAACTATGAAACTACTAACAAAAAAATTGGGGAAACTCTCTAGGACATTGGAGTAGGCAAAGATTTCTTGAGTAGGCTGCGCACAGTGGCTCACGCCTGTAATCCCAGCACTTTGGGAGGCCAAGGTGGGTGAATTATGAGGTCAGGAGATTGAGACCATCCTGGCTAACATGGTGAAACCCCACCTCTACTAAAAATATAAAAATTTAGCCAGGCGTGGTGGCAGGTGCCTGTAGTCCCAGCTACTTGGGAGGCTGAGGCAGGAGAATGGCATGAACCCAGGAGACAGAGCTTGCAGTGAGCCAAGATCATGCCACTGCATTCCAACCTGGGTGACAGAGTGAGACTCCATCCCAAAAAAAAAAAAAAAAAAAAAAAAGATTTCTTGAGTAATACCCCACAAGCACAGGCAACCAAAGCCAAAATGGACAAATGGGATCATATCAAGTTAAAAGGTTTCTACACAGCAAAGGAAACAATCAACAAAAGGCTTCTCCACAGCAAAGGAGATACTCAAAAAAGAAACAATCCACAGAATGGAGAAAATATTTGCAAACTGCCCATCTGACAAGGGATTATAACCAGAATATACAAGGAGTTCAAACAACTCTATATGAGAAAAAGCCTAATAATCTGGTATGAAAATGGACAGAAGATCTGAATGGACATTTCTCCAAAGAAGACATACAAATGGCATACAGACATATGAAAAGGTGCTCAACATAACTGAACATCAGAGAAATGCAAATCAAAACTACAATGAGATATCATCTTACACCAGTTAAAATGGCTTTTATCCAAAAGACAGACATTAACAAATGCTGGAGGAGATATGGAGAAAGGGAAACACTCACATACTGTTGGTGGGAACCACTATGGAGAACACTTTGGAGGTTCCTCAAAAAACTAAAAATAGAGTTACCATATGACCCAGCAATTGCACTCTGAGATATACACCCAAAAGAAAGGAAGTCAGTACATCGAAGAGATATCTACACTCCCATGTTTACTGCAGCACTATTCACAAGAGCTAAGATTTGGAAGCAACCTAAGCATCCATCAACAGATGAACAGATAAAGAAAATTTGGTACATACATACAATGGAGTACTATTCAGCCATAAAAAATGAATGAGATCCTATAATTTGCAACAACATGGATGGAACTGGAGGTCCCTATGTTAAGTGAAACAAGCCAGGCACAGAAAAACAAACTTCGCATGTTCTCACTTATTTGTGGGAGCTAAAAATTAAAACAATTTAACTCATGGAGGTAGACAGTGGAAAGACGATTAACAGAGGCTGGGAAGGGTGGAGCAGGGGGCTGATTGGGAGAAGTGTGGATGGTTAATGGGTCCAAATTACTTAGAAAGAATCAATAAGACCTAGTATTTCCTAGCACAATAGGGTGACTATAGTGAAAAATAATGTAATTGTACATTTAAAAATAACTAAGAGTATAATTGGATTGTTTGTAACACACAGGATAAATGCTTGAGGGGATGGATACCCCATTTACCCTGATGTGATTATGCATTGCGTGCATGTATCAAAATAGCTCATGTAACCCATAAATATACCATGCTCCCACAAAAATTAAAAATAAAGCAATTTCATTTATAATAACTACAAAAATATATAAAATACCTAGGAATCAATCTAACTAAAGAAGTGAAAGATCTATACAAGCAAAACTATGAAACTCTGATGAAAGAAATTGAAGAGGACACACACACAAAAGGAAAGATATTCCATGCTCATGAATTGGAAGAATTAATATTGTTAAAATGATAAAACTACCCAAAGCAATTTACAGATTCAATGCAATCTCTATCAAAATGTGAATGGCATTCTTTATAAAAATAGGGAAAATTTTCTTAAATTTATACGGAACTACAAAAGACCTAGAATAGACAAAGCAATCCTGAGCAAAAAGAACAAAGCTGAAGGTATCACACTACCTGACTTCAAAATTTACTACAAAGCTATGGTAACCAAAACAGCATGGTACTGGCATAAAAACAGACACATAGACCAATGGAACAGAATGGAAAATCCAGATGTAAATCCACACATTTATTGCCAACTCATCTTTGACCAACGTGCCAAGAACATATAATGGGGAAAGGTTACCAGATGCAGAAGAATGAAACTAGACCCCTAGCTGTCACCACACACCAAAACCAAATCAAAATGGATTAAAGACAAATATTTAATCCCGAAACTATGAAACTACAGAAGAAAACATTGGCGAGATGTTCCATGACATTGGTCTGGGTAAAGATTTTTGGGGTAAGACCTCAAAAGCACAGGCAACCAAAGCAAAAATAGACAAATGGGATTACATCAAGCTACAAAGCTTCTGCACAAGGAAACAATCAACAAGTTGAAGAGACAGCCCACAGAATGGGAGAATATATTTGCCAACTATCCATCTGACAAAGAATTAATAACCAGAATATATATGGAGCTCAAACAACTCAATAGCAAAAAAAAAACCATATAATCTAAAGTTTAAATGGGCAAAAGACTTGAACAGACATTTCTCAAAAGAAGACATACAAATGGTCAACATGTGAATGAAAAAAACATTCAACATGACTAACCAGAGAAATGCAAATCAAAACCATGATGAAATATCATCTCACCCCAGTTAAAATGCCTTTTATGAAAACGACAAGGAATAAAAGATACTGGTGAGGATGCAGAGAAGGGAAAGCTCTCATACACTGTTGGTGGGAATGTAAATTAGTATAGCCTCTATGCAGAACAGTATAGTGGCTTCTCAAAAGCCTAAAAATAGATCCACCATATGATCCAGCAATTCCACTACTGAGTCTACATCCAAAAGAAAGGAAATCAATATATCAAAGGGCTATCTGTACTCCCATGTATATTGCAGCACTATTAGCAATAGCCAAAATATGAAATCATCCTAAGTGCCTATCAATGGATGAATAAAGAAAATAGGATATACGTACACACTGGAGTATTATTCATCCATAAAAAAAGAATGAAATCCCATCATTTGCAGCAACATAGATGGATCTGGAAGCCAATTATGTAAGCAAAATAAACCAAGCACAGAAAGACAAATATCATGTTCTCACTCATATATAGAAGCTAAAACAAAGTGAATCTCATGAAGACAGAGAGTAGAACAGTGGTTACCAAAGGCCATTAATGATAGAGGAGAGGGAAAAAAGGAATATAAATGTATTTATTACCACTAAACTGGACACTTAAAAATGGTAAAGATGGTAAATTTTAAATGTGTATTTTATCTCAAAAAAAGTGAAAAAAAATAGTGTATGGTTGCGGTCTCTGCAAATGTAAAATGATTTAATAATAAAGATTCACTTTATATGCTAAATATGAAATAACACAAATTCCCCAAATTAATAATTCATCAAGAATTACAGTTTCAGCCCGATGCAATGGCTTGCAACTACAATCCCAGCTACTTGGGAGGCTGAGGTACAGGATCACCTGAGCCCAGGAGTTCAAGACCAGCCTGGGCAACGTGGTGAGACCATGTGTCTAAAAAAATTTTTTTTTTACTTAGCTGACTGTGATGGCACAGGCCTGTAGTCCCAGCTACTCCAGAGGCTGAGGTGGGAGGATCCCTGGAGCCCAGGAGTTCAAGGCTGTGGGGAGCAATGATCTTGTCACTGTACTCCTGGGTGACAAGAGAAACCCTGTTTCAAAAAAAAAAAGTAGTTTCAAAAGCTGGTTGGAGGCTGGGCACAGCAGCTCATGCCTACAATCCCGGCACTTTGGGAGGCCAAGGCAGGCAGATCATTTGAGGCCAGAAGTTTGAGGCTAGCCTGGCCAATGTCGTAAAACCCCATCTCCACTAAAAATACCAAAATTAGCCAGATGTGGTGGTGCATGCCTGTAATTCTACCTACTTGGGAGGCTGAGGCAGGAGAATCACTTGAACCCGGGAGGCAGAGGTTGCAGCAAGCTGAGATCAGGCCACTATACTCCAGCTTGGGCAACAGAACGAGACTCTGACTCAAAAAAAAAGCTGGTTGGTGAATATGATTTATAAACTCTGAGGCTACTGCCACATGGCAATATCAAACTTTCCATTCTTTGCTGCCAGAAATAGTCTTGAATTATGCATGTCTCTACAAAATGCTATAGCTCTGTATAGAAATGTAAAGGAGAAAAAAATCACAGTGCTCCCCACCCTCACTATCCTAAGCACTGCCTCTCATACATACCTTGGTCTTTCTAAAGATTTCCCACGTCCTTGAAGCCTAGAAACTCAGTCTACAATCAATATCCAAATAGGGGCCGGGAGCAGTGGCTCATGCCTGTAATCTCAGCACTTTGGGAGGCTGAGGTTGGTGGATCACCTGAGGTCAGGAGCTCGAGACCAGCCTGGCTAACATGGTATACCCCGTCTTGACTAAAACTACAAAAATTAGCCAGGCATGGTGGTGCATGTCTGTGGTCCCAGCTACTCAGGAGGCTGAGGCAGGAGAATGGCTTGAACTCAGGAGGTGGAGGTGCAGTGAGCTGAGATCATGCCACTGTACTCCAGCCTGGGCAACAGAGCAAGACTAGGTCTCAGAAAAGAAAAAAAAATCCAAATAGGATATGTCTGTCAACATTGTTCCAGGAAAACTTCTCTGAAATAAGAGGGTCAATCAGCCTAGTTACTTTTCATATGTGTATGCTCTTCTCAGGCCTGGGGTAATTATCATGCCCTCCCACCCACAACACACATACATACACACACACAGACACGCACTCTCTCTCTGACCATTTTCCTGAGTATATTTCCTCAGTATATATAATTGGTCATCCTTAACATCTCCTTGCTTACAAAGAAATATTATCTTAAAGTTCCTAATTTTTCCTCAACTTGTATCTATTTTTTCTCCTACTCAAATATTTCTTTCATTTCCATTTTATTTGCTCACCCCATATGCACAAGCCTCTTTTTCCTTTTACCTCCAACTCTCCCATCCTCACTCTCAAACTCTCCTATCCACATTCACTCTATATCCAATTCTTCAACATTTCAGTCATTCTTCCCCTTCTGCCCTATTCGTCAACCTTATCTACTGGAAAGTCTATTTCTTTGAGGACAAACCCTTTTTATTCTAAATTTATTTTTCACTTCTGTGCACTTCACTCTAATAAAAATCTGGTTCTCTTTTAGATTACAAGGTGCCTTTTTCAATAAAACCACTTACTTCACTTAATTTCTACTCTTTCTCTAACTCAATAGAAAGAATAACACCCCTTTCCTTGCTCCCACATGCCATTTTCAGATTACCATACTGTAGTCTATTTCTCGTTGTTTGAAATCTCCACCCTATCCCACATTTTGGGGAACCATTCTTAACAATCCCACATGAACACACTGTTCTTTAAATCTGTCCTCCCATCCTTCTCTCTAGTCTTGGTAGAGATGATACATTAAGAGTCCACAATTCAATTTCTGTCAGTGGTAACATATGTGTACTTGGAGAGTACTACAAGAGCCAAGAAAAATTAAATATGTTAATGATGGTCACACGGCCAAGAATGGCATAAATTGGATAAGACCTATGACTATTTCTATGCTCCTAAAATAACTATCATTCTCCATAGTCTTAAAGTTCTATAAGTTTACCTATTCTATCATTAGAAATATATCATGTTAGCCTTAGACATAAATAACCGTCTGCATTTCAAAGTAAGCCATAGCATCATAAGGTTAGAAGACCTCATGATGGGTGTATAAGTGGTAGATAAGCTTTTCTCAGCAGATATTCACTACTTAGAAAGTCTTCTAGAAAGAGGATTCTACAATTTCCAAAAGTAAATAACTACAACCTCAAATATTCTTAATTTCAAAATCTTTGATTTTTCTAATCTACTTTTTTCCTGCTGTTTTTCCCTTGTAGAGGTTAGAAAAGAACAGGCACCATCCTCTGTATGACAGCATCTCATCTACTGGAAAAGCATTATTGTTGCCCCAAGCCCTCATTTCGTTTTTGTTTTTGTTTTTTTTGAAACGGAGTCTCACTCTATTGCCCTGTCTGGAGTGTAATGGCATGATCTTGGCTCAATGCAACCTCCGCCTCCCGGGTTCAAGCAATTCTCCTCCCTCAACCTCCCAAGTAGCTGGGATTACAAGCGCTCACTACCACCCTCGGCCATTTTTTAAAATTATTTTTATTTTTTTGTATTTTTGTAGAGACGGAGTTTCACCATGTTGGGCAGGCTGGTCTTGAACTCCTGACCTCTTGATCTGCCCGCCTTGGCCTCCCAAAGTGCTGGGATTACAGGCATGAGTCACCATGCTCAGCCTAAAACTTTAATTCTATTCACGTTATTTTTAAATCACAAAGACCAGACTTAAACTTAACCAGCAACAGCACTTTGTTGTTTCTATTTTTCTAAATAAATACATATAATTGAACATACTTCTTTTTTTTTTTTTTTTGAGACAGAGTCTCGCTGTATCGCCCAGGCTGGAGTGCAGTGGCGCGATCTCAGTTCACTGCAAGCTCCACCTCCCGGGTTCACGCCATTCTCCTGCATCAGCCTCCAGAGTAGCTGGGACTACAGGCGCCCACCACCATACCCGGCTAATTTATTTTTGTCATTTTAGTAGAGACGGCGTTTCACCGTGTTAGTCAGGATGGTCTTGATCTCCTGACCTCATGATCTGCCCACCTCAGCCTCCCAAAGTGTTGGGATTACAGGCGTGAGCCACCGTGCCTGGCCTAATTGAACATACTTCTATACATACGGTCTTCTCAAACAGAATTGAAACACATAAAACTAACACTACAGAATTTTCCATATTGCAGAGACTACCTTATTGTCTCTTAGTTAAATCAAACCAATGATCTAGGATTATAATTAACAAATTATGGCTACATATATAGCCCCAAAACATTTAAAAGAATGAATACTTACCTGATCTGTCCTTGGATGAAAATTTTTCCTCTAAATTGCAGAGTAGAGAGGAAACTGGTTCTCTTTTATGGTTCACACTATTTCTTCTGCTTTAATAGAATTTGTGGCCACTATAAAGAAATAAACAAGAACAGAATATTTATATAACAATTTTAGTAATACACGAAGAGAAGGAAAGTAGAATATATATGCAAATTTCATATGAATGTTTTTCTTTTACTTAGTGTACCTCAAAGGACTTTTTAGTAAGAAGCAGAAGTTTCACTTTGTCGACATGTTTAATTTTTCTCCTTTTCACAACTTTTTAAGTCCCAGAAAAACTACTGTTACTATTTCCAAATAAAAGGCTAGGAGTTGGGTTAAGAGGGAAATATAATTTTACTAAAAGATTAGACGGTGGTGAGGAGCCACTTCATACTATGCAAACAGGGATTTTGGAAGGACGAGGAATTATATTTCTTTTATTATGAAAGTTACTTTTTATGTTTTGTGTTCCCCAAGAAAAAAAATGTTACAGGTATTATCACAGATAGAAGCCTAATATGGCTTGTCGTTTTAATAAGGTGGTAGTCTTTGTGGGAAAGAAGAGGAAAAAAAGTAGTATATGATCTATCTTCCATTTAGAAAGTTAATTTTCTCAAAGAGCTTTTACTTTATTTGGCACTAAGATCAAGGCAATAGCTCAGATTACCTTAATCATATCAAAGTGGCATATATTAATACAAATTTTTATTTAAGTCAATAGAATGCAACAATCAATTCTTCAGAAGTTTATGGGCCTTCTGTAGTCAAACAAATAACGAACATAAAAGGTTTAAGAATAATTTTTTTGTAACTACAAAACATAAAAAATTTATCTACCTTCAAATTTGATGCTGGTTCTTTATTTTTCTGATTCACTTTTAGTCTGTTAGAAAGTAAAAAGATAAATTTTCTCCTTTATGTAAAGATAATCATAGAATCATAAAAATTTAGAGTTAGAAAAAAACTTAGAGAACTTCTAGATAGAGTAAGCACAAGTCTCTCTAAATTAGAGACTTTCATTTATTTGCCATACTCAAAGTTACAGAATGAACTGGAGCTGGAACTCTGGAATCCAGAATGCTTTTCCTACTACTTAATGATTCCTCATTAAGGCACAACTTTGTGTACATACGTGAGGCAGTGAGGCACCAGTGTTGAATTTAAAGTCTCTGAATCAGACTCCCCAAGTTTGAATCTCGGTTCCTTACTAGCTGTGTGATCTTGAGCAGGCTACTTAATCCCTCTGTGCCTCGGTTTCTTCATCTGTAAAATGAGATTAATAACTAGAACTCCCCAATGGGACTGCTATGAAAAAATAAATTAGTATATATAAAGCACATAGAATGTGCCTGACATATGGTAAGCATTCAACAAATGTCAGCAAGTACTAGGATTCTTTTAATAAACACATGGATATGTACTTGCTAGGTTTTATTTATTTATTTATTTATTTATTTATTGAGACAGAGTCTTGCTCTGTCGTCCAGGCAGGAGTGCAGTGGCACAATCTTGGCTCACTGCAACCTCCACCTCCCAGTTCAAGCAATTCTCCTGTCTCAGTCTCCTGAGTAGCTGGGACTTCCAGCGTATGCTACCATGCCCAGCTAATTTTTGTATTTTTAGTAGAGACAGGGTTTCATCATGTTGGCCAGGCTGGTCTCAAACTCCTGACCTCAAGTGATCTGGGATTACAGGCATAAGCCACTGCACCCGGCCTGTACTTGCTAGGTTTTAAAATAGCCTACACTATTTTAATTATATTTTAATTTAATTAATATAATTTTAATTATTATAAAATAATTATACCACAATTGGAATAGTAGATCATTTTTGTGTTTTCAATACATGTATATGCACTCGCTGATATTCCATTTTGGCACATGAATTGTGTAGCCAAAGGAATGGGTCTTCATAGAGTACATGCAAAATTCCAAATATTAAACACATAACTGAACTCACTTAAAAACTGAATACCATTCACTTGGTGATCATTTGGGCCCATTAACATACTTAGAACATCTGACATCCAGAGGGATTTTTTTTTTTTTTTTTTTTTGAGACGGGTGTCATACTGTCACCCAGGCTGGAGTGCGGTGGTGCAATCTTGGCTTACTGCAACCTCTGCCTCCCAGGCTCAAGCCCTCCTCCCACCTCAGACTCCCGAGCAGCTGGGACCACAAGTGTACACCACCACATCTGGCTAATTTTTAAAATATTTTTGGTGGAGAAGGGGTTTCACCACGTTGCCCAGTCTGATCTTGAACTCCTGAGCTCAAGAGATCTGCCCGCCTCAGCCTCCCAAAGTGCTAGGATTACAGGTATGAGTCACTGCACCTAGCCAGAGGGATCATTTTGTTTGTTTGTTTTTTGAGATGGAGGTCCGCTCTTGTTGCCCAGGCTAGAGTGCAGTGGCACGATCTCAGCTCACTGCAACCTCCGCCTCCCAGGTTCAAGCTATTCTCCAGCCTCAGCCTCCTGAGTAGCTGGGATTACAGGCGCCCACCACCACGCTCAGCTAATTTTTGTATTTTTAGTAGAGACAGAGTTTCGCCTTGTTGGCCAGGTCTCAAACTCCTGACCTCAGGTCAGAGGGATCATTTTTTTTTATTACCCCTTCCTCTATGTGATAAAATTATTTTTCAGTAATAATCATGAAATGAAACAATAGGAAAGAGACAGTGGAAATTGTCTTTTATTCAACTCCACTTATATACCAATAGAAAATAAAGTAAGTATTATAGTACAAAAAAGGAAATTGTAATGAAATTATCATTTTCAAAAAATAAAAAACACATATGCCTACATACTGATTTGTTTGCAGTACGAAATAACATTATACCTCTTACTTTCTTGATTTCTTTTTTAGTTTTGAAGCAACTATTAACAATGAAAAAAGAAAAAAAATCAAAGTTAAATGTATTATTTGAATTCAATTATTCAAGACGGGGCCGGGCACAGTAGCTCATGCCTATAATCCCCAGCACTTTAGGAGGCTGAGGTGGGTAGATCACTTGAAGTCAGGAGCTGGAGACTAGCCTGGCCAACACGGTGAAATCCTGTCCCTACTAAAAAAATAGAAAAATTAGCCAGGCTTGGTACCAGGCGCCTGTAGTTCCAGCTACTCGGGAGGCTGAGGCAGGAGAATTGCTTGAACCGGGGAGGCGGAGACTACAGTGAGCCCAGATTGTGCCACTGCACTCCAACCTGGTCAACAGAGCAAAGCCCTGTCTCAAAAAAAATTATTCAAGAGGATACTTCCATGAAACAAAAATATTATACCTCAAAGTTTGCACTATGTTTCACTCTTAAATTTTATAAACAAACACTCTAAGTGGTCACATACAACAATGTTGAAGTAATCAAGTTCTGTTTCTTCATCCTTACAATCACTGTGCTACCATTGTTTACAAAGAATCTACTGTTTAAATGCAGGAATATGGACCATCAGGGTTGCAAACATGAACTGTGCCTAAAGTCTTGAATTACTCTGAACTTTTATGAGTTTACTTGGAAATATATACAATAACTGAGTCCATGTTTACTGAAGGACAATTGTATGAGTGGGAGTTCTCTAAATTAATTTCCATGTAGAGAACACTGTTTATTTAAAAAAATAATTAAAATATGGTGATTTAAAGTTTAAATTTGTATAGTGGCCGGACGCGGTGACTCACGCCTGTAATCCCAGCACTTTGGGAGGCCGAGGCGGGCGGATCTCAAGGTCAGGAGATCGAGACCATCCTGGTGAACATGGTGAAACCCCATCTCTACTAAAAATACAAAAAATTAGCCAGCTGTGGTGGTGGGCGCCTGTAGTCCCAGCTGCTCAAGAGGCTGAGGCAGTAGGATGGTGTGAACCCGGGAGGCGGAGCTTGCAGTGAGCAGAGATTGCACCACGGCACTCCAACCTGGGTGACAGAGCCAGACTCTGTCTCAAAAAAAAAAAAAAAAAAAATTCGTATACAGAAATTGTTTAAAATCCAGATCCATAAGAGATTTTTCATGGAGGACTATTTTATTATTGACACAGTTTAGAATTACTGGTACATAAAAATTACTGGAAATAAAAAACAGACTTTTAGTGCGTTTATTGTAGTTTAAATTCTTCACAGATAATGAGAATTACTATTGTCCATACCCAAGATCTACTGTTCTTATTGCCTCACTCTTAGTATTCCATTCAAGGTAAAATCTGCTCTAAGTACTATCTTTGAAGAATGGGCTTGCTGCATTAAGTATTCTTAACCTACTTATGAGAAAACTTTACAATTAATTTTTATTGAGAGCCTACTGAGTCCATGGTATTATGTTTCGTATTGTATCCACACAGACTGCATGCACATGAATGTCACTAGTCAACCATTTTTGCTAAAGCCATCTCAGCAGGATTTTTTAAAAAAACAACTTAGCGGCCGGCCGGGCGGAGTGGCTCACACCTGTAATCCCAACCCTTTGGGAGGCCAAGGCAGGCAGACTTGAGGTCTGGAGGTCAGGAGTTCGAGACCAGCCTGACGAACATGGAGAACACCCGTCTCTACTTAAAAAAAAAAAAAAAAATTAGCTTAGTGTGTTGGTGCATGCCTGTAATGCCAGCTACTCAGGGAGGCTGGGGCAGGAGAATCACTTGAACCTGGGAGGCAGAGGTGAGCCGAGATCATGCCATTGCACTCCAGCCTGGGCAACAAGAGTGAAACTCCATCTCAAAAAAATAAATAAATAAAAATAAAAATAAAAAATGACTTAGATATTATTGTATGTACTCAAATTTAAAATAAATACCACACAAAGTCACATATATTCCATTTTTCAGGCTTTTACCAACTCAGATTGGCTTTCTACCTGTACATTCCAAATAAGAGAGGTTATATTATAACATTTAGAAGAGCTTTCAAAATATTAACATTTACATCACATTAACAATTTAAGGACTTTGGGCATTATTCAAATTTTCACTAATCACATGGCATCAGATTCATTTGTTCTATTTTCACAAGCAACTATCTCAAGAGAACAAAAGCTTTAACTCTGCTATCAATCTTTTTCAGACATTCACAGAATCAACATCATCTCTATCCTCCCATAATCTTGCAGCTACATACATGTACAAATGTTCCATTTATGTGATCCTGGTACTCTTGAAAAGGTAGTCTTTTTAACTAAAAGAAAATCTGACTTACCTCAAAAGGTATCTTGGTATGGGATAGAATGCCAACTACAGCCACGTTGGAAACAAACAGGTATGTCTGGCAAGAAAGTGATATACCAAGCTTAAACCCACAGTTCCACCACTGCTTTACAACTCTTATACTTTCCTGTTGCTACTAAGCTCCTTTACTCACAAAATTCCCTCCCATTAGTCACCTGCAGTGTACTGAAGCAGCACCTGTACTATTTATAGCTCCAGGATTCCCCCACCCTCTCCTGTCAATAAGAATCACCTGGGGCAGTTAAAAATAAAAATCACAAGCCAACCCCCTCATATTAGATTTCAAGGGGTTTGAAAGGAGGCTCCAGAATCCATTTTTTTTTTTTCTAATCAGCTGAATTTATGACTCACAGAATCTGATTTTAAGCAAGTGTTCCCAAGTGAGTCTTATAAGCCAGGTAAGTTCAAGAATAATGCTCCAAGTGAAAGTGAGATCTGTGGCAGATCTTCACAGTTCCTCTAGATTGATCAGCCTCAAGGGCTATCTGAAAACAAGAGAAGGCCCAGTTTGAAGAATGCAGAATGGCGTCTTGTCCACACTTAAGTTTTCAACACCCTAAAAAATTTATCAAAGTTAGATTTTAGTTTGGGGAGGTGCTGTGAAGTAGGACATCACCAGGGGGCAGCATACAGTTGACAAATTATACATGTTTTGGGATTTTTGACTTCACAGTACAACATGAAATGGTTGCACCTACAATTTCCATAAACTCGGATTACTCAGAAAAGGAAAAAACCCAGAACACTTAAAATACATAGGTAAACGTTATTAGCATGTAATTTTCAACACAATGGCTATTATATTATAAATAGCCATTGTAGAAAAAAATGTTTCCTTGAAGTAGCATGAACCCGAATTCAAAAATATTTTATTAGAATACAAAGATTCCTGGCAGAAATTTGAAGTGGTCTTCAAATTTCTCTCAGCAACTTTCAAAATACTTGTCATAGTCAGAGTTAATTAGCGTTTTAACTGGATGCTTCTCAATAGTTTCAATCAAATCTTAAGTAGAGTTCTACTAAGGGGCAAAATGGAGTGGATAACAATTGGGGCAAGGTATGCCAAATCTTTTTCTAAATAAAGTGTAGGTAGTTAAAATGCTGTCACCGACTGTCAGAAAACTATAGCTTCCCTCCCATGCATCCTCCATTAATTTTTCTTAACCCATCTCCACTTTCTCTTTTCTAGTCCGCATTTCTTCCGTCTAGAAATGTAGAAAAATCCTTTGGCAACCCAGGTAGCTTCTACAAGTATCATCTCCAAGTGTTTCTTCCTCTGAAATTCCGCCATTAGAGATTAGAGTTGAGGAGGAAATGCCGAAAGGCGAGGGAGGATCTGAAGAAATTTTACATTTTTTTCCGTTTGCCAAAAGAAGATACTTCCTGTATAAATATTCCCGTATAATTCAAGACCCAGGGGCAATTCCAAGAGGTGGCTTTGATGTCCTTCAACTCTACCATTTCCATTATGTCCATTCTAAAAAAGCTACGGCAGAAAGAAAAGACAAAGGACATTCCTGGAAGGCCAACTGGACCTAACCAAATAAAAACACTTTAGAAGAGGTACAAGAATCAGAAATCAAGGCTATCTGCAGAGCCAAAAGCCATTCTGAAACTTCGTGTCTCAGAAACAAGGGTTTCCCATCTTTTCAAATATTTTAACATAAAAATGGCAACACCCTATAGGAAAATGGCTATATTTTTAGCAAGAATTGGTGAAGACCAACGATAACAAGCTACTATGAATCTAGAAGCTGCTTAAATGGCCGTATTCACAGCAGACCCTGCAGGCACTAATTAGAAAGAGTTGTACACATTACGTGTGACGGCTTTTTTTTTTTTTTTTAAACGACAGAGAATATCTGTGGGTGCATCCACATTGCTCAATGACTCCGCTTAACCCACCGGGTAACTGGGAACCATAGCCCCAGGACAGGCTTCTCCACCGGGGCGAAGCTGCCTCCAAGGGGCGCAATGTTACTCTTTATGCATCAAGCACAGATACACATACAGCACATACGCAGGTCGACAGTGTATCTGTGGTACTGGAATTTCATGGGGAAAGGAGATGGGGGCGTGTAAAAAGCCCTTTTAAAAGTCAGATAACGAAAAAGAGAAAAAGAGGAGAAACACTGTCCTACAATGGTCCTGAGCTGAGGCCATCAAATGAATGTACTGACAGGTATTTTTCTCGCAGGCAGCCGACTGAGAGTCAAGGGGCTCTGACTGTGCTATGACTCCGGCCACACAGAGAGAGGCGTTTTCCCCTCGGTGGCCTCCTAGCATAGGGGGCACTGCGTGCCGTCCTCTCCCTCACCGGGCGCCCCGCGCTGATGAAATGGAGCAACTGGGAAAGTGCTCTGAAAACTGCAAAGCGCTGCGCCAAAGCGACGGGAGGTTCCCATTCTCAGCAGTACGAAATCCCCCGGGGGTCCTCCCCTTCCCCGTGAGACGCCCTCGGCCTCCGCACTTGTTGCTTCTGCGCCCCGCCTGCCTCCCTGTCAGACCCACCCTTCGCGGCCCCCTCGCCTCTCCACACGCTCGCACTCAGGTCCCGAGCCTGCCCCGCGACCCCCTCACCCATGCCACGAAGCCCGCGCTCTGCGTGGCAGCCCTGGAGATGGCCGAGCCACCGCCTCCGCCCCCTGCCCAGCTCTGGCCGCCAGCCCCTGCCCGCCGACGCCGCGGTTTCCTAGACAGCCGCGCCACCGTTCCGCAGCCTCGGGAGCGCGCGCGCGCGCGGCCGGCGGGAGGCGAGGGCGCAGGCGCGGGCCCGGCCAAGCCGCCGGCGCGAGGCCGCGCGCGCGCCCCCGAGCGCGGTGGGCGGAGGGGCGGAGGGAGCGGCAGGGCCGCGAGGGGGCGGGGGGGCGGAGAGGGGAGCCCCGGGAGCGCGAGCCGAGGCCGGCGCCGCTGCAGAGCCGAGCAAATCCCGAGCCCGGGCAGCAGGTATGTGTCCTCGCAGCCGGCCGCGGCCGGAGCTTCCCTTGCCTCACTGCCCGAGTCCTGTGGTCGGGGCGGGGGGTGGGGGGACCGGTCAAGGTTTGCAGGATGCGTGCTTGGAAGGGGCTGGGATCTTGCCGCTGACCTTCATCCCCCTGGCCGGGGGAGCCCGGCGAGGGTGCGTGGGGCAGCCCAGGGCTTCAGCTCCAGCCTGGGGACCTGCTTCTTGTCACATGCTTCTTATTTATTTTTGCAAAGTGCCCTGGTTCGGGTCCAGCTGCAGATGCCTTACCTCCCATTCTTTGCCTCCGTGTGCCATCTTGCATTTATTAATAAAACATGCAAGCTGGAGGGGGGGTTACTGCTGGGGGGAATCCCATTGCAGTATGGCAGGCGGGCGCCTATTTTCGGTTTTCAGACGTGGTATAGAGGTGGAAATCCCACACCCTGAGGATTTGTGGCTTGCTTGGTCGTGACCACTTCCTAGTGGGCTTTCCCGGTTTGTCGGGAGGTGCTTCAGCGGCAGGATGGGCTGTCTGGAAGGGATGGTGGGTTTTCACCGTCAGGCCAGAATCCCCTTCAGGGGATAGGTGCAAGCTAGGGCAGGCAGTTCCCTGCTTGCTAACTTGCCAGGGAGTCTTAAACCTAGAAAATTGTCTCCCTTGATGGCCGAGAAAAGGCCTTCAGCAGAATCCCTGGGACTTACATACTCAAACTCATTACGGTTTTGCATCTGAACATTACTAAAGCTAGCCACCTGTTGGAAGTCAGACCCCATGAAAGCCCCCATAATCTAGCTCACCCATCCCTGTTTCACAGTCACCAATACTGAGCTAGCAATAGGCCCATATGGGTTCCTTCTATCCTCTTTAATGCTGCTTGGCTTTTGTTTCTTTTAAAATAAAACCTACCTATGATTTGATGCCCTATATGTTAGAGGTTGAAATTGTATGATTTGTTTATGTTCCGTACACCTATCACATCATATCCTAAAGACTGAATTTCTCTTCAGTGCATGTGTTTATTTCCCTGGCTTTTCACCTTGCTTTGAGCAACAGTGGGGAAAGTGGGATGTATATAACTGCTTACCTCCTCCCCCAAATACCTCAACCCTAAAATATTGTGACGAAAAGAATAGTAACAGCTAGAAGCAAAAAATGAAAATGGTTATCACAAGATGTTGGGATATGACAGCTGAACCGTAATTGCTTCTAAAATGTGGTCACAGTGCTACATCTAATCACGAGAAGGACACGGTTCTAAAATGTTCACATGTATCAGGTACTGAGCTAAAACTATTTGTGTATGATCTCATTTAGTCCTCATAACAAACCTCTTGTGTCCATGTTGAAGATGAACAAGCTAGGACTTAGAAAGGTTAACTGACTTGCCCAAGGTCACACAGTCAGGGACAGGGTAAGGATGCAAACTCAAGCGCATGGGGATACTGGAGGTGAGGAGCCCTGAGGGGGCTTTTCCTCCAGGTGTGGCTGCTCCATGTACCTTTTCATTAAAATCAAGCTTATGCATGAGCACATTAGCTTGGATCCGATTTTCCATTTCATAGATTCTACACCAACTTTGTGGCTTTCCAGTAAGAAAAGCTATTTTTTCACAATGGGCCGGTATGGAATTTTTTGAGGTGGCACTAAACCTATAAAAAGCGGGGTCCAAGATGTGCTTCCATTTAATTCTCCCACACAAGGAGTTGAGTTTAAAAAGTTGTTTCCCTCCAGATTTAAACTCATAAAATGTATATGCATTAAATAGAATGAATCACTCCCATTTTCCATTATTGCATCCCACCCTACCCTTCTTGCTGCCCTGCACACTGTCTTCTGGTCTTACTGCCAGTCATCAGAGCAGCATTGTCTATCACACTTGCCTGTGAATGCCTTAATGGGAGGAAGAAATCCATACCAGCCATGGATCACAATCCAGTCTCTCTATGATTGTAGCAATTATGCATTCAAAGTTCTTGGAATCTGTGCATTCAGCTATGGATGTGTATTTAATCATTTTTTAAAGTGCATTATTATAATGCAGGTATTGGATTACTGGATTTTGTTAAACATTCCTAGCAGTTCTCATGGACTTAGAAATTGCTGTAGTTGCATCAGTGAAAATTCACCCAGTGGGGCTAATAGCTTTTCTACTCAGGTCACATAGTTGAGATAGTGGTGAGAAAGGTATAGGTGAATAGAAGGAATTATTTGGAAAGTATATCCCATGCAAATAATAACTTTTAATTATAAATTGATGAATAATATTAAGTAGAAAATATGACTATCTCTTTTAATTCTATAAGCTCTTTTTTTCTTTGTCAGTGTGATTGGTTTTAGAGTACCATGATGTTACAATTTTCATTACACTGTGTTGTTTTGAAACAGTATAGCAGTTTGTACATAGCATTCTTGCCTCCTGGGAAACACTCAGTTTAGGAAGAGCACATTCCCTGGTGTTTACAGAAATGCTGAGACAGGATCTTTCTGTCTTGGGGATTTCCAGTCTATGATCAGATAAACTCAAGAGGAGTCCTGATGTTACTGGGCAAGAAGCAGAAAACCAGAGGTGCTACTTGATTTCTGGGGAGGAAATGAATTTTCCTATGGGGAGCATCACTATCTTCCTCAGTTGGGAATCTCATGATTGAAGAGTTTGAGAAACTGACTAGTCTGCTGTCTTCCATTCAAGCAGGATTTCATTTAATGCAGAGCTGAGAAGGCTTTATCGTGCAAAGGCCAATTCAGGAAATGTAAAAATGTTTCTGGACTACTTTTTTTTTTTTCTCTTGAAACATATATTTAAACTGGGGAAGTCATATAGGAAACTTTTAACGCTTAAGCATTATTTTTTTTAATTCCCTTCATGAGAGTTGTTTGGGAGAGTGGGAGAAAAGTTTTCCAAGCTATGAAACTCACATGTCTTGTGGTGACTGATTATAATGAGTATTTTAGTACATTGTTGAATAAGACACTAAGAACTGGGATATTTGTTTTTCCTTGATCGACCTTGTAAGCTACTTCATTGTGAAATGTGTTTTTTCTTAAAGTATTTCTTAATTTAGTATTCTTTAAAATGAGATTTTTTTTCAGTTGTTGACAATCTTGAATCACAAAAGAAGTTTCCAGATTACTTTGAAATACTTGATTTTCATCAGTCTCTCTTTCTCTGCTTGGCAGCCATAGTAAGGGTTTTCATTTTCTTTAGAAAGTGGTTCACTTTCCATCATCTTTCAAACAGACCCAGTGGGAGTTCACATGTTAACCAAGCATACCTATCCCAGGACCTTCTCCTGTGGTCCAGGTGTCATCTAAGAACCTAAGGCTCCCTTTGGCCCTTTTTGCACTCAGTTTCCCCATAGAGAAGATGTAAGAGTTGGATCACACCAGGTGGGCTTGGGTGCAGGGTGGGATGGAGGTTACTCAGGACCAGGAGGTCAATTCTCCTGCACCAGCACAAGCCTATATTGTGATTTCTGCTTGCCAGTGTAATATGTGCTCATTGTAAAATGTTCAAACATTACAGAAATATAGAAGGTAGAAGCTCAGTAGTCCAACTTTTTGGTAATCTTACCCTTCAGCACTGACCACCACTAACAGTTTGGTGTGGATTCCTCCAGATATTTGAATGCAGAAACTAAAATATTCCTGTTTTCCAACAATACATAGATGTATACTGTTTTGCAGTTTGTTTTCTTGCACTTGGACCTCTTGGAAGCCCTTGAATGGCATACTTTTAGACATCTTTTACTCAATTGCATTGGGAGCTAGATGAGAGGAGCCCTGTAAACCAGGGGAAGAGGAGAGGAGCTGATGTTTGGTGGGTAGGAACATGTCATGTGCTGTGTCCTGTGATAGGAAGTTTCACATCCCATATTGCAGTGACCACCCTTTATGGTCAACTGTTTATATATAAGAATAGGGGAGCCCAAGGTAAATGACCTAAGGGGCAGAGCTGACATCTGAGCTCAGGTCAGCATAGCTCAAACTCTGGAGTCATTCCCTTTTGCACTCTGACTGCAGGATGAAGCACTCTCTGCCCCATAGTTCTCTGGCCTCCCGTCCTATTCTGGTCCATCCACACTGGCTTCTTTGCTGTTCCTCCTGCCCCCAGGCCCTTAGCACTAATGGTTTTCTTCCCTGGAATACTCTTCCCACAGGTGTCTTCATGGTCCCTCACCTCATTTTAGCTTTGCTCAAAGTCTAACCACTCCTTTAAAAGTATCCCCACTCCCACAGCATCCTATTCCTTCTCCCTGTCTTGCTTTTATTCATAGCACCTTCTAGCATACTATATTAATTAGTTGTTAAGTTTATTGCCCATCTCCCCCATGGAATTAATGCTCCAAAGGGCAGGGGTTCTGTCTATTTTGTTCACTCCTCCAACTCTGGTACTGTAAAAAAAGAACCAACAAATCACTATGGCATCCTTGAATCTTTCCAGCTTCCCACACTTTTTGTTTTTGTTAGTCCTTACTGTTCTCTGTAGTGAGCAATGAAACCTCTAAAATGCAAAAACTTTATGTATTGTTTGGGGGAAAAACAAGAAAGTGGAGAAGAATCGGGAAAGATCTGGCTTACTCTTGAGCTGGTGTTGGGGAGAGAGGAACCTGTAAAGATGGGAAAAAAGTCACCTGAGGGTTGGGATGTGTGATGAGGCAGCAAATGGTATGTGGGGAGATGGCCTGGGATGGAGAAGAGATCTGCATGGGTTCCCCTGTAATGGGGATGCATAATGTTTTTGAAGAACTTCCAAAGGAGACTCTGGATTCCTTCAGCCAACCATCAACTGTCCCAGTGGCCTGAGTCACTAGAAAGGAAAAGGAATCTATGGTCATTCCTACTGGCTTTTCACACAGACAGGTAAATCCTTGCAGTGCCTGCATTATTAGCCTGTTGCATTTTTTAAACATTAAATACCTGTTGGTGTCATCCCTGTTTGAGCCAGGGTCTGAGAGTTCATTGCCAAAGCACTTACCCAATGTGTCTGAGAAGCATCACAGCCTGAGATCTCTTTGGCATAAGCAGTCCCAGGAAGGACTCTACATATGTCTTTCATGCATCTATTGTTTGCAGTAGTTTTTGAGCTGCAGCAAAATCATAGGCACTTTGGGGACTGATTCATCTGTAGAACACTTTAGAATGGACTACACTGGGATGCTAAAGGGAGTTCATGGTTTTCGGAAGCCTGGGAGAAACTGCTCTTCAGCCTCGGAGAGGCCTCCTCTCTTCCTCCCGGATGGCTCTAATTGCTGCCCTAGGCAGTCTGAATTACCCGCCAGGAGAGGATTTCCCCTTCAAAAAACACAGCCCCCCTAAAACTGCTTTTGATTTGTAATAGAAACTACTTAGTAGCTAGGACAGAGGCTGATAACTCCTATTCCCAGAACTCATTAAAACAAGGAATTTTAATAAGTATTTTTGCCCTTTGCAGCCCAGGTTTTTGGAAGTCCAGGCAGCTGTTCTCCAGATTTCACTGTCAAGCCATAACACATGCAGTGCTTCAGCTTCTTTCCCTTGCCTCAAAACAGGTCTGAAGCAAGTTATTTTATCTATGATTATCTCACACTATCCCACCCTGGTTATACAATTGCCATTTTGTCCAGCCAATACAATGCATAAGGCCAATTAACCTTCTGCCCATGACAGTTTCCTTTGAAATAGTCAAATCTTTGTATTTTACCTGAATTTGATGCAGGACTTTTAAAAAACAAGTTCTATGACACTTGCTAATTCTCCTTTAACTATGACTCCTAAAATTTGTTAGCTTTGCCCATCAAAACAAAAGAACAAGGTGAAATATATTGCAATTCCTCAATAAAGAAAAGGTTTCATTGTTTTGGGAGATAGTCTCAAAAGAAAAGCTTGGAAATTTCTCTCCCATCTCTCCCTGTCTTTTCATTGTCAGTTTCTACACAAGGTTCTATCTACTATCACTCCCTTTCTTGATGCTCTGCAAGGAGCTCCTGCCCCCACCCCTCTACTGAAACAGAACTCTTAAAGGTCACCGGTGATTGCCTAATATAAATCCAATGGCTGTTTCTCAGATTTCGTTCATGATGGCTCAGCAACATCTGACCCCATTGACTTCCTCTACTCCTTGAAATGCTGTCTGTCGGCAGCTCCTTCCTAGCGGTGTCCGTGTCTATCTAGTCTCTCCTCTGCTGTCATCCTTCCTGTTCTATCAAGAGGCAGTCTGAAGTGGTTAAGAGTGTGGGCTCTGCCTATGATGTGAATCCTGGCTCTGGTACTTGCAAGAGTAGCTTTGAGTAGGTGATTTAACCCTCGTACCTCAGTGTCCTCATCGGTAAAATGGGGAGAAGAATAGCTATGGCAGAGGATTAAATAGTATGCTTAGTAAAGGGTAAGCACCCAACAAATGCTATTTTTTTAATCATATAACTTCCTGTGTAGATGACTGTAACTTCAGGATAAAACCCTAATGCCTCCCTCTGGCCAACAGGACCTCTAAGATCCAGCTCTCATTTAGTTTGCTTATACCTCAGACCGTCCCCAGTATGTGTCCACTTCTGAGGCTTTGTCCCTTTGCACTCCCCACTCAACCACCCTCACCTCTTCCTATTCTACCCCTCCTTCCCTGGCCAGAGGAGGGAAGAATGCCGAGGGCGGCCCCTGCCCAGAAACCACCAAGCACAGCCTGCTTTGTAACAGAAGACAGCCTCCCTTGGGCATGGAGCCTATCTCTCTCAGACAGAGTATGAATTACTTAAGGACACCAGCTGTGATTTATACTTTTAAAAAATGTCTTCCTCAGCATTTAGCACTATAACTTTACACATAGTGGGAATTTAACTCATATCTTTTAACTGCCAAAACATTATAGTTTTACTTGGCCCTTCCAAAATCCTTTTTCCTCCGAAATTGAAACCTGTATTGATCAGTCCTGGAGCTCATGTAAGCTTGATTTGGGATAATTAAGTCAACACCACAGGGAGAGTTACCCATGTCAGAACCTTTTTGGAACTAGGAGGGATATATAGAAATAATTGAATTAATGGGAGCACAGGGAATAATTTAATGCTTTTAAAAAGTAGCTTGAAATCCTACCAACCTATAAAGCTGTTAGAATTGTTAAGAAGTGTTTATAAGTTTTTTCTATACACTCTACTCTCAGAATAAAATGAGCTGTAAAGCTGTGAGTAGCAAATCTATTAACCCTTCAGACCTTGCTGTAGGCCTGCTCCTGAGCCACTGTGTTCTAGTCCTGCTTGCTTTCTCCTTCCTGCCCTGGTGAAGAGGACATTGAAGCTGGATGAAAATCAAAGGAAGGGCCGCCTACTTAAAAAAAAAAAAAAAAATTAACCCCTTTATTGGCGTTGTGAGTTGGCCTGGCAAAGACAGCCTAAGTTTTCATCGGCATCTGCTGTGTGTGTCCCTGGGGTCATGAAGAGTGCCAGAGCTGTGCTGCCAGTATAACAGCTTCCCACCCCACAACCCTGGAAGCCACGAAGGACCATATGCTTTGCATCTTCCGATTCTGTAGCAGAGTTTCTCAACTTCAACACTGTTGACACATGGGGCCAGGTAATTCTTTGTTGCAGGGGCTGTCCTGTGCATTGTAGGATATTTAGCAGCATCCCTGACCCTTACCCACTAGATGCCACTGATACTACCACGACTACCCCCCAACCTCAGTGGTGACAACCAAAAATGTCTCCAGAAATTGCCACATGTCCCCTGGGGCACAAAGTCACCCCCATTTGAGAACCATTCTCCATAGGATCAATACAGAAAACTCAGCATCTTTCTAGTTTGTAGAATACAGAACTAAGATAGTTTGGGTCAAATGAAGATGAAGATTGGGTTATAATATACCTGAAAGGTAAATTTGGGTTTGAAATTACACAGAGAAGGAAAATTTAGAGTCTATAAGCAGTTGTAGGTTATGTCATAAGGAGATGTAAACAAATTACAGAAATGCAGACCATCTTCTTACTCCTAAAGGTCTCAGGTCTAGAGTTGTATCCCCTCCAAAAACATATATATGTTGAAGTCCTAACCCCCAATGTGACTTAGTCCTAATCCACAATGTGACTTACCAGGAGATAGGGTCTTTATGAGATAATAAACGATAAATGATGTCGTAAGGGTGGGTTCCTAATCTGATAGTACTGTACCCTTATGTCTAGATGCAGCAGCACATTCTGGGACTGTTAAAATCATCCTTGGGGCTGGGTGCGGTGGCTCATGCCTATAATCTCAGCACTTTGGGAGGCTGACGGGGCAGATCACCTGAGGTCAGGAGTTTGAGACCAGCTTGGCCAACATGGAGAAACCCCATCTCTACTAAAAATACAGAAAATTAGCTGGGTGTGGTAGTTGGCACATGCCAACTACCACTCGGGAGGTACTCGGGAGGCTGAGGCAGGAGGATCACTTGAATCCTGAAGGCGGAGGTTGCAATGAGCCGATATCGTGCCATTTCACTCCAGCCTGGGTGACAGAGCAAGACTCCATCTCAAAAAAAAAAAAAAAAAAAAAATCATTCTTGGGTTTTTTTGTTGTTGTTTTTTTGGCATTGTATTTAAGTGCTTAAAGTATGCAATAACACATTCCGTGACTGTTAAAATCATCCTTGGGGTGTTTTTTTGGGGGGCCATTGTAATTTAAGTGCTCAAAGTACCTGTAGGCCTTTGACAATAAGTATATCAAACCAAAAATAATCTTTCTGGAGAAATCTGAAATATTTGATTATGACTGGAGGGAATTATATTTGACCTGCAAAGGGCCAGCTCTCCCCACTAGAGCCTGCTTCTGACCATAAAGCCACTCTAAGACAGCATTTCCAGATGCTTCATAAAGTAGGACTGACAAGGTACTTTGTGCTTTGGTGAAAGGCCACAATTGCTCAGTAATCTTCATGGCTCTTAGAAAATTTGGCTGGGGACTTGTGATTTAAAACCCACCTCCAATTGACAGTCATCATTATGTTCTTTCTAAATGCAGTAGCAGAAATTGCATGCCATGCCCAAAGGCTAAAAGTGACAGTTAAATACATGCTTTCTGAAAAACTTTAAGGCCCTAACTTTGGGAGAGACCTGATTTGGCCAGAGATTACCTCTGGCTTGTTAATTGCCTTAGGGAAGGGAAAGTGTTTACACAGATGAGCTCCAAAATGTTCCTATGAATAGTCTAGAACTAAGCCTTGTGCAGTTTCTTGAATCAAGGAGGCAAGGTAGAATTACTAATTCTGTAGACAACTGTATCTTCAGTGTTCTAGACTTGTGCTAACAGGTAGAAGGAACTCCAAAGATCATATCCAGTACTGTGGACTGAGTTGTATCCCCTCCAAAAAAATATATATGTTGAAGTCCTAACCCCCAATGTGACTTAGTCCTGACCCACAATGTGACTTACCAGGAGATAGGGTCTTTATGAGATAATAAAGGATAAATGATGTCGTAAGGGTGGGTTCCTAATCTGATAGTACTGTACCCTTATAAAAAGAGGAAGAAAGATACATATCTCTCTCTCCTGCTTCCATGTGAGGACACAGTGAGAAGGTGGCTGTCTGCAAGCCAGGAAGAGAGCCCTTACCAGAACTTGACCATGCTGGCATCCTGATCTAGGACTTCCAGCCTCCAGAACCGTAACAAAATAACTTTCTGTTGTTTAAGCCACCCAATCGATGATATTCTGTTATGGCAGCCTGCACTAACTAATACATCTAACATCCTTGTTGTACAGGTGAATAAACCAGGTCCAGACAGGTAGACTTGCAAGAGGTTAAGCTACTAATGAGTGGCAGGGCTGGAACGTAGCACTTATGCTTCCTGACTCCTAGCCCAGTGTACATTCTCCTTCCCACACTTTCTCCAGTCATATGATCCTCTTATTTATCATCTCTAGATCCTACAGCACATCACTTCTGTGAGCATCAGGGTCCTTATGCTTGCCCTGTTTATCTCAGGATTGTTGCAAGGATCAGTGACATAGTAGAAAAAAGATAGTTTAAGTTTCCAAACTACAAAATATTTTACAAACACGTCATACTCAACTCAGATTCGGCCTAGTTGGCAAGAATCTATCTGCCTCTGGAAATTGTAAGTCTAGTCAAGTACGTAGCTCTGTGAGGTCACACTAGGCTAGGTCGACTCATGGGTGGGTTGGCTGTTGGCTGTAGGGAATAGATCAAAGGACAGAGAAGGCAGGAGGAGATAGGGCCTAGTTTGGTGATGAACCACCTCAAGCGAGATGATTGCTCTTCTCTTTGGTTGAGTTGTAAAAGCTGAGGTTGATATGAGTTTGCATAGTAAGAAGAATGTTCCTCTTAAAAAGGACAGACTATCAGAGCTGGAGGATACCTTAAGAGCTCAAGGTACCAGCCAGAGTCTCTGGTGTTAAGCAACAGAAACATACCCGGTGGGCTGGGCGTGGTGGCTCACACCTGTAATCCCAGCAGGTGGATTATCTGAGGTCAGGAATTTGAGATCAGCCTGGTCAACATGGTGAAACCCCATCTCTACTAAATACAAAAAATTAGCGGGGCATGGTGGCACATGCCTATAGTCACAGCTACTCGGGAGGCAGAGGCAGGAGAATTGCTTGAACCCGAGAGGTGGAGTTTGCAGTGAGCCAAGATCATGCCACTGCACTCCAACCTGGGCAGCAGAGTGAGGCTCCGTCTCAAAAAATTAAAAAAAAAAAAAAAAAACCTACCCTGAGGAACTTCAGCAGTAATGACAATTTATAAGCTATAAAATATTATACAATCGTAGGCCGGGCGCGGTGGCTCAAGCCTGTAATCCCAGCACTTTGGGAGGCCGAGACGGGCGGATCACAAGATCAGGAGATCGAGACCATCCTGGCTAACACGGCAAAACCCCGTCTCTACTAAAAACACACAAAAAAAATTAGCCGGGCGAGGTGGCGGCGCCTGTGGTCCCAGCTACTCGGGAGGCTGAGGCAGGAGAATGGCGGGAACCCGGGAGGCGGAGCTTGCAGTGAGCTGAGATCTGGCCACTGCACCCCAGCTTGGGTGACAGAGCGAGACTCTGTCTCCAAAAAAAAAAAAAAAATATATTATACAATTGTAAATACCATTCTCAGATCAACTTTTTTTTGCATTTATTGAGTATTATGCAACCTTTATTGCATTTATTGAATAGTCATAATATTGAAGTAGATCAGGAAGGAATGTGTTTATCTGGGAGTAAGAAAATCTGAAAAACAGTGGCTTAAATAGGTGAATATCTTATTTTCCTTGTGTAATAAGTCTAGAGGCAGGAATCCAAGGCTTGTCCAGCTGCTCAGGGCTGTCATCAGAGGCTGAGGTTCTATTTAGCATTTTGTTCATGGTCATGGATGGCTGCTTCACCTCCAGGCATTTCATCTGTGTTCCAGTTAGGAAGAAGGAGGAAGGATGAAGATGAAGCATGAAAGCCTTTTTCCTTCCAGGTTTTGCCTTCATATTGGAGAAGGGACTTATTTCTTTATTTTATTCATCAGAACTGTATCACATGACTACCTCTGAATGCTAAGGAGTCTGGAAATGCAACTATTTTGCTTTCTGGCCTCTAGAATAGAGGGTGACAAGGAAGAAAGGAATTGAAATGGGAGCTGTGAGCCAAGCATGTTTATGACAGAAGAACATGGGCACTTCTGCAGAGTCATAAAGTCTTAGAGAGCCAGCTCAGAAAATAAGTGTGGCTAGGCACAGCTCAAGAGCCCTGGGCACTACTTTAGTACTCTGGGCTACCCACTCCCAGTCAACATTGCCATACCTCTGGAACTTATTCCACCACAGCTAGGCTTTTCCATTCTTATTAAGGATTCAAAGTTCTTGGCTGAGCCCAGGTCACATTTCCATGCTATAACTACATGGCAAGGGTAGGGAGAGAGACAGTATGTCCCCTCCCTCTTGGGCTTCTGTAATGGGGAAGAGGGGACCTTGCCAGCCACCTATCTTGATGTTCCTCCAAATACAGAGAGTCCTCCAATGCTAGGCCACCAAAAATGACAAATATTTACCTTCCCACTATTTTACAGATGTGGAGCCTGAGGCCCAGAAACAGGAAAGGGCTCAGTCAGTGCCACATAGTGGCACAGTACGGTGAAGGACAGTCTCAGGAGTTTGTCTTATCCTGACACACCCAGTCTGGTTGGTCCCAGGAAAGCAGCAACTTTCAGTCTTTTCCTTAGGCTCCTTGACGCTCCGTATGATAAAGGGGGTTGTCTTGGGAGGCAGCCCCTCTTTTTTCCAGAAGTTCCTGGGTAGATCCCTTGCTCCCCCAGGAACTTCCAGCAGCTGCTTCCTCTTTGTATAGTGCCAAGGCTTTACAAAATTAAGAAATGCCGGCCAGGTGCGGTGGCTCCCGCCTGTAATCCCAGCACTTTGGGAGGCCAAGGCGGGCGGATCACGAGGTCAGGAGATTGAGACCATCCTGGCTAACGCAGTGAAACCCCATCTCTACTAAAAACACAAATACTAGCCGGGAGTGGTGGCGGGCGCCTGCAGTCCCAGCTACTTGGGATGCCGAGGCAGGAGAATGGCGTGAACCTGGGAGGCAGAACTTGCAGTGAGCCGAGATGGCGCCACTGCACTCCAGCCTGGGTGACAGAGCAAGACTCCATCTCAAAAAAAAAAAAAAAAAAAAAAAAAAAAAAAAAAAAAAAGAAGTACCTCCTCCCTGCAGACAACATTCAGGATTCCTGTCACGGGATGTCAAATGGGATAGTTTGTGAAGATGCTAGGTGGTAAGTATTCCTGCCTTCTGAAGAGGAAGAGCTGGGCACAACCCCACAAGATCTATAGAAAGACTGGTGAACTGTTCTGGCCGCCATTACCCACCTACAGCCTGTGTGAAGGAAAGATGAGGCATTCAAGGAGAGTTGAGTCACTGGGCAGAGTGTGAGGGAAAGTACCATCGCTTGTCCTTACTTCTTCCAGTGTGGGCGGGAGAGGGCTGTTTCTTCCCAGCCAGGAGTGAGGGCTCCAAGAGCACCTCTCCATTTGGTGCCCCTAACTGAGACCCGGTGGAGATTCTCATAAGACCTCTTGAAAAACCATAGCTGCGTCCCATGAAACATTCAGCATTTGGACACTTGCAACCCAGAGAATGCTGTCAGCCAAGGGAGAGCTGCAACCAAGTGTGAAGACTTTTGCCCCTTTACTCTACTCTTTGGCCCCCACCACCCCCACCCCAGGCCCACCACTGACCCTGGAAAGCAAGAAGCAGTGGGGGACAGGGAGGAGGAGAGAAAGAGCAGGCTTCCTCCCCTTCCCCACTGCAAGACCTCGAGCTGTGCTCAGTCTCAGCCAGGGCAGGGGGAGGAGCTTTGAACTGTGTGTCAAGTTAAAGATTTGATTTAGACCAGATTCGGCTTTTTTGTTTTTTTTTTTTTTTAGAAAAACACCTGAAAATTAACCTTAATTGAGGTTCTTGAAATTGTGAGTAACCAGAAAGCTATGAAATCTGTCAAAGTTATCATCAAGGGGCAGGGAAGAGAGAGCCAGCAGGGCCAGTTTGAAGACAAAGGTTGGAGTGAAATAAATGTATTTCCAGTTGTAATCACATTCAGATACTTACTAGTTACTCTCCTTTTCCAAATATGACATTCCAAGTTTTGAAAAGAAGCACTGGACCAGCTGGGCATGGTGGCTCACACCTGTAATCCCAGCACTTTGGGAGGCCGAGGTGGGCGGATCACCTTAGGTCAGGAGTTCAAGACCAGCCTGACCAACATGGAGAAACCCCATCTCTACTAAAAATACAAAATTAGCTGGGCATGGTGGTGCATTCCTGTAATCCCAGCTACTTGGGAGGCTGAGGGAGGAGAATTGCTTGAACCTGGGAGGTGGAGGTTGTGGTGAGCCGAGATTGCACCATTGCACTCCAGCCTGGGCAAGAAGAGCAAAATCTCTGTCAAAAAAAAAAAAAAAGAAAGCAGCAGCAGCACTGGACTAAGGCCTCAGGACTTCCTGAGTCTAGTTCCACCTTTTTCACAAACTAGGAGTGAGCCTCTGGACAAGTCACTAAGTCACTTCACTTTTCTGGGTCCTGGCATCCTCTTCTGTCCAGTGATGGGATTGGGCTCTATGGTTTGGGTATCCCAGAATAATTTCTCTACTTTTTGTTCTTTCTTTTTTTTGAGACGGAGTCTTGCTCTGTCGCCAGGCTGGAGTGCAGTGGCACGATCTCGGCTTACTGCAACCTCTGCCTCCCGGGTTCAAGCTATCCTCTTGCCTCAGCCTCCTGAGTAGCTGGGATTACAGGCACGCACCACCATGCCTGGCTGATTTTTGTATTTGTGTTTTTAGTAGAGACAGGGTTTCACCATGTTGGCCAGGCTGGTCTCAAACTTCTTACCTTGTGATCCACCTGCCTCAGCCTCCCAAAGTGCTGGGATTATAGGCGTGAGCCACCACGTCCGGCCTTCTTTTTTTTTTTTTTTTTGAGATGGAATTTCACTCTTGTTGCCCAGGCTGGAGTGCAATGGTACGACCTTGCTCACTGCAATCTCTGCCTCCCAGGTTCAAGTGATTCTCCTGCCTCAGCCTCCCAAGTAGCTGGGATTACAGGCATGCACCACCACGCTCAGCTAATTTTGAATTTTTAGTAGAGATGGGGTTTCACCATGTTGTTCAGGCTGGTCTCAAACTCTTGACCTCAGGTGATCCACCTGCCTCAGCCTCCCAAAGTGCTGGGATTACAGGCTTGGGCCACCTTGCCCAGCCTTTTTTTTTTTTTTTTTTTGAGACTAAGTCTCGCTCCGTCGCCCAGGCTGGAGTGCAGTGGTGTGATCTCGGCTCACTGCAACCTCTTCCTCCCAGGTTCAAGTGATTCTTCTGCCTCAGCCTCCTGAGTAGCTGGGATTACAGGTACCTGCCACCATGCCTGGCTAATTTTTGTATTTTTAGTAGAGATGGGGTTTCATCATGTTGGCCAGGCTGGTCTCAAACTCCTGGCTTCAAGTGATCCACTCATCTTGGCTTCCCAAACAGCTGGTATTACAGGCATGAGCCACCACGCCCGGCCAAATTTCTCTACTTCTGTACACGGTGCAGTTCCTTAAAACAGCAGGACAAAATAATTCACACAGTGAGCTGGCTTTACAAATTGTACTTCGGTTATATTTGTTGGAAGAGTCAAGCATAGATGAATGGCATTTGGCAGAAGAAAACCTTAGTATATCTGAAACCCTTAATTATACACCGTAGGCAGCTTTGTAGCTTGGTCTGTGTCAAAAGACACCACACTATCAAATGACACATTGTAGAAATATTCAGAATTTTGCAAGAGCTTGTTCATGAGTGGCATGATTGGCCTGTGTCAGACAGTTAACATCCGCATTTCCACCTGAGTCTGCATTTGAAAACCTGAACTCTCCTGGCCTCTTGTCCAGTTCCTGTGGAGATGAGTCCATTGAAATTGACCACACTCAATGGAACGTTTGAGGCCTGTAGTTTGAGGCCACATGTTTTATTTTCAGATTTTGTTTGTAGTCGAATACTATTGCCACACTAGGTGTAAGTTTTATACACAGCTTTTCATGTGTTTTTATTGTATAAGGAATACATGAAAGTCACACATAAATTACATAATTCACATAATGCATAAATTAGAAATGCTTTTTTGCATTAAGGAAAAAAAGTCGTCTATAATCTTACTACCCATAGATAATTATTATTCACCTTTTGTGCCTGTCCTTTCAGACTGGTTATTCATATGCACATATCTGTACATGAATGATGTTTTATTTTTCATTTTTAATTGTGGTGAAGTACACATAACATGCAATTTACAGATTTAACCATTTTAAAATGTATGGTTCAGTGTTGTTAAGTATATGGATTTGTGCAGTCGTCACCACCATCCACGTCTGGAATTCTTTTCACCTTGCAAAGTCAAAATTGTACCCATTAAACACAAAAACTCTACTCCTTTACAGCTTTGCCCTATCCCCACTTTATGATATTGACATCTCAAATTAATACTTATATAATATGGTATTTTATAATATGTTTTAATGTATTATATGTCCTCTTTGCTGAGGACAGCAAAGAGGCCTGTGGAATGAGAATGTTGAGATTGAGGGGATAGGAAATAAACTGGAAAGGGAGAATTTAGGGCCTTGTAGACCATGGTGATGATTTGAATTTCATAAAATTTACTGAGACACTTTTGGAGTATTGACAGCAGAGGAGCGGCATGACTGAGATTGAGAAGAGTCACTTGACTGCGATGTGGAGGTAGACCACATGGGGAGAGGAGGAGACAGGAAGGCACTTAGGGAGCTGTTTCAGTAACCCAGGTAAGAGATGGGGTAGCTTGAACCAGGGTGATGTCAGTGTGGGGCATGGGGTTGGACTCTGGATATATTTTGAAAGTGGAGCTGATAGGATTTGCTGATGGATTGGTTGTGGGGTGAGAGAGAAAGAAAGAAGTCAAGATTAACTTCAAGGTTTTTGGCCTGAACAATTGGAGGGATAAAATTGCCATTTATTCCAGTGGAGATGGAGGAGGAGCAGATTTTAAGTAGGGGAAAATAAAGAGTTCTGTTTCAATCATGCTACATTTTACAATCTGTGAGACATCTAATTGAAGATGTCAAGTAGACAGTTGGATATGCAAGTCTGATGTCAGGGGAGAATATGGGGCTGGAGACAGAAATTTTAGAGCCAGGGTATGTGGATGACATTTTGAGCCATGACATTGAATGAGCTCACCTAGGCCCTGGGAGAGAAGGTAGATGGAGAAGAGAAAGGGGCTGAGTAATGAGCCCTGGGGCATAGCAACAGTTAGAGGTCAAGAGGAGGAGGAAGACCCAGAGGAGGAAATTGAGAAGCAGCATTCAATGAAAGGAGAAGAAAACCAAATGGTGTGGTCTCCTGAAAGCCAGGCAAAATAGTGTTTCAAGGAGCTGTAAGTGATAGGTTGTGTCTAATGCACCTAGGAGGTTGCATGTTTTACTTGTCAATATGAAGGTCATAGCTTATGTTTGAGATGAAGCTTCAAACACCAGGGTCTGTGTCTACTTAATGATATGACATGTTGGGGTCTCCTCAATCAGACAATTCTCTCTCATTTTGTTGCTTCATTAATTCAGCGGACATTTATCAGACACTTTCTACGTGCTTCACACTTCTAGGCACAGAGAGTAACCAAAATGAATCACACCACAGCCCTTGCTTTTAAAATAGGTTAGGAGTCCGAGACTTAGATATATAGGAGTGTCAGATCTGAGTCTCGGGATTCTTAGGATTCTTTTCTTATCTATCATATACATTTTTAAATTGGGGCTGTATTTTGTCTACACAAATTGTTCACCACATTCTGGAGGAGAATGAAGAGAAGGCAGTTTTTTGTTTGTTTGTTTGTTTGTTTGTTCCCCTTTTGAGACACGGCTTTTCTCCGTGTCCCAGGCTGGAGTGCAGTGGCACAGTCATGCCTCACTGCTGCAGCCTCCATCTTCCAGGACCAAGCAATCCTCCCTCAGCCTCCCGAGTAGCTAGGACCACAGGTACACACCACCATGCCTGGCTAATTTTTTCATTTTACTGTAGAAACAGGGTTTCACTCTGTTGCCCAAGCTGGTCTCAAACTCCTTGGCTCAAGTGATCCTCCTGTCTAGGGCTCCCAAAGTGTTGGGATTACAGGCATTAGCCACTGTGCCTGGCCAAGAAGGCAGCTCTTCAAGCCTTCTAACATTCCATCCTGAAGATCTGTGCCTTATTTCTTGATAGCAAATCACCTCTCCTGCTTCTTGATTATCTTTCTAGTTATCGGTTATATAAGAAAACTTTCTCTTCTAACTGAATGTTAAATATCTCATCTTCCAGGAGACAGACATCTAACTTTCTAAATACATTAACCCAATATAAATACACTCCTTCTCTTGGACCCTCAAGCAATGGGTGCTTCTTTCCTGCCTGAGAATAAACAACAGTATTGTTGATGTGGGCTCTGGCCTATGCTTAAATATTCACACGGTCCCTTTACATTCATAAACCAACAATTTAACAAAATTCCAACAATATGCTATATTACATCGTCGAGTCTTATTTGAGAAAGAAAATCCCACTCAGGAAGAGTTTACCAATTCCTAGGCAGAAATGATACCCACAGGCAGAGCAAGAAGACCTCATAGTTAGGCAAGATCATGAGCAGGTGTGGAGGGTAAGGAACGGTTATGAATGGTTCCTGGGAAGGTCGGGCATTAAGTGGGCTTCAAAAGGAAAAGATTTGAACAGGTAGGGCAAAAGATAATTATGCAAGAGTATTTGATAGCATATTTAAAGATGATGCTGATTGTGATTACAATTTATAATAGGCTGGCCTGAAAAGATGGATTTTTTTTTCATCCATCTTTTGGAAAAGATGGATTCATTGCCAGAAGTAATTCATTTTTAACCATGCACACATGAAATCCAGTCATGTATTGAGGGGACTTATGATATAAAAACTCTGAATAACCTTTTTTTTTTTTTTGAGACAAGGCCTCACTCTGTCACCCAGGCTGGAGTGCAGTGGCACAGTCTTGGCTCGCTGCAGCCTCTGCTTCATGGGCTCAAGTGATTCTCCAGCCTCAGCCTCCCAAGTAGCTGCGGCTATAGGCACATGCCACCACACCTGGCTAATTTGTGTATTTTTTATAGAGACAGGCTTTCGCCACGTTGTCAAGGCTGGTCTTGAACTCCTGAGCTCAAAGTGATCCATCCACCTCAGCCTCCCAAAGTGCTGGGATTAGATGTGAGCCACCATGCCTGGCCCTCAGATAACCTTTTAGAAGGATGTCGATTATGCGTAGTGATGGTGAGGTGCCTTTGAATTTGGAAATAAGCTTGCCTTAATTTGCCTATTTATTTTCATTCATGTGTGAGACATTGAAGACATATCAACACGCATACAATCCCAGTCCTCAAAATCCACAAATGGTGGTGTGGTAAGTCAAAAGCTGGTCCTGTACAAGATATCCACAGAAATCCCTGGAACCTGTGAATGTTACCTTATCTGGAAAGGGGGTCTTTGCAGATGAGATTAAGTTAAGGATCTTGAGATAAGATAATTCTGGATTATCAGATGGGCCGTAAATACAATCACAAGTGTCCTTATAGGAGAGAGGCAGAGGAAGATTAGCTTCAGAAGAAATTGTGGCAGCAACGTGACCGTGGATACAGAGACTGGAATGATGAAGCCACAAACCGAGGAGTTCCTAGAGTGACCAGAAGCTGGAAGAAGAAAGGAGTGGATTCTCCCCTACAAGCCTTGGAGGTAGGCCCTCATGACACCTTGATTTTGGACCTCTGGCCTCCAAAACTGTGAGAGAATAAGTTTCTATTGTTTGAAGCCACTAAGTTTTTGGTGATTTGTTTTAGCAGCCAAAAGAAACTAATACAGATGCTATTCATTCTTATGGGAGTAAACACATGGTAAATGTGGATTTGAAAGAACCCAATACTTTAGCCAAGGTGACCTTCTTTGTAAGGGAGGGAAGTCCAGAACACAATTGTCATTTAGTATCCATTTGTTTAACATCCTGTTTAGAGAAAAACTGTGTGGGTGGAAGAGGGGCAATTGACCTGAGAACACAGAGAAGAGAAGCCAGAGAACTACAGATTTGCAGCGAATGTCACCGACTCTGTCAGGCCTGAATTTTGTGGTGGTGGAGACAAAAGCTTTGTTGTGGTCCTGGAGGGGTCACTGGGCTTCCCCGTGGTCTGGATAGATCCCCTTAAGGTGCCCTGCCTCTTTGCTTTGATTCCATGCGACTTACAGTCACGGAGCAGCTTCCAAGTGTTCTGACCCGGGGCCCTGGCAGTGAATATGAGCATTTTCAATACTGGAATAAAAGCCTCCTCTCTTTCTCACACACATACAGATGAATACATTTTCAGCTTGATTTTTATTTCTTGTGAGTCTGATTAGCACAACCTACCTAATCATGCTAAGTTTGACTCAACCTTGAGTCTGACAAAACTTGAGGCCACATCCTGACACTTAGTAACTATTTGCCAAGCTAAAGCCACACAATGAAAATTGATACACAGCCTTTGGGTCTTCCAGATACTATCTAATGTCACCATTGATCTCTCTGTGCTACCTCAAGGGACATCACACTTCTCCCTCAATTCAAAATCTGGGAAATGTGTTTATTCAGCAGTTTTTTTCTGGGCATTTACCTATGAGGGTGAACTGAGGAACTGTCAGGGCTGGAGAGTTCCTTCCCTAGAGGGAAGAACAACCTCAACTCCTGTGTGAGTTTCCTGTGGCTGCTGTGTTAAAACACTACCACAAACTGTGTGGCTTAAAACAATGGAAGTTTACTCTCTCACAGTTCTGGAGGACAGAAGTCCAATATCAAGGTGCTGACAGGGACGTACTCCCTCCATAGGCTCTGGGGGAAAAGTCTTCCTTTTCTAACAAAGCCAAATTCCTTGACTGTGGCAGCATAAATCCAATCTCTGTCTCTGTCTTCCCGAGGCCCTCTCTTCTCTGCCCCACCCATAATCACTCTGGGTACCACCCAGGTTATTGCCATCTTGGCATTCATATTCTGAGCTCAGAAGGTCACAGGGGATGTGCATGGTGGCTCACGCCTATAATCCCAGCACTCTGGGAGGCCTAAGTGGGCAGATCACTTGAGGCCAGGAGTTTGAGACCAGCGTGGCCAACATGGTAAAAAGCCATCTCTACTAAAAATACAAAAATTAGCTGGGCATGGTGGCACACCCCTGTAGTCCCAGCTACTTGGGAGGCTAAGGTTGGAGAATCACTTGAATCCCAGAGGCAGAGGTTGCTGTGAGCTGAGATCGTGGCTTCTCACTCCAGCCTGGGCAACACAGCAAGACTACATCTCAAAAAAAAAAAAAAAAAAAAAAAGTCACAGGAAGGCAGGTCTCCGTGTTACTCTTCTTCCTTATAAGGATACTTGTCGTTGGATTTAGCACCCACCCTAATCTAGTATGACCTCAACTAATTACCTCTGTAAAGATGCTATTTTTAAATAAGATCACATTCTGACCAGGCGTGGTGGCTCACGCCCGTAATCCCAGCACTTTGGGAGGCTGAGGTGGGCAGATCACAAGGTCAGGAGTTCAAGACCAGCCTGGCCAACATGGTGAAACTCCATCTCTACTAAAAATACAAAAATTAGCCAGGCCTGGTGGCGTGTGCCTTTAGTCCCAGCTACTCGGGAGGCTAAGTGAATCCGGGAGGCAGAGCTTGTTGTGAGCCGAGATCATGCCACTGCACTCCAGCCTGGGACAGAGCGAGACTCCGTCTCAAAAAAAAAAAAAAAAAATCACATTCTGAGGTTTTAGGTAGACATGAATTAGGGTGGTGGGGGGTGGGCAGTGCAGGGGGACATGAGTCAACCCACTATAGGTCATAAGTCTGGAAAAGATGCTAAGACTAGAGCAAATCTTGATTATGGTAAGTAAATATGAGGTCAACAACAGCACAGACTAAATAGACCTCAATTTGTAAGTGCAAGAGCTATTAAGATAGCATAAAGCTTGGCAGTAATTGAGAGGCCACCTTATCTGTGTCAGCAATGACTTAACAGTGATGTTTCCTTTTAAGATCCTTAGACCGGGTGTGGTTGCTCACACTTATAGTCCCAGCACTTTGGGAGGCCAAGGCAGGCAAATCACTTGAGGTCAGGAGTTTGAGACCAGCCTGGCCAATGTGGTGAAACCCCGTCTCTACTAAAAATACAAAAATTAGCCAGGCATGGTGGCAGGTGCCTGTAATCCCAGCTACCCAGGAGGCTGAGGTGGGAAGATGCAGTGAGCTGAGATCGTGCCACTGCACTCCAGCCTGGGTAAGAGAGCGAGACCCTGTCTCAAAAAAAATAAAGAAAAAATAAATCCTAAAGGCACCATTTCTTTTTTTGTTTTGTTTTGTTGTGAGACAGTCTCTCTCTGTCACCCAGGCTGGAGTGCAGTGGCACGATCTTGGCTCACTGCAACCTCTGCCTCCAGGGTCAAGCGATTCTCCTGCCGCAGCCTCCTGAGTAGCTGGGAATACAGGTGTGCACCACCATGCCTGGCTAATTTTTGCATTTTTAGTAGAGATGGGGTTTCACCATGTTAGTCAGGCTGGTCTTGAACTCCCGACCTCGTGATCCGCCTGCCTCAGCCTCCCAAAGTGTTGGGATTACAGGCGTGAGCCACTGTGCCCTGCCGAAGGCACCATTTCAAACTGGGAACAACTACCTGTCCATCGAGCCCTCCTGCCCTCCTCTCATTAGGATTATTTCAGCAGACTGCTTTCTACAGATGGAGCTAGTTCCCATATCACCTGCTGTTCTTTGCTGGAGCGGCCACCTGTCTCCTGGCCCAGGGCCCTCACAGCTTTGTAACTCTCCATGGACACTCCATGGATTTTTTTCTTTTTCTTTTTTTTTTTTTTTTTTTTTTTTTAGGACACAGGGTCTTGCTCTGCCACTGAAGCTAGAGTGAAATGGCATGATGATAGTTCACTGCAGCCTCAAACTCCTGGGCTCAAGCAATCCTCGCAGCTCAGCCTCAGAGTAGCTAGGACTATAGGCGTGCGCCACTGTGCCCAGCTAATTTTTTTTTTTTTTAATTTGTAGAGATGAGGTCTCATTTTGTTGCCCAGGCTGGTCTCCAACCCTTGGCTTCAAATGACCCTTCCACCTAGCCTCCCAAAGTGCTGGGATTATGGGCATGAACCACCGTACCCAGCACCCTGGGGATGATTCCGAAGGCCCCTTTCTCTACTGAGATAGATTTTTCTTCTAACAGCTGCCTCACCTATAATCACTCTCTCTGGTTACCACTCAGGTTATTGTCATCTTGGCACTCAGGGGTGCTGATACTATTTTTTTTTTTTTTTTTTTGAGATGGAGTCAAAAAAAAAAGGTCACAAGAAGGCATGTCTCCATGTTACTTTTCTCCCATGCTATTGACTATGGACAAGTCATTGACCTCATCTTTAGTTAGCTTAACCTGTGATGCACTCCAGTATTCCTTTCTTATCCTTCCCTTTCCAGTAAGAGGATAATGTGTTCTCTGCCAGAGTATTTACCTTCTGCATCCCCAAACTGCCTTATTTTTTAGTTTATTCATAGGAAACCCTGGAGGTCACATTATGAAAATTAAACCTACCCTTAAGGCAAAAACTGCCTGTATCACCTTGCACTGTGCCTAGGCTCGCTAATGATGATGTTCCAGCCATACTGAAGCAAAACATCTAAAGCCAATAAGAAGGGAATCAAATGAATAGGCTCCCAAGTTGCCCTGGCTCCTTGTGGTTGAGTCCGTTGGACCTAGGTTCTAGTTCCAGGTCAGACACTCACTGACAGTGTAGACCTGGGCAAGGTTCTTCACCTCCCTGAACCTGAGTGTCCATGTCTGTAAATTGGGTCTGTATACTTTGAGGTTGTTGTGAAAATTTGGTGAGATGGTGAATATATGAGAAAGCTTCCAACACTACCAGTTACATGGTCACCACACTGCAAATCTGCCCACCATGATCATGGGGACAATCCATGGTACAGCTGGAAAACAGTCCCTATCTGACTATAATCTGCATCATGCAGATTCAGGAAAATGCCCCCTGGACCACATGACTGTAACAATGCTTCTCCCAACAGTAGTGTTTTTTCCTCTAGAGCTTTCCCTATTTTCCCACCCTTTTCTCTTACCTCAAAGGAAGAGTCATTCTTCCTTTTCAAAACTAATGATCTTTGTATTCTCAATTCCATCCCCCCCACCTATGTCAGAACTGTGTTTCCATGCTTCATCTCTTCATCCTCTATTGGCTGTATTGCCTGAACAAACTCAAGTCATGTCTTTGCTTAAAAACACTCTTCCCACAACCCTGTAGCCCGCTCAAAATACATTGAGTCCCTTTTTCCTTTAGATGTCAAATTTCTTGAACACTTCCAAACTTTATTAATTCAACAAATGTATGTTATGTATGACTGTTTTCATCCATTTTGCATTGCTATAAGGGAATCCCTGAGACTGGACAGTTTATAAAGAAAATAAGTTTCTTTGGCTCATGGTTCTGGATGGCACTGGTATCTGCTTGGCTTCTGGTGAGGTTTTCAGTAAAGGTTTTCACTCATTAACAGTGGTAGAAGTGAGGGAAGAAGGGAAAATGTATTCCAAGAGTTGGTCAGGTAGAGAGAAGAAAATAATATATTATAATGCTTTCAACAGGGTATTATGATGGAGTCAGGCCCTGTATGTTATTGGAGCACAGAATTGCAGCAATTAACTCGGGCTGGGGGGGTGGTGCAGATGTGAAATAATCAGTAACACCTCTGATAGGATGCCTTTACTCATGGCAGAAGGTGAAGGGGAGGCAAGCCTGGCACATGGTGAAAGAAGGAGCAAGAGAGCCACCAGGCTCTTTAAACAACCAGCTGTGGCATGAACTAATAGAGCAAGAACTCACTCGTTACCATGGGGAGGGGACCTAGCCATTCATGAGGGATCCACCCCCGTGACTCAAGCACCTCCCACTAGTTCCCACCTCCAACACTGGGGATGAGATTTGGAGATGACAAACATCCAAACTAGATCAATGGTCACGTGCTAGGTGCAATGACAAGCAATGGGGAGCCGTCAGAGGTGCTGATACTATTTTTTTTTTTTTCTTTGAGATGGAGTCTTGCTCTGTCGCCCAGGCTGGAGTGCAGTGGCACAATCTCAGCTCACTGAAAGTAAGGCTAATACTATTAACACCAGTTTTCCTGCTCCTTGGTCTCGAGCAAGGTAACGACCAAATTCTTAGCAGCTTCTAGTCTGGCGCTTGCCTGGCACTCATCCCTCAGGTGAGGCCCATCAGTCTTTTTTCTTCAGGCTCACCGGCTTAATTGCTGTTTCTCGAACAGTCCCAAATTCACTTCCACCATAGGGAGGAAACATACTTCACCCACTTAATTCCTGCATCTCCTTTAGCTCTCATTTCAAACATTATTTCTTCAAGGAGGCCTTCCATGCCCTCACCCCCATACCATCTAGGCCAGATTCTCCTTTTGTGTGCTGGTAGACTCATCACTTCCTTTCTTCAGAACAGTTAACTCAGTTTCTAATTCTCCATGTGTGAGTGTAATTACTCGATTGTCTTTTCTGCCCTACTGTAAGTCTCATGGGAGCAGGAGCCGTGACTGTTTTAATTCACCATCCTGTGTACATCACCCAACATAGCATCTGTCCAGCATGGGCCATCATCAAACAGTGGTAGAAGGAAAGGAGGGAGGGAAAAGAGTATTCCAAGAGTTGGTCAGGTAGAGAGAAGGAAATAATGTATTATAATGCTTTGAGCAGAGTATTAGGATGAGGTCAGGCTCTGTATGTTATGGGAGCACACATTGTAGCAGTTAACTTGCGGGGGGGAGTGATGTAATCAGTAACACTCCGAAAAGATGAGCAGCCAGGCATGTGGTCGCTCATTATGGGAATGACACCAAAGTGTTGGGTTGTCTGAGGCAAGTGGATCACCAGAGCCCAGGAGTTCAAGACCAGCCTGGGCAACATAGTGAGACCCTATCTTTATGAAAAATCAAAAAAACTAGGTGTGGTGGTACATACCTGTAGTCCCAACTATTCAGGAGGCTGAGGTGGGAGGATTGCTTGAGCCTGGGAGTTAGAGGCTGCAATGAGCTGAGATTGCACCACTGCTCTCCAGCCTGGGCAACAGAACAAGACCCTGTCTCAAAAAGAAAAAGAAAAGAAAAGAAAAAGAAAGGATGAGTAGGCATTAGCTAGGCAAATAAGGAAGAAAATGGCATTCTGGCAGCAGGAAGGTTTATACAAAGATGTGAAAAGACTTCATGAATTAAGGGAACTAAGTGAGGTCAGCATGACAGGCATGAAGGGAACATATGGAGAAATAGCAAGAGATGAGTTTGGGCAACTGGGACACAGGTCATGAAGGACCTTGTCTATTTCTGGTGGAATTTGGACATATTTAAGAGCCAGAGATGAAGTGTTTCTTTTTTTTTTTTTTTTTTTTTGAGACGGAGTCTCACTCTGTCGCCCAGACTGGAGTGCAGTGGCACGATCTTGGTTCACTGCAACCTCCGCCTCCCAGGTTCAAGCGATTCTTCTGCCTCAGCCTCCCAAGCAGCTGGGACTACAGGTGCATGCCACCACGCCCGGCTAATTTTTTGTATTTTTAGTAGAGATGGCGTTTCACCATATTGGCCAAGCTGGTCTCCAGCTCCTGACCTCATGATCTGCCTGCCTCGGCCTCCCAAAGTGCTGGAATTACAAGCGTGAGCCACTGCACCCGGCCCAGAGATGAGTTTTTAAGTAGGGAAATAGTATGATCAGATTTGCATTTTCTTTTTCTTTTTTTTTTTTGAGACAGAGTCTCACTCTGTCACCCAGGCTGGAGTGCAGTGGCGTGATCTCAGCTCACTGCAACCTCCACCTCCCAGGTTCAAGCTATTCTCGTGCCTCAGCCTCCCGAGTAGCTGGGACTACGGGCATTCACCACAACACCTGGCTAATTTTTTTTATTTTTAGTAGAGACAGGGTTTTACCATGTTGGTCAGGCTGGTGTTGAACTCTTGACCTCAGGTGATCCACCTGTCTCGGCCTCCCAAAGTGCTGGGATTACAGGCATAAGCCACCGTGCCTGACCCAGATTTGCATTTTCAAAAGAACTCTTTAGGCAACAGAAACTCTCACACATGGCTGGTGGTGTTATAAAATGGTATAGCCACTTTGGAAAGTGTTTGGCAGTCTCTTATAAAGTTAAACATACACCTACCCTACAAACTGGCAATTCTACTCCTAGGTATTTAACTAAAAGAATTGAAAATATATGCCAAAAAAGACATACAAAAATGCCCACAGGCCGGGCACGGTGGCTTACACCTGTAATCCCAGCACTTTGGGAGGCCAAGGCAGGCAGATCACCTGAGGTCAGGAGTTTGACACCAGTCTGGCCAACATGATGAAACCCCATCTCTACTAAAAATACAAAAAATTAGTTGGGTGTGGTGGCACGCACCTTTAGTTCCAGCTACTTGGGAGGCTGAGGCAGGAGAATTGATTGAAACTGGGAGGTGGAGGTTGCATTGAGCTGAGATCGTGCCATTGCACTCTAGCCTGGGCAATGAGAGCGAAACTCCATTTCAAAAAAAAAAAAAAAACTGTCCATAACAAATTTTTTATAAGAGCCAAATTGGAAATGATCGAATTTTTCATCAACAGGTGGAAAAAACAAACTATGGGATACCCATACAGTTGGATACTACTCAGCACTATAAAACAGCAAACTACTCATAAATGCAGTAACCTAGATGGATCTCAGACATTACGTTGAGCTGAAGAATCCAGGCACAGAATAATCCATGCCATAGGATCCCATGTGTAAACAGTCTAAGAACAGGCAATGCTAAGCAATGGTGATAGAAATCAGGACAGCAGTTGCCTCTGGGTGTCAGAGGCTTAACTGCAAAGTCCCTAGAGAACTTTCGTCGGTGATGGAAATGTTTTATATCTTTGTTACTAGTGGAGGATGTTCGGGTTCTTGGTGTCTTGAACAAAGAATTGGACAAAATGCATAAACAAAGCAAGGAAAGAATGAAGCAACAAAAGCAGAGATTTGTTAAAAATGAAAGTACACTCCACAGGCTGGGAGCAGCCCGAGCAAGGGGCCCAAGGGCCTGGTTACAGAATTTTCTGGGGTTTAAATACCCTCTAGAGGTTTCCCATTGATTACTTGCTGTAATCATGTATGTATGTAAATGAAGTAGTGGCCCATGATCAGTCTGATTGGTTGTGGGAGGGGACTAATCAGAGGCTGAAGTGAAGTTACAAAGTTACAGCCTATGCAAAGGTCTGATTTGTTGCAGAAAGCAACCAATCAAAGGTTAAAGTTAAGTAACAAAGTTATACTCCTATGCAAATGAAGACTTGGCCCACAACCAGCCTGATTGGTTGTAGGAGGGGAACATTCAGAGGTACTTCCAATTTTTCATCTGCCATGCAGAAAAAGGGAGCAGGTTGTGGGGGTGGGGGGGCGTGTTGCAAAGGGAGTACCTTCTGGTCCTTCTGTTACCTGGGCATGGAAAGTTGGGGCTTTCCTTTTGATTTAGTTCTAGGAAGTCAGCATGTATTGGCCTTAGGTTCCCTGCCTCCAGTCTCTCTTCTCCTGCCTCATCTTGACAGGGTTGGTGGTTATTTTCAAATCCATCAAACTGTACACTTAAAATGCGTGTATTGTATATAAATTGTGCATCTTTTTTTTAAAGTACTAGAGAAAAAAGACTTCTTTGGAAGTGGTATGGAGAAGGCTGAAAGAGGGGATTGAGACTGGACATGGGGAGATTATAATAATGCAGCTGAAAATTTTTAATAAGCAGTGGCAGTGGGGATGGAGAAAGGGGATGAATTTCTAGATTGAGATGACAGAATTGATAAGGCTTAAGTGATTAGAGAAGAGGAAAGGGTTAAGAAAATTTGGTGTTATACCCTTTGGTAGTATAGGTATATTTGGTGAAAATTGGGACACAGGTTTTAGGGGGAGATTTTTGGTGAAGGATATGAGTTTCAAAAATATTGAGGTTGTTGCACATCTGGGCATCTACAGGTCCACTGGACAGAACTAACAGCTGTGGGTCTGAGACTCTGGGAGAGTCCTGGGCTGGAGATAAGGACCTAAAGTCATCAGGAGGTAGGCATCATTGAAATAATCATGAATGGGAGCGTGTATGGATTAAGCAGAGACAAGAGCTAAAAACAGAACCTGGAAACCTTGACATTTAAAGGGCAGTAGGGAACACACAGCCCTTGAAGGAATCCTAGGAGACCTTAAAATGTCACATCACAGAAGCCAAAGAAGGGAAAAGTGATGAAACAAATGTGAGGGGCTGATGTCAAATGCTGTGGAAGTCAAGTCAAAAAGAACTGCTCCCTCACCACTCCCTCTCTCCTAAGCCCCCCTCAAATCTCAGCAGCTGCTTTCTCAGGCTACTGGAATGTCTTTTCCTGAAGGTGCGCAGAGATTTCCAAGTCTCCAGATCCAGTGATCTATTCACCACCTCATCTCTTACAACCTCTCTGCAACCATCAAACAGGTTCTTGAAATTTTCTCCTAGGCCTTTGTGACTACAGGGTCTTTGTTACCCTCAAAGCACCCTCAGCATGGCTCTTCTTCCTGCCTCCTGAACATAATCTTTCCCCAAAGTCCTGTCCTCTTTTCTTCCTCAACATCTACTGAAGTGTCTTCTAGTGGTTAGACCTATGCTAGGTGCCCATGATACTAATAAGTAAAACATAAGCCCAGCTTTTAAGGGGTTGATGGCATAGCCATAGAGGAAGATGAAAATAGATGGCAGTAAAACAGTGTGATGAAACGTTATTAGCAGGGTACTCTGGGAGTGTACAGGGAGCAGCTGGGCCTGAAGAAGTTAGGAAAGAAACAGTAAATAGAAAAGCATCAGCCAGGCCTAGTGGCTCACACCTACAATCCTAGCACTTTGGAGGGCAAGGCAGGAGGATCCCTTGAGCCCAGGAGTTCGATATCAGCCTGGGCAACATAGGGAGACCTTGTCTCTATTGAAAAGAAAAAAAAAGAAAAAAGAAAAAAATGTGGTTGGGCACGGTGGCTCATGCCTGTAATCCCAGCACTTTGGGAGGCCGAGATGGGTGGATCACGAGGTCAGGAGATCGAGACCATCCTGGCTAACGCAGTGAAACCCCGTCTCTACTAAAAATACAAAAAATTAGCCAGGCATGGTGGCGGGCACCTGTAGTCCCAGCTACTCGTGAGGCTGAGGCAGGAGAATGGCGTGAACCTGGGAGGCGGAGCTTGCAGTGAGCCGAGATCACACCACTGCATTCCAGCCTGGGTGACAGAGCAAGACTCTGTCTCAAAAAAAAAAAAAAAAAAAAAGAAAAAGAAAAAAAAGACTGGGCATGGTGGTTTATGCCTGTAATCCCAGCACTTTGGTAGGCCAAGGCGGGTGGATCACTTGTAGTCAGGAGTTCAAGACCAGCCTGACCAACATGGTGAAACCCCATCTCTACTAAAAATACAAAAATTAGCCAGGCATGGTGGCACATGCCTGTTATTCCAGCTATTCGGGTAGCTGAGGCATGAGAATCGTTTGAACCCGGGAGGCAGAGGTTGCAATGAGCCGAGATCGTGCCACCGCACTCCAGCCTGGGCAACAGAGCAAGACTCTGTCTCAAAAAAAAAAAAAAAAGAGGAAAAAGAAAAGTATAGAGTCTTCAAGAGGAAGTATTACAGGGTGTGAGCAGGGGCAGTGATCTTCAGAAGTTTCTTTTTTTAATTAATTAATTTATTTATTAATTTATTTTTTGAGAGGGAGTCTCGCTCTGTTGCCCAGGCTGGAGTGCATTGGTGCGATCTCCGCTCACTGCAAGCTCCACCTCCCAGGTTCATGCCATTCTCCTGCCTCAGCCTCCCAAGTAGCTGAGATTACAGGCGCCTGCCACCACGCCTGGCTAATTTTTTTGTATTTTTAGTAGAGACGGGGTTTCACTGTATTAGACAGGATGGTCTCAATCTCCTGACCTCGTGATCTGCCCGCCTCGGTCTCCCAAAGTGTTGGGATTACAGGCATGAGCCACCGCGCCTGGCCCAGAAGTTTTCTTAATAGCTGAATTGTAGAATTTGTGGGGTTGAAGGGTGAGAGGGAGGGCTGGAAATGGAAATGGGGAGAGAGAAATTGCAAAAGGTTGTGTATGATACTAATAAGTTTAAACATTCTATGAGCAGGAGGGAGGTAGCTAGGGTCTTAAATAGGGAAAAGATGTGGTCATGCGTGTTTTGTTTTGGGACAATCACTAACTGAATGAAGGATGGACTGACAGGAGAGGTGAGGGCAGAGGTGAGGGCAGAGGCGAGGGCAGAGGGGCCAGTTGAGAGTTGTTTCAGTAATCCAAGTGAGAAATAATGAGGATCTGAATTAGGGTAGCAGTGAGAATAGAGAAGATGGTGAAACTCCAGAGACATTTCTGAGAGATTTGAGAGGATTTGGCAACTGGCTGCGGGCTATAAAAGAGGGAAAGATTGAGGATGACTCCATGGCTCTTAACTGGGAAGATTTGGGTGGATGGTAACTTCACAAGACAAAATAAAAACCACAAGCATGGAAACAGCCTTTGGATGGAGGTAAGATAATCAATTAAGATTTGGACTGAATAATTTTGAAATTTGTGTGTGACATTTAGTGCTTTGTGTCATTAGGTAGTTGGTGGCTGAAATCATAGTGCTAGATGAGCTATTTCAGAAAGCCCATTTATGAGAGAGACCATCAGTGGGTAGAGATGGGACATCAGAGAATTATCAGTATTCAAAAGTTGGGAAGAGGGCCGGGCATGGTGGCTCACTCCTATAGTCCCAGCACTTTGGGAGGCTGAGGTGGGTAGATTGCTTGAGGCCAGGAGTTCAAGACCAGCCTGGCCAACATGACGAAACCCTGGCTCTACTAAAAATACAAAAATTAGCCAGGCATGGTGGTGTACACCTGTAATCCCAGCTGCTCAGGAGGCTGAGGCAGGAGGATCACTTGAACCTGGGAGGTGGAGGTTGCAGTGAGCCGATACCATACCACTGCACTCCAGCCTGGGTGACAGAGAAAGACTGTCTCAAAAAAAAAAAGGAGATAAAGAAAAATAGGTTGGGAAAAGGATGCAGAACCTCAAAGGAAACAAAAAGAGAGGAAAACAGCAAAGGATGCAGTGTCCCAAGAACCAAGGGAATTGACGTTTTAAGAATCAGAGGGTTATCAACAGTGTCAAATTCTATAATAAATGGGTAGGTTAAAAGTGTCTATTGGGTATGGGAGCTAAAACAATTTTAGCTCATAGAAGTAGAGAGATTAAAATTGTGACTATTAGAAGCTGGGAAGTGTGAGGAAGAGGGTAGGACAGGGAGAGGTTTTCTAACAGATATAGCTACATGGATGGAATAAGTTCTAGTATTCTATAGTACTGGTGGGTAAATATGGCTAACAGTAATTTATTGTATATTTTCCAAAAGCTGTAAGACAGTATTTTAATATTCACAACACAAAGAAATGATATATGTGTCAGTGATGGATATGCTAATTGCCCTGGTTTAATCATCACACATCATATACATGTATCAAAATATCACTGTGTCTCCTATACATATGTACAATTATATGTCAACTAAAAATAAAAGGGAAAATAATGTCCACTGGGTTTGGTAATTAGGAGATCCTGGCTAACATATCAAGATCATTTTTATTGGAAGGTAGTGAAAGCCATAGTGTTGAAGTAAGAGGAAAAAAATTGGAGAAGGCATGATGCAAACCAAATTGCTTTCAGACATGTAAAGACTCAGAAGAATTTTCTATATAATTTTACTGAAAAAAATTACCTGAGGGTGTACTCCAGCAAAAATAAAAGGAACTCAACAAAGAGGAAGACATGGGACCTCAGAAAAAAATGGAGCTAGGCCAGGATGACAGTTATGCAGCAGATCCACAGAATAATGTGTCTTAAATTGACAGTTTAAGGGCCAGGAGTGGTGGCTCATGCTTGTAATCCCAGCACTTTGGGAGGCTGAGGTGGGAGGATATCTGGAGCCCAGGAGTTTGAGGCTGCAGTGAGACATAATCGCACCACTGCACTCCAGCTTGGATGACAGAGTGAAACCCCATCTCAAACAAAACAAAACAAAAATTATCAATTAACAGAAAATTTGGGGATCTTGATAATCTATCATAAAATGGAGAAAACATTTTATTTCTGCTTCCTGTTTCTACTTTCTATAAGAAGTAGGCAATGTGAAACCTCAGAAGGATAAAGAAAAACATATGGAGGCTGGGCGCAGTGGCTCACACCTGTAATCCCAGCACTTTGGGAAGCTGAGGCAGGAGGATCACTTGAGCCCAGGAGTTCAAGACCAGCCTGGGCAACATAGTGAAACCCTGTCTCTACAAAAAATACAAAAATTATCCTGGCATGGTGGCACGTCCCTATGATCCCAACTACTCTGGAGGCTGAGGCAGGAGGATGGCTTGAACCCAGGAGGTCAAGGCTGCGGTGAGCACTGACTATACCACTGCACTCCAGCAAGAAAAGAAAAACCTATGGCAAAAGTCATGGATCAAATATGAAGCAGGCTAAAATATAGTATCATGTTGAGCAGTATGATGGAGTATAAGAAAAAAAGAAATCTATATACTTGAACTTTCTCCATCCAGCAACATGGATATAATGAAATAGTACTTTATCCCTTTCTGTTCTGATTTAACCACACTACCTGATTCTGCAGTGAATATACTGTAATTATAGTATCAATGCTGCTTATTGGTCTTCATGTTTTAGATTCAGTTTAAGAGCAATTTCCCAAAGCATGCTCAACTTTGTATAGTTTCAGAACAGAACACAAATTATTTAAAGCTCGACATGTAACAAAATATTGGTACAGCTAATCAAAGTTGGAATTTTGAGAAGGATATTAATAATCTAATAGCCGGGCATGGTGGCTCATGCCTGTAATCACAGCATTTTGGGAGGCCAAGGCGGGCAGATCAGCTGAGGTCAGGAGTTTGAGATCAGCCTGGCCAACATGGCAAAACCCTGTACTAAGAATACAAAAATTAGCTGGGCTTGGTGGTAGGTGCCTGTAATCCCAGCTACTCTGGAGGCTGAGGCAGGAGAATTGCTTGAACCCGGGGGGCAGAGATTGCAGTGAGCCGAGACTGTGCCACTGTACTCCAGCCAGGGCAATAGAGCAAGACTCCATCTCTAAATAAATAATTAAATAAATAATATAGCTAATAGTCACTGAATCTATACTATGTTCTAGTCACTATTCTAAGCCTTTTATGGATTATTGAATTCATGACAATGCTATGGTTAGGTTGGTTAGGTGCTTTTTTTTTTTTTTTGAGACTGAGTCTCACTCTGTCACCCAGGCTGGAGTGTAGTGGCACGCTCTTGACTCACTGCAACCTCTGCCTCCCGGGTTCAAGCGGTTATCCTGCCTCATCCTCCTGAGTAGCTGGGATTACAGGCATGCACCACCACACCTAACTAATTTTTGTATTTTTAGTAGAGACAGCGTTTCACCATATTGGTCAGGCTGGTCTCGAACTCTTGACCTTGTGATCTGCCTGCCTCGGCCTCCCAAAGTGCTGGGATTGCAGGCGTAAACCACCACACCCAGCCAGGTGCTATTTTTATTTATTTATTTATATATTCTTTTTTTATTATTATACTTTAAGTTCTGGGATACATGTGTGGAATGTGAAGTTTTAATTACATAGGTAAACATGTGCCATGTTAGTTTGCTGCACCCATCAACCTGTCACCTACATTAAGTATTTCTCCTAATGTTATCCCTCCCCTAACCCCCCATGCCCCAACAGGCCCCGGGGTGATGTTCCCCACCCTGTGTCCAAGTGTTCTCATTGTTCAACTCCCACTTATGAGTGAGAACATGCAGTGTTTGGTTTTCTGTTCTCGTGTTAGTTTGCTGAGAATGATGGTTTCCAGCTTCATCCATGTCCCTGCAAAGGACATGAACTCATCCTTTTTTATGGCTGCATAGTATTCCATGGTGTATATGTGACACATTTTCTTAATTCAGTCTATCATTGATGGACATTTGGGTTGGTTCCAAGTCTTTGCTATTGTGAATAGTGCCGTAATAAACATATGTGTGCATGTGTCTTTATAGTAGCATGATTTATAATCCTTTGGGTATATACCCCGTAATGGGATTGCTGGGTCAAATGGTATTTCTAGTTCTAGATCCTTGAGGAATCGCCACACTGTCTTCCACAATGGTTGAACTAATTTACACTCCCACCAACAGCGTAAAAGCATTCCTATTTCTCTACATCCTCTTCAGCATCTGTTGTTTCCTGACTTTTTAATGATCGCCATTCTAACTGGCGGGCGATGGTATCTCATTGTGGTTTTGATTTGCATTTCTCTAATGACCAGTGATGATGAGCATTTTTTCATATGTCTGTTGGCTGCATAAATGTCTTTTGTTCATATCCTTTGCCCACTTTTTAATGGGGTTGCTTGTTTTTTTTCTTGTAAATTTGTTTAAGTTCTTTGTAGGTTCTGTATGTTAGCCCTTTGTCAGATGGATAGATTGCAAAAATTTTCTTCCATTCTGTAGGTTGCCTGTTCACTCTGATGATAGTTTCTTTTGCTGTGCAGAAGCTCTTTAATTTAATTAGATACCATTTGTCAATTTTGGCTTTTGTTGCCATTGTGCTTGGTGTTTTAGACATGAAGCCTTTGCCATTACCTATGTCCTACTTGGTATTGCCCAGATTTTCTTCTAGGATTTTTATGGTCCTAGGTCTTATGTTTAAGTCTTTGATCCATCTTGAGTTGATTTTTCTGTGAGGTGTAAGGAAGGGGTCCAGTTTCAGTTTTCTGCAGATGGCTAGCCAGTTTTCCCAATACCATTGAATAAACAGGGAATCTTTTCCCCATTGCTTGTTTGTGTCAGCTTTGTCAAAGATCAGATGGTTGTAGATGTGTGGTGTTATTTCTGAGGTCGCTGTTCTGTTCCATTGGTCTATATATCTGTTTTGGTACCAGTACCATGCCATTTTTGTTACTGTAGCCTTATAGTGTAGTTTGAAGTCAGGTGGTGTGATGCCTCTAGCTTTGTTCTTCTTGCCCAGGATTGTCTTCGCTATGCAGTCTCTTTTTTGGTTCCATATGATTTTTAAAGTAGTTTTTTCCAATTGTGTGAAGAAAGTCAGTGATAGCTTGATGGGGATAGCATTGAATCTATAAATTACTTTCAGCAGTATAGCCATTTTTATGATATTAATTCTTCCTGTCCATGAGCATGGAATATTTTTCCATTTGTTTGTGTCCTCTCTTATTTCCTTGAGCAGTGGTTTGTAGTTCTCCTTGAAGAGGTCCTTCACATCCCTTGTAAGTTGTATTCCTAGGTATTTTATTCTCTTTTAGCAATTGTGATTGGGAGTTCACACTCACGACTTGGCTGTGTTTGTCTGTTATTGGTGTATAGAAATGCTTGTGATTTTTGCACATTGATTTTGTATCCTGAGACTTTGCTGAAGTTGCTTATCAGCTTAAGGAGTTTCTGGGCTAAGATGACAGGGTTTTCTAAATATATAGTCATGTCATCTGCAAACAGAGATAATTTGACTTCCTCTCTTCCTCTTTGAATACACTTTATTTCTTTCTCTTGCCTGATTGCCTTGACCATAACTTCCAATACTATGTTGAACAGGAGTGGTGAGAGAGGGCATCCTTGTCTTGTGCTGGTTTTCAAAGGGAATGCTTCCAGTTTTTGCTCATTTGGTATTATATTGGCTGTGGGTTTGTCATAAATAGCTCTTATTATTTTGAGATACGTTCCATCAAAACCTAGTTTATTCATAGTTTTTAGCATGAAGGGCTGTTGAATTTTGTCAAAGGCCTTTTCTGCATCTATTGAGATAATCATGTGGTTTTTGTCATTGGCTCCGTTTATGTGATGGATTACATTTATTGATTTCTGTATGTTGAGCCAACCTTGCATCCCAGGGATGAAGCCGACTTGATCGTGGTGGATAAGCTTTTTGATGTGCTGCTGGATTTGGTTTGCCAGTATTTTATTGAGGATTTTTGCATCAATTTTTGTCAGGGATATTGGCCTGAAATTTGCTTTTTTTGTTGTGTCTTTCCCAGGTTTTGGTATCAGGATGATGCTGGCCTCATAAAATGAGTTAGGGAGGATTCCCTCTTTTTCTATTGTTTGGAATAGTTTCAGAAGGAATGGTACCAGGTCCTCTTTGTACCTCTGGTAGAATTCGGCTGTGAATCCATCTGGTCCTGGGCTTTTTTTTGGTTGGTAGGCTATTAATTGCTGCCTCAATTTCAGAAGTTGTTATTGGTGTATTCAGGGGTTCGGCTTCTTCCTGGTTCAGACTTGAGAGGGTGTATGTGTCCAGGAATTTATCCATTTCTTCTAGATTTTCTAGTTTATTTGCGTAGAGGTGTTTATAGTATTCTCTGATGGTAGTTTGTATTTCTGTGGGTCAGTGGTGATATCCCGTTTATCATTTTTTATTGCATCTATTTGATTCTTTCTTTTCTTCTTTATTAGTCTGGCTAGCAGTCTATCTATTTTGTTATTCTTTTCAAAACACCAGCTCCTGGATTCATTGATTTTTTGAAGGGTTTTTGTTGTCTCTATCTCCTTCAGTTCTGCTCTAATCTTAGTTATTTCTTGATTTTGAATTTGTTTGCTCTTCCTTCTCTAATTCTTTTACTTTTGATGTTAGGGTGTCGATTTTAGATCTTTCCTGCTTTCTCTTGTGGGCGTTTAGTGCTATAAATCTCCCTCTACACACTGCTTTAAATGTGTCCCAGATATTCTGAAACATTGTGTTTTCATTCTCATTGGTTTCAAATGACATCTTTACTTCTGCCTTAATTTCATTATTTACCCAGACGTCATTCAGGAGCAGGTTGTTCAGCTTCCATGTAGTTGTGCGGTTTTGAGTGCGTTTCTTAATCCTGAGCTCTAATTTGATTGCACTGTGGTCTGAGAGACTGTTTGTTATGATTTCCATTCTTTTCCATTTGCTGAGGAGTGTTTTACTTCCAATTATGTGGTCAATTTTATAATAAGTCTGATGTGGTAGTGAGAAGAATATATATTCTGTTGATTTCGGGTGGAGAGTTCTGTAGATGCCTATTAGGTCCACCTGGTCCAGAGCTAAGTTCAAGTCCTGAATATCCTTGTTAATTTTCTGTCTCATTTATCTAATATTGACAGGTAGGTGTTAAAGTCCCACTATTATTGTGTGGAAGTCTAAGTCTCTTTGTAGGTCTCTAAGAATTTGCTTTATGAATCTGGGTGCTCCTGTATTGGGTGCATATATATTTTGGATAGTTAGCTCTTCTTGCTGCATTGATCCCTTTACCAGTATGTAATGACCTTTTTTGTCTCTTTTTGTCTTTGTTTAAAGTCTTTTATCAGAGATTAGGATTGCAACTCCTGCTTCTTTTTTTTTTTTTTTTTCTTTTTTTGCTTTCCATTTGCTTGGTAAATATTCCTCCATCCCTTTATTTTGAGCCTATGTGTGTCTTTGCACGTGAGATGGGTCTTGACTTTTTATCCAGTTTTCCAGTCTGTGTCTTTTAATTGGGGCATTTAGCCTGTTTACATTTAAGGTTAATATTGTTATGTGTGAATTTGATCCTGTCATTATAATGCTAGCTGGTTATTTTGTCCGTTAGTTGATGCAGTTTCTTCATAGTGTCGACGTGCTTTACAATTTGGTATTTTTTGCTGTGGCTGGTACTGGTTGTTCTTTTCCATGCTTAGTGCTTCCTTCAGGAGCTCTAAGGCAGGCCTGATGGTGACCAAATCTCTCAGCATTCGCTTGTCTGTCAAGGATTTTATTTCTCCTTTGCTTATGAAGCTTAGTTTGGCTGGATATGAAATTCTGGGTTGAAAATTCTTTTCTTTAAGAATGTTGAATATTGGCCCCCACTCTCTTCTGGCTTGTAGAGTTTCTGTAGAGAGATCTGCTGTTAGTCTGATGGGCTTCCTTTTGTGGGTAACCCTACCTTTCTGGCTGCCCTTGACATTCTTTCCTTCATTTCAACCTTGGTGAATCTGATTATGTGTCTTGGGGTTGCTCTTCTTGAGGAGTATCTTTGTGGTGTTCTCTGTATTTCCTGAATTTGAATGTTGGCCTGTCTTGCTAGGTTGGGGAAGTTCTCCTGGATAATATCCTAAAGAGTGTTTTCCAACTTGGTTCCATTCTCCTCATCACTTTCAGGTACACCAATCAAATGTAGATTTGGTCTTTTCACATAGTTTCATATTTCTTGGAGGCTGTGTCGTTCCTTTTTATGTCTTTTTTCTCTAATCTTGTCTTCTCTCTTTATTTCATTAAGTTGATCTTCAATCACTGATATCCTTTCTTCTGCTTGATCGATTGAGCTGTTGAAACTTGTGTATGCTTCATGAAGTTCTTGTGCTGTGTTTTTCAGCTCCATCAGGTCATTTATGTTCTTCTCTATACTGTTTATTCTAGTTATGAATTCGTCTAACCTTTTTTCAAGGTTCTTAGCTTCCTTGCATTGGGTTAGAACATGCTCCTTTAGCTCAGAGGAGTTTGTTATTACCCACCTTCTGAAGTCTACTTCTGTCAATTCATCAAACTCATTCTCTGTCCAGTTTTGTTCCCTTGCTGGCGGGGAGTTGTGATCCTTTGGAAGAGAAGAGGCGTTTTGGTTTTTGGAATTTTCAGCCTTTTTCTGCTGGTTTCTCCCCTTTTTTGTGGATTTATCTACCCTTGGTCTTTGATGTTGGTGACCTTCAGATGGGGTCTTTGAGTGGATGTGCCATTCCTTTCTGTTTGTTAATTTTCCTTCTAACGGTCTGGCCTCTCTGCTGCCGGTCTGCTAGAGTTTGCTGGAGGTTCACTCCCGACCCTGTTTGCCTGGGTATCACCAGTGGAGGCTGCAGAACAGCAAAATTGCTCCTGATCTTTCCCCTGGAAGCCTCATCCCAGAGGGGCACCTGCCAGATGCCAGCCAGAGTTCTCCTGTATGAGGTGTCTGTTGGCCCCTACTGGGAGGTGTCTCCCAGTCAGGATACACGGGGATAAGGGACCCACTTGAGGAGGCAGTCTGACCCTTAGCAGAGCTTGAACGCTGTGCTGGGAGATCTGCTGCTCTCTTCAGAGCTGTCAGGCAGGGGCGCTTAAGTCTGCTGAAGCTGCGCCCACAGCCGCCCCTTTCCCCAGGTGCTCTGTCCCTGGGAGACGGGGATTCTATCTATAAGTCCCTGAATGGGGCTGCTGCCTTTTTTTCAGAGATGTCCTGCCTAGAGAAGAGAAATCTGGTAGTCTGGCCACAACAGCCTTGTTGAACTGCAGTGGACTCCGCCCAGTTCAAACTTCCCAGCAGCTTTGTTTACACTGTGCGTGTAAAACCGCCTACTCAAGCCTTAGCAATGGTGGACGCCCCTCCCCCCACCAAGCTAGAGCGTCCCTGGTGGATCTCAGACTGCTGCTGTGCTGGCAGCCGGAATTTCAAGCCAGTGGATCTTACTTTGCTGGGCTCCGTGGTGGTGGGACCCGCCAAGCTAGATTACTTGACTCCCTGGCTTCAGTACACCTTTCAAGGGGGGTGAACGGTTCTATCTCACTGGTGTTCCAGGCGCCACTGGAGTATGGAAAAAAAGAACTGCAGCTAGTTCGGTGTCTGCCCAAATGGCCACCCAGTTTTGTGCTGGAAACCCAGGGCCCTGCTGGGAAAGGCACGGGAGGGAATCTCCTGGTTTGCAGGTTGCAAAGACTGTGGGACAAGCTCAGGATCTGTGCCGGAGTTCCTTAGGCTCAGTCCCTCACAGCCTCCCTTGGGTAGGGGAGAAAATTTCCTGATCCCTTGTGCTTCCCAGGTGAGGCAGTGCCCCACCCTGCTTTGGCTCGCTGTCCGTGGGCTGCACCCACTGTCCAGCGAGTCCCAGTGAGATAAACCGTGAACCTCAGTTGGAAATGCAGAAATCACCCGCCTTCTGCATCGACCTCGCTGGGAGCTGCAGACAGGAGCTGTTCCTATTTGGCCATCTTGCGAACAATCCTTGCTTGGAAAAGGTGCTATTTTTAAACCCATTTTCCAAGTAAGGAAACTGAGGTGTGAAGAGGTGAAGTAGCCTGCCCAGAGTTATGGAGCTGGAAAATGGAAGCCTTGAGATTGGCACCCTGGTTGTCAGGCCCCACAGTGTACAGGTGTGCTCTGCTGTTCTGCCTTCATGGGAAAGGCAGGGAGACGTATTTGGGTGCCAACAGCATGTATTAGTCCATTTTCACAGTGCTGTAAAGAACTATTCATACCTGAGACTGGGTAATGTATAAAGAAAAGAGGTTTAATTGACTCACAATTCAGCAGGCTTAACAGGAATCATGGCTTGGAGGCCTCAGGAAACTTACAATCATGGTGGAAGACAAAGGGGAAGCAAGCACATCTTACCACCACAAAGCAGAGAGAGAGAGAGAGAGAGAAGGGAGGGAGAGAGAGAGAAAGTGCTGTACAAATTTAAACCGATCAGAATTCATGATAGAACTCACTCACTATCATGAGAACAGCAAGGGGGAAATCCACCCCCATGATCCAATCACCTCCCACCAGGTCCCTCCCTCAACACATGGGGATTACAAGTTGAGATGAGATTTGGGTGGCGACACAGAGCTAAACATATCACTGCCTCATAGGACATTCTAGAGCGCAGGAGATACTCACCCAGATTGATGTAGTAAGACAAGTGAATTGTAAAAGTAACCCGAGGTGGTTTCCTCTGCAGGTCGGACTAGAGATGGGAGACTGGGAGAAAAACTTATATTTTCTGTTATTTTATATACTCCTGAACCATTTGAATTGTTATTACTATGTACATGGATTACTTTCATAATTTAAAAATCCTATCCCTCCTTCAAGGCCTTGTTAAAAAGTTTCCTCCAAAAGCTTCTCTAATTCCCTCACTAAAAAATGGGTTCTCCATCCTCTGAGCTCCCATGGAATTTGATTTCTCCTCTCCTTAAAACCCACTGCTTCTGACTTTACTATAGGTGCTCTTGAAAATGTCTTGAGGACAGTCTTTGTCAGATTTTCCTGGCATATCTCCATAGCCTTGGCGCCATGCCCTGCCTGTGGTAGGTGTTTGGTCAATGTTGAATGAGCTGGATGAGTGGATTTTGCTAATGCCAGACTGTATCCATTTCCTTCAATTCAGGGAACTCGGAAGACACGGCTTAGGTATATCCATGTGTCAGTCATTTCGCTGCCCCTGGGAAGGAAGGAAATGGAAAAAGAAAGAAGTGTAGAGTGGACACTCTGCCCCATCCACCTGTAAAGACAGAATCACAGAATATCAAGACTGAAATGGATCATAGAGCATTATGTTCAGCCCCATCATTTTTATAATACAGGTGAGGAAACTGAGGCCAGGGAATGAAAAATACTTGAGGCCAGGCACGGTGGCTCAGGCCTGTAATCCCAGCACTTTGGGAAGCCAAGACAGGCAGATCACGATGTCAGATCGAGACCATCCTGGCTAACACGGTGAAACCCCGTCTCTACTAAAAAATCCAAAAACCTAGCCGGGCGAGGTGGCGGGCACCTGTAGTCCTAGCTGCTCGGGAGGCTGAGGCAGGAGAATGGCGTAAACCTGGGAGGCGGAGCTTGCAGTGAGCTGAGATCCGGCCACTGCACTCCAGCCTGGGCGACAGAGCGAGACTCTGTCTCAAAAAAAAAAAAAGAAAAAAAGAAAAATACTCGAAAGCCCACAACTAAATTTCCTGTTCAATTGTAGGAGTTGTATCAGCTTAGGTTTTTAAGTAGTTTTTCCTCATCACCAAAGCAATATGTGTTTAATGCTTACCTTGTTTTTTTGTTTTGTTTTGTTTTGTTTTTTCTCTATTCTCTCTATATTTCTACCTGTACATGGTTTTGAGCTTTTAATGGTGGTCCTTGCAAGTAATGTTGCAAGCTGGCACAGATTTTTTTTGGATGTCAGTAGATGATGGCTGGGTGAATGGATGGATGAATTAGTGACTTTCCCAGGATCACATGGCAGTCAGCAACAGAGCTGGAACTCAGCTAACCATCTTGTTGAGGGATGTCAAGTAGCTGAAGTACCTGGTGCAAAGGAGCTTCAGAGTTGCCATGACAACTACAGTAGTCTTCTAATTTCCATCATCTGAGTAAGGATCAGGACCAGAACCGTATTTACAGGCACAGAGGTTAAAGCCCAACGGAAGAAAGGACTCTGCAATAAGCAGTTTGTTGAGAACACCAGGATTGGTCTGAAAGATGGGCCGAGATAAATCATCCAGAGGACACTGTTATCCAGGTAGTGCCCTGTCCTGAAGAGATACAGGAGGTAGACACAGGTTCCAGAACTGGTGCAGGCTCTGACTCATTGGGAGACTTTGGGAAGGTCACCACTCTGGGCTTTGGCTTCTTTACCTATGACGTGATATAGTCGGACTAGTTCCTGCATCATATCCAGGGATTCTTCTAGTAGGCAAATGCTCTAACTCCACAACTGAAAAATGTCAGTATCTGGAAAATGCAATCCTATTGCTCCTAGGATTTCAGCCTCAGACCCACAAAGAGGGGTTACAGTGCTCCCACCTCCTTTATCACCTTCAGACTGCACTCCCCTCTCACAGCCAGAGCAGAGGGAGAGCACCCTGCAGGCAGGTCATTTCCCCATGCCCGGCCAGCTACCGACACAGGTTGGGAGTGGATGCAGGTGCTTGGAGGTGGCTTGATATGCTTCAAGGACTGCCCTCCATTGGACGGGGCACTTGGCAACCACTCCAGCTATGCATGGCAAAGAGCAGCTTCCCTAACTGGAATTAGGGGTGTGCCTTCCTCCTACTGCATACAGATGGAGGCTGTGGGAGGCCAACAGTACTGGGAGAAGCCACCGGGGCTGGAGGGTTAGGTGACTGGGCAACCTGCAGCAATTCTTCATCTGCCCATATCCAGGCCCCTAACATTATGTCCCCTAGTGTCTTCATGAGCCATCTACCTCTCCATCCTCTCTACCTTCTTATACTCTTCCTCACTTATACCTCATTCATTCAGAAACTATTTCTTGAGCACCTGTTGTTCTTGGTGCTGCAAAGACAATTGTCTTGAAATGAAATCCCTGCTTTCAAGTAACTTACATTCTAGTGGGGAAGATCATAAATAATTATCATAAAAATGACAGAGATGGTGAGACATGTTCTGAAGAAAAATAAAACTGGGAGATAGGGAATATGGGCAGGGGTGGCTGCTATTTTAATTAGAGTGGTCAGGGGAGGCTGACCTGAAGATGTGAAGGAGATGAGAGAATGTAAGCCATGAACACCTGAGAGAAGAGCATTCCAGGTGGAAAAAGGTCCCAGAGAAGGGAGTGTGCTTGGCATGTTGGAAAAATGGACTCAGGCCGGGTGCAGTGGCTCATGCCTATAATCCTAGTACTTTGGGAAGCCACGGTGGGTGATCTGAGGTCAGCAGTTCGAGACCAGCCTGGACAACATGACAAAACTCTGTCTCTACTAAAAATACAAAAATTAGCCAGGCACAGTGACATGTGCCTGTAATCCCAGCTACTCAGGAGGCTGAGGCGGGAGAATAACTTGAACCTGGGAGGCGGAGGTTGCAGTGAGTCAAGATTATGCCACTGCACTGCAGCCTGGCGACAGAGCGAGACTCCATCTCAAAAAAAAAAAAAAAAAAAATTAAATTAAATTTAAAAATGCTGGGCGCGGTGGCTTATGCCTGTAATCCCAGCACTTTGGGAGGCCGAGGCGGGCAGATCACAAGGTCAGGAGATCGAGACCATCCTGGCTAACACGGTGAAACCCCGTCTCTACTTAAAATACAAAAAATTAGCTGGGCATGGTGGCAGCAGCTGTAGTCCCAGCTACTCGGGAGGGTGAGGCAGGAGAATGGCGTGAACCCAGGAGGCGGAGCTTGCAGTGAGCCGAGATCATGACACTGCACTCCAGCCTGGTGAAAGAGCGAGACTCTGTCTCAAAAAAAAACGGTATATTTGGGAGTCATCGGCAAATAGACCTGCACTCTCCAATATGGTAGCCAGTAGCCACGTATGGTTCTTTAAATTCAAAATGAATTAAAACTAAATAAAACTTAAAATTCAGTCCCACAGTCCCACTAGCCACATTTCAAGTGCTCCATAGCCACATATGAGCAGGGGCTACCCTATTGGACTGTGCAGACATAGAACATTTCCATCATCCCAGAAAACCCTGCTGGACAGTGCTGATATGTCTTGAGATTCGGTGAGATTTCCAGGGCAATGGATGGAGAAACGTGAGCATTTAGAAGTTGGGGGCCGGGTGTGGTGGCTCACACCTGTAATCCCAGCACTTTGGGAGGCCGAGGCAGGTGGATCACGAGGTCAGTAGATAGAGCCCATCCTGGCTAACACGGTGAAACCCCGTCTCTACTAAAAATACAAAAAAAAAAAAAAAAAAAAAAAAAAAATTAGCCAGATGTGGCACGTGCCTGTGGTCCCAGCTACTCAGGAGGCTGAGGTGGGAGGATCACTTGAACCCAGGAGTTCAAGATCAGCCTGGGTGATATAGCAAGACCCCATCTCAAAAATAACCAAATAATAAATAAAATTGATGATTCAAGGAGTGAAGAGGGACAATTGAGAGACCTATGTCCTTGAGAGGGAAAGGTAGATGGGATCTAATCCCCAAGCAGCAGAGTGGTACTTGGCTGGAATACAGAGAACTCACCCATAGGGCGGAGGGGAGGCAGAGTCAATGACCACGCTGCAGATAAGAGGGAGGCTGTGATGGGGGAGCATGTGGAGGTTTGCTTGTGATTGCCTCAATTTCCCAGGGGAATGAGGAGGTCATCGGCTCAGAGTGTGAACAGGGGCATTGGATGTGTGAGGAGAGAGGAGAAGGTGTAAAGTAGTCATCTAGGAAAGAGGGAGATTGGTGGGATTAGGGGATGGCAGTGGCATTGCTGGGCTGTCCCACAGGCCTGATTGAAGTTTGTGTTCCTGCCAGAACCAACTTCCAGAATTCACTGTTTTACCTCTGCGTACTCACTTATGCAATCTTTTCTTCCTGAAAGTTTCAGCCAGGCGCGGTGGCTCATGCATGTAATCCCAGCACTTTGGGAGGCTGAGGCAGGTGGATCACAAGGTCAGGTCCAGAGCCTGTCCTTAAAATAGAATATAGTTTAAGACCAGCCTGACCAACAGGTGAAACACCGTCTTTACTAAAAATACAAAAATTATCTGGGCGTGGTGATATGTCTTGAGATGCGGTGAGTTTTCCAGGGCAATGGATGGAGAAATGTGAGCATTTTGAAGTTGGGGGCCAGGTGCGGTGGCTCACACCTGTAATCCCAGCACTTTGGGAGGCCGAGGCGGGTGGATCACAGGGTCAGGAGATAGAGACCATCCTGGCTAACATGGTGAAACCCCGTCTCTACTGAAAATACAAAAAATATATATATATATATTAGCACGGCTGCAATCCGAGCTACTCAGGAGGCTGAGACAGGAGAATCGCTTGAACCCGGGAGGCGTGGGTTGCAGTGAGCAGAATTCACGCCACTGTACTCCAGCCTGAGCGACAGAGCGAGGCTCCATCTCAAAAAAAAAAAAAAAAAGGACAGAAAAAGAAAGTTTCATTCCACTTCACTACCCCCTTGTCAGCCCCACAAACCATGGTTCTCCAAGGCACAGCCTGGGATCCACCTCTGAGGCTTCCCTGGAACCTCCTCCCTTTCAACTGCCTGATGTCTCCATACTTTGCTCGTCCCTTTCTCAAATGCTGATCATGTCGCTTTGTCATTATTTGCTGACATGTCTGTTACTCTAAGGCAGGGATTAGAAAACTTCTGTAAATGGCTAAATAGTGAATAGTTTAGGTTTTCTGGGACACATGGTCTCTGTCACACTATTCAATCTGCCATTGTAGGACAAAAGCAGTCTGACAGTATATAAACGATTGAGCATGGCTGTGTTCCAATGAAACACTGCTTACAAAAACAGGCAGTGGCTGATTGTGGCTTGTGGGCCGTGATTTGCCAACCGCTGCTCAAAGAAATGGCAGGGATGATGTCTCCATTATCTCCATAGCCCCCATACCTGGTGTGGGATCTGGGTACCAGGTAGGGGCTCAGGAAATGTTTGAATGGATGAGAGATGAATGGATGTGCTAGAGTAGGTGGTTAGGCCTGCCAAGATATGTACATTATAGAGAGCGTTCCCTCCTATGTACAGGTTTCAGCAGATTTGTCAATGGCCAGTTTTATTACAGTAACATTGTGTACAGGGAAGGTTTTCACATGGAAACATTAGCCCGGATATCCAGGAAAGATCAAAAGTGGCCTCACATTCTACTGCATCCATGCTAAACTGCCACCCTGTCTAACCAACCTCTCTCCTCCGGGTTCCCAGGTACACAGGCCCCCAGTTTAGTGGGATCAGGCTTTTCACAAGCAAGCCCTCTGTGTTCATCCTCCCTCTGCACTGTTTCTGTGTTCCCCTCTGCCTCCCATCCCCCAGCCCCTGCAAAAAGAATAAGTACTCATCAGGTACCTGCCACATGCAAGGCATGGTGGGAGAATCAAAGATCCCCACTGAAGGAGCTCACAGTCTGGTACATCCCACTGGGCGTGCCCTCTCCCTACCCATGTCATTCACAACTGACTGACTTAACCACCCCCAACCCATCTGATTTCCCCCATCCTTTCTACTCTTTTTAAAATTGACAAATAAAAATTATATATATTTATAGTATACAACATAATGTGTGTTTTTAATTTGTTTTGTGTTTTGGTTTTGGGGGTTTTGGTTTTTTAGAGACAGGGTCTTGTTCTGTCACCCAGAGCTAGAGTGCAGTGGCGCAGTCACGGCTCACTGCAGCCTCAAACTCCTGAACTCAAGCGATCCTCCTGCCTCAGCCTCCCAAGTAGCTGGGACTTCAGTGCTTGCCATCACACTTGGCTAATTATTTTATTTTTATTTTCATAGAGATAGAGTCTCACTATGTTGCCCAGGCTGTTCTCAAACTCCTGGCTTCAAGCGATCCTCCTGCCTTGGCTTCCCAAAGTGCTGGGATTACAGGCATGAGCCATCATGGCCGGCCTACAACATGATGCTTTGAAACATGTATACATTGTGGAATGGCTAGATCAAGCTAGTTATCATATGCATTACCTCACATATTTATTTTTTGTTTGTGTGTTGAGAACACTTAAACTCTAGTAATTTTCGAGTATACCATCTATTGCTATTAACCATAGTCCCATGTTGTGTTCTTTCCTACTTCTTCCAAGTCCTGCTCTCTACTGGGCTCTCTTGGGTATGAGTTGATGGTGGATATTATCTTCCCAACCACATGTAAACTCACAGAGTACAAGGACAGTAGAGTATGCTTTCGTTTATTCTAGACCATCTCTGTCCCATGGAAATATAACGTAAACCATGTATGCCATTAAAAATTTTCTAGTTAGCACATTTTAAAAAGTGAAAAGAAACAGGTAAAATTAATTTTAATATCTTTTATTTAATCAATATATCCAGAGTATTATTTCAACATGTAATCGATAGAAAATATTATCAATGAGATATTTTGCATTCTTTCATTCATACAAGGTTTTCAGTTTCCAGTGTGTATTTTACATGCACAGCACATTTCAGGTGAGCTAGCCGCATTTCAAATGCTCAGCAGCCAGGCGTGGCTAGTTGCCCTCATACCAGAGTATGTCACTCACACAGGGCACATGGTAAATGTCTAATAAGTGACTGCATTTAGTACTTCCCATGAGGTGCTTTACACTTACTTTCTAATCCTCATAGCACCCTTATGATAGAAACTGTTATGCCCATTTTCCATACGAGCAAACTGAGAGTTAAGAGCTTTCTTGCATAGGCCGGGCGCGGTGGCTCAAGCCTGTAATCCCAGCACTTTGGGAGGCTGAGGCGGGCGGATCACAAGGTCAGGAGATCGAGACCACGGTGAAACCCCGTCTCTACTAAAAATACAAAAAATTAGCCGGGCGCGGTGGTGGGCGCCTGTAGTCCCAGCTACTCAGGAGGCTGAGGCAGGAGAATGGCGGGAACCCGGGAGGCGGAGCTTGCAGTGAGCCGAGATCGCGCCACTGCACTCCAGCCTGGGCAACAGCGTGAGACTCCGTCTCAAAAAAAAAAAAAAAAAAAAAAAAAAAAAAAAAAAAAAAAGAGCTTTCTTGCACCCAACTAGTAAGTAAGTTATAAAGCTCAGATTTGAACCCAACTCTGAGTCCAGAGCCTGTCCTTAAAATAGAATATTCGAGCCCTGGAAGATTCTTTAGAAAATTATTCAACGTGTCAGCTCCATAAATATCACTTGTGTTCCCAGCACCTAGTCATGTGTCAGCCATGTCTCAGGGGCTCAAATATAGTATTTGAATGAATTAATCTGGTCTCACATTACAGATGTGGAAATTGAGATCCAGAAAGGGAAAGAGACTTGTCTAGATCACTCAAAAGGAGGAAGTCTGCACTAGAACCCACATTGCTGGTTCCTACTCTTATTCCATATCCTTCTGTCATCCCAAGAAACACAGGAGTTCAGCATCTGAAGCTTTCTTTGCTTTGGGGGAAACATTTTAGCAGGTGCCCTCTTCCCTCTGTCCGCAACCTCAGAACTTGCCATACATCGTCCTTTTTCATTCCCCTCCTCTCCTTTCTCTGGCTACCCAGCAGCCTAAAGGGTGGCAGAGCAGCTGAGCCTGGCTACGTGAGGCTCCAAGTGAAGCCTGCACAAACAAGCAAAGCTCATTGCACATGGACACCACCCCCAGTTTCTATCTCAGGGTCATGCTCTGTCGTGACAACTTGAGCCATTTCCCTGGCAGGAGGGCAGCACGAATCTCCAAGAGGGTCACGCTAACCTGCAGCCAGTGGCTGCCTGCCATGCCTGGATGCCTGGCATTGGAGCCTGGTTGCTGAGGCACCCTCGGGCTTGCTTAGCGCCCAGCCAGTCAGCAGCCTTCCAGGGAACTCCCAGCAGTCTCCTCCAGACAGGGTCACAAGAAATGTCATAGATTGTAGAAGCTTAGAACTGAAAGGGAATTTAAAGATCATTCATCCCAGCACTTTTCAAACTGTAATGTCTTATAAATCTCCTGCGGATCCTGTTAAGCTACAGACTCCTGATTCACTGGGCCTGGGATGGGGTCTGAGGATTTGCATTTCTAATGAGCCCCCAGGTGATGCCAGTGCTGCTGCTAGACCTGGGACCACACTTTGAAAAGCAAGGATCTAAAAACTCAAGAAATACAGAGGACTTGTTTGTGAAGGGCCTGGTCCACTGAACTGGGGGCCTGTGCACCTGGGAACCTAGAGGAGAGAGATAGCTAGACAGGGTAGCAGCGTAGCATTGATGTAGTAGAAGGCGAGGCCATCTTCCTGGGTATCCAGGCTCATGTTTCCATGTGAAAACCTTCCCTTTACACAATGTTACATCCTTGTCAGCCTTTTGTTAGAGGTGAGAAAACTTAAGTGTGGGAGAAATTAATTAAATTCAGGGTACAAGTCTCCTAAGTAATAACTATGGCACTAACTGTGTTTACTATCTGTAGAAATTTTTGGCACTCATCATAGACTACTTTAATATCTTCTTCTTCCAACTAGACTGTTGGAAGCAAGGCTGTATCTTACTCTCCTGTGTATCTCCTTTTGGTCCCACTCGAGAGGCCACATGAGCTGTGGAAAGCACATTACCTGGGACAGGGTCACCTGAGGTCTTTGTATCAGATGTTCCTGGGATCAGAGGCACAGTGGAATGAGCCCCAAGTTGAAACCAGAAAGACCTCAGCAGGTAGCAGACCTGAAGTGCAAGGTGAGGCTGGAAGTGGAAACAGAGTGCAGGAGTTGGCAAGCTGTCCACAGGGTTGGGTAGAGTTGTTCTGAACTCAGTCCATGGATTGAGAGGGAAGGCTGCTGGCTCACCTCGTTATGTGGTGCCCAGGGCATGAGAAAGAGGCAGTGGGGCCATTTTTCAAGCAAGGAGCCAGACCCAACACCAGGTTCCTCCCAAGGCTCTAGGATTTGTTGAATAAATGCACAAAGAAAGGCCAAAAAAGACATAGCAGTGATACTTAAACATTTTTAAAGACTCCACGTGCTCGGCAACGGTTACACACTTTCTGGCACACTTCAAAAGTGGCAATAGCCAGGTACAGTGGCTCGTGCCTGGCGTCCCAACAACATGGGAGGCTGAGGCAGGAGGATCGCTTGAGGCCAAGAGTATGAGGCTCCATGAGCCATGATCCTGCCCCTGCACTCCAGCGTGGGTGACAGAGTGAGACCCTGACTCAAATAAATTTAAAAAGTGGCAACGACAGGCTTTTCTTTTTTCTTTCTGTCTTTTTTTTTGAGACAGGATCTTGCTCTGTTGCCCAGGCTGGAGTACAGTGGTGTAATCATGACTCACTGCAGCCTCAACTGCTGGGCTGAAGCGGGAGCCTGGCTAATTTTTAAAATTTTTTGTGGAGACGAGGTTTCACTGTTTTGCCCAGGTTGGTCTTGAACTCCTGGCCTCAAGTGATCTTCCCACCTTGCCCTCCTAAAGTGCTGGGATTACAGGTGTGAGCCACGATGCCTGGCTAGGTTTTTCTATTTGAGTTAAAAGTCAACTTTTCTTTTCTTTTTTTTTTTTTTTTTTTTTTTTTTTTGAGATGGAGTCTTACCCTGTTGCCCAGGCTGGAGTGCAATGGCGCAATCTCGGCTCACTACAACCTCTGCCTCCTGGGTTCAAGCGATTCTCCTGCCTCAGCCTCCCAAGAATCTGGGATTAGAGGTGCACGCCACCACACCCAGCTAATTTTTTTTTTTTGGTATCTTTAGTAGAGACGGGGTTTCACTATGTTGGCCAGGCTGGTCTTGAACTCCTGACCTTGTGATCCACCCACCTCGGCCTCCCAAAGTGCTGGGATTACAGGTGTAAGCCACCGCACCCAGCCAAAAGTCAGTTTTTCTTTAGATCAAGCTTGTCCAACCCATATCCCACGGGTCTCACGCAGCCCAGGACAGCTTTGAATGTGGCCCAACACAAATTCATATAAACTTTCTTAAAACATTATGAGACTTTGTTGTGATTTTTTTCTTAAGCTCATCAGCTACCTTTAGCATTAGTGTATTTTATGTGTGGCCTACGGAAGCCAAAAGATTGG